>NW_027529172.1:1024749-1038466 GCF_008692635.1 Crocuta crocuta | reverse complement strand
AAGAACGGTTTAAAGCATATACCTGGATTTCACAGCTACAGTTAAGTAGCCGTTTGTATGCAGTGCTGGTTGAAGAGCATAGAGAAAGAGAAAGAAGGTGGGGCGGGATGAGGCAAAATTGGTAATAGAATGAACAGGCAGAAGTGATAAGAAGCTTTATCAAAGAGGTAAATGGTAGAATATGGTTGGATAGGTGAGAGAAGGGTGCTGGAATTATCCAAAGAAAGTATATAGTCCTATTACNGCTGGAGTGAGGAAAACCAGGTCCCTCTATGGCTCATCACCGGAAACACGAACTCACAGGCTAATATCCCAGTTTTTAGTTCTTTGCCTTCCCTCTCGAGTTCCAGCTAGCCAGGATCGCAGACGCCCGGTGTCCGTGCAGCTCTTTCAGGGGCCCCAGCCACCCGGGAGCTACAATGGCGGCAGGCGCGCCACCACTCTGAAGTCCAGCCTCCAGGAGCCAGCACAAAGAAGCCAAAAATATTAAGTATGAATTTAACAATCATGTATACAAGACTAGAATGCTAAAAACTATGCAACACTAATCAAGGCAAAAATCTGAATAAATGGAGAGACAAAGAATGTTCATGAACTGAGGGACTCAACATAATAAATATGTATATCTATTTGGGGTAAATTGATAATTTTAATATATTTTCTTTTAAAAATCTCAGCATTACTTTTTATATAGACAAGATTATTCTGAATAGTATATGACAAGGGAAAAGAAGTAAAAATATTGAGAAAGACAAGTAATAGGAGCAGTACTGTATTCTTCTGAATTTCAGTAACTATTATGTGCTATGGTAATCAAGATTATGCAGTTTGAGAGGCATAGACATGTAGATCAGTAATAGAAAAAAAGAATTCAAGAAAAAAAAACATACAAATGTGTTCAACTAATTTCTGATAGTTTCCAAGCTAATTCAGTGGAAGAAAGAGATCCTTTTCAAGAACTTCAACTTCTACTTAATACCTCTGTAAAAAGTGAACTCAAAATTGATCATGAGATTAATTATAAAACATAAAATATAAAATTATCAGTAAAAATATTAGGAAAATTTGAGGTTCTAGGGCTATATAAGTTCTTAGATAGTATCAAAAATATAATCACTAAAAGAAATAAATTTGACTTCATAAAAATTAAAACCATTTGTCCTATAATCTTAAGAGAAAAAAATAAAACCCATATAGTGGTAAAAGATATTTACAAACCATCTGTCTGACAAAGGACTAATATTTAGAATATATAAAGAACTCCCAAAATTCAATGGTAAAAAAAAGGCAAACAAAACTTAACAGCAAAAAAATGGAGAATAATCCAAAACTAAGTCCAAGGGCATAAAGAGACATTTTTAAAAGATGTAGATGGCAGATATGAAAAAAAACTGTTCTGCACCATTAATCAGTGACAACACTGAAAGGATGAAGAGACACTGCATCAGTTATACATTTCTGGTGGAAATGTAAAATGATACAGCCATTTTGAAAAATATTTTGGCAGTTCTTTAAGAACTAAATTATCAGATGACCTATCAGTTTCATTCCTGGGCATTTATTAAAGAGGAACTAATACATATTAGTAAGCAAAGGATCTAAATTTATGATCTTATAATCTAAGCACATATCTGTGCATGTTCGTTGTTTCAGTTTTCTTTAAAATAACCAAAAACTGGCAATAAACCAGATGTCTGTCAACAGATAACTATATTGCATTCCTACCATAAATTATGGCTCAGCCAGAAAAAAGAAGGAAAAAAAGGAACTAACTACTGTTCCATGTGATAATCTGGCAAATCTCCAAAAATGTATGTGGTGTGAAGAAAACTAACTTTAAAAGGGTAACATAATGCATTATTGCATTTATATAATATTCTTGAAACTAAAAAAATAAATGAAAACTGAGCAGATTGGTGGTTGTCGGGGGTCAAGAAAGGGGTGTGAGCAAGGCAGCAGTGGATGTGGCCCGAAATGTGCAACTTGAGGACCACTATGCAGATGGAAATATTCTGTACCTTCACTGTATCTACATCAATACCACACTATAGTTCAACAAGTCATGATCAGTGAGGAAAATTGAGGGAAGAGTAGATGGGATTCCTCAGTATGATTTTTTTTTTAACTATGTGCATCTGTAAATCTGTTAATTATCTCAAAATAACAGCTTTGAAAAGTTATTCATCTTAGGATATTAGAAAGAGAAGAGCAAATTAAATTCCAAATAAGCATGAGAAATAAGAATTAGAGCAGAAATCAATGAAGTTAACAGCAGGTTATTGATATACAAAATGTACAAACTGGTTCCTTGAATGGCTGGATCAATAGAATTGATGAGCCTCCAGCCATGTTAGCTAAGAAAAAAAGAGAGGATACAAATTAATAATGTCATAAATGCAAGGGAGGACATCACTACATAGGGAATGGACATTAAAAGGACAGTAAAAGAATATTAAGAACAACTATGACTACAGATTTGATAACCGACATAAAATAAGCCAATTCCAGGACAAACACAAACCATTAAAATTCACACAAGATGAAGTGTACAATCAAAATAGGTTTATATACCTAAAATATTGAAGCAATAGTCACTAACTTTCTAAAACACAAAACGCTAGGCACAGGTGGGAAACTAAAAATATAGGTGAACATCCTCAAATCAGTAAAGAAACTCTACAAAAAACCTATAGCTAACATCATACCTAAAGTGACAAACTGGAAACTTTCCTAATAAGATGAGGTATAAGACACGGATGTGCACTCACTACTCCTCCTTTTCAACATGCGCTGAAAGGTTTAGCTAATGCAGTAAGACAAGAAAAGGAAATAATAGGTATACAGATTGGGAAGAAAGAAATACAGTGGTCTTTGTTTATAGGTGGCTTGATTGTCTATGTAGAATATCCACATTATTAAACACACACACACACACACACACACACACCACAGAACATTCTCTACAATAGATCACATACCAGGACACCACGCAAGTCTCAACAAATTCAAAAAGTTCAAATCAATACTATGCAGTTTTTCTGACCACAACACCATGAATCTAAAAATGAAACACAAGAAAAAATATGATAAGAGCATGAATACATGGAAGTTAAATAACATGCCACTTAACAATAAATGGGTCAACTTAGAAATCAAAAAAGAAATAAAAATTACATGGAAACCAATGAAAATGAAGACACAATGGTCCAAAATCTTTTGTATGCAGCAAAAGTGGTCCCAGAAGGGAAATTTATAGAAATATAAGCATACCTCAAGAGTCAAGAAAATCTCAAGCAAACGACCTAATTTACAAGTAAAAGAGCTACAGAAAGAACAAACAAAACCTAAAACCAGAGGAAGGAAGGAAATAATAAAAGTTAGAGAAGAAATAAAAGCTAAAACAAAACCAGTTGAACAGATTAATGAAACCAAAAGCTATTTCTGTGAAAGAAAATCAGTAAAACTGATAAACCCCTAGCTAGACTCAAGAAAAAAAAGAGAAAGGACTCAAAATCACAAGTAAGAGAAATACTGCCTAACACCACAGAAATAGAAACAATTTTAACAGAATATGATGAAAGCTTATATGGCAATAAGTCAGGCAACCTTAAAGAAATGGATAAATTCTTAGAAACATAACCTACCAAAACTGAATCAAGAAGAGATAGAAAACTCGAACAGAGCAATTACCAGCAACAAATTTGAAACAATAACAAAAAAACTCCCCACAAATAAAAACACAGAATCATAGACCTTCACAGGGGAATTCTATCAACAATTTAAAGAAGAGTTAATTCCCATTCTTCTCAAACTACTCCCAAATATCAAAAAGGAAGAGAAACTTCGAAATTCATTCCATGAGGCCAGCATTAACCTGATACCAAAACCAGATAAAGACACCACCAAAAAGAAGAACTACAAGCCAGCACTCTGATGGACATATATGCAAAAGTCCTCAACAAAATACTTCCAAACCGAATCCAACAATATGTTAAAAAATAATTCACCATAATCAAGTGCAATTTACTTCAATGTTACAAGAATGGCTCAATATTTGCAAATCAGTTAATGTGATACATCACACCAATAAGGATAAAAACCATATGATCACTTCAATAGATGCAGCAAAAACATTTGACATGTACAACATCCATTAATGATAAAAAACCCTCAACAAAGTAGATTTAGAGGGAACTACCTCAACATAATAAAGGCCATCTGTGAAAGAATCAAAGCTCACATCAATGGGGAAAAACAGAGCTTTTCCCATAAGGTCAGAAAGAAGACAAGGATGTCCACTCTCACCACTTTTATTCAACATAGTACTAGAAATCATAGCCACAGAAATCAGACAACAAAAAGAAATAAAAGACATCCAATTTGGTAAGGAAGAAGTAAAGCTGTCACTATTTGTAGACGACATGACATTATAAGTAGTAAACCCAAAGACTCCACCAAAAAAACTACTAGGACTGACACATTTGGTAAAGTCTCAGGTTACAAAATCAATATACAGAATTTCTTGCATTTCTATACGCTAATAATGAAAAGGCAAAAAAAAAAAGAAAGAAAGAAATTAAGAAAGCAATCCTATTTACAGTTGCACCAAAAATGAACTTCCTAAAAATAAATTGAAGAGGTGAAAAACCAATACTCTGAACACTATAAAACACTGATGAAAGAAATAAAGAAAACACAAAGAATGGAAAGACATTTCTTGCTCATTGATTGGAAGAAAAAATATTGTTAAAATGTTTATGACATCTACAGAATTATTGCAATTTCTATGGAATTACCAGCAGTAGATTTTTCCAAAATTAGAATAAACAATTCTATTATTTGTATAGAGCCACAAAAGACATCAAATAGCCAAAGTAATCTTGAAAAAAAGCAAAACTGGAGGTCTCACAATTCCAGACTTCAAGTTATCTTGCAAAACTGTAGTAATCCAAACAGTAAATACTGGCACAAAAATAGAAACATAAATCAACACAATAGAAAACCAAGAAATAAGCTCACAATTATATGGTCAACTAATCCTTGACAAAACAGAAAAGAATATGCAATGGGAAAAATAAAGTCTTCAAAAAATGATATTTGGAAAACTGCGTGGCTACAGGCAAAAAATAAAACTAGACTACTTTCTTACACCACACAAAGCTCAAAATGGATTAAAGACCTAAATGTGAGGCAGAAAACCATGAAAATTCTTGAAGAGAACAAACAGTTACTTCTTTGACTTGGCCATAGCAATAGTTTTTGTTTTTGTTTTTGTTTTTTTAGATAGGTTTCCTGAGGCAAGAGAAAAAAGAGCAAAAATAAACTTTTGAGGCTATATAAAAATTAAGTTTCTCACAGTGAAGGAAACAATCAAAACTAAAAAGGAACCTAAAAAATGGGAGAAAATATTTTCAAATGACATATCTGATAAAGGGTATCCAAAATATATAAAGAACTGAAACCACTCAACAAAGAACAAATAGTAGTTAAAAGTAAGCAGAAGACATGAACAGACATTTCTTCAAAGACGACATCCAGATGGCCAATAGACCATACTCAATATCATTTATCATCTGGAAAGTACAAATCAAAAGTACAATGAGATATCAAATCATATCTGTCAGAATGCCTAAAATCAAAAACATAAGAAACAGCAAATGTTGGTGAGGATGTGGAAAAAAGGAACTCACATGCACTGTTGGTGGGAATGCACATCAGTTCAGTCTCTATGGAAAACAGTACATAGTCCTTAAAATATTAAAAATAGTATTATCCTATGATGCTGTAATTCTTCTACAAGGTAGTTACACAAAGAAAATGAAAACACTCACTCAAGAAGATATACACACCCTCTGTTTATTTCAGTATGATTTACAACAGACAAGATCTGGAAGAAACCCAAGGGTCCATACATAAAAGGATGAACAGATACAGAAGATGTAATTACATACACAGCAACAGAATACAACACACACACACACACACACTAATGAGATCTATCCACGTGCAACAACATAGATAGACTTAGAAATTATAATGCTAAGTGAAATTAGTCCATCAGAGAAAGTCTTATACCATATGATTTCATTCATGTGTTAAATTTCAGAAAAAAAAAGAATGAAGAAATAATGAGACAAACAAAAAACAGACTCTTAATTACAGAGAACTGGTAGATGCCAAAAGGCAGGTGGATGGGGTGAGGGTTAAAATATATAAAGGGGATCAAGAGTACACTTACCTTGATCTGCACTGAGTAATGCATAGACTTGTTGAATCATATTGTGCATCAGAAACTAATATAACTCTCTAAGTTAATTATATTTCAAAGTATTTTTATTTGCTGAGGAAAAGGTCAGCTATTTGTAATTTGAATCACTAAGTGTTATTTATTTTCTTGAATATACTCTTTTCTAGTTTTGACTTCCTGTACACAGGAAGAAGACAGGATTTGGAAGAGAAATATGAATAATATTTCTAATTATTTGATAGAGAGGGTAGAAATTAGCAGATAAGTTAATGGCAAGGGAAAAATTGACGAGTGGGAGGCAATAATAATTGATTCACAAAGTGAGAATATGGGACCCAGAAAACAAATCATTTACCTTCAAATAAAGTATGAATGATTCATTTTGAATAACTGGAAATACAATTATAAGGGAGAAGAAAAAAATGGAGAACATTTATGGGACACACTTTTATTTTCTTGTTGAATTGATACATTGACTTATTTACTGAGAACCACAATGAGCAAGAAGTAACCAATGGCTCCAGATTGGTAAATAGTCACAACTAAAGAGCCACAAACTAAAGAGAAGGATAACAAATGTAAATCAGGAATGATAGAAACTTAGACTCCTGGGATCATTTGGACAAAAAGGACACACAGATTGTTCACCACCCCAAACCCCTGTTGTAGCTGATCGGTGCTGTTAGGCAAGAAGAGAACCAGAGGTAAATTGACTGCAGTCACCAGCCCTTCATAAGAATCCTGATTAAAACAAAACAAAACAAACGCTGTTATTTCAATGATCTGCCATCATTTAATTTGTCAAACATAAATTGAATTTGTCTTTGGGGTCATTCTTTTCTTCTGTTTTCTCATATAAAATATTACCTGTTTATGCAAAGTTGATGCAATATACAGAATGGTGAGATTCAGATCAATTAGAAAATAAAATTATATGACCATGAAAGAGGTTATTTTCTTTTAGACTGGATATTATTTTATGTTAAGCGTAGTAAAATTTCTTCAGGCCAGGGCCGTCTAATGGAGAGCTGTCTGGGAGAAGGGGCTCTGAAGTAAGGAAAATGCCCCAATTACAGAGTCATGGGCCTGGAGGCTACATTAGAAGGTGAAGGGGGAAAATACCAGAAGGTGATGGAGGGGATTTCTGGTTTTCAATTGAAATTGCTTTTCTTCTCTTTGCTGTATTTCCTTCCAGGAAAATGTCATTATACAATAAAACTCAGTGTTGGTCTTGTATTAGCTGTGATTATAGAATAATGAAAGAGTCTGTCAGTGTTTGGGACAGACTGGATCAGAGAGAGCTTAGAACAATCTTTAAGGGCCTTATTAAACTTCTAGATTATTGCAGTCATCTAGATCTAGTCGTTAAAATAAGACGTAATGTGCCACACATATTACAAACAATCTATACTTCAAAAATCTTCAGAAATAGTTTGATGGAAACTAAGTTTTCTCTAATCAGTTAGCAGTGGTCAGTCCTCTGGTCAGTGAGGCAATGACACCTCTAAAGGAAAGGTGATCTCAGATGGCTATAGGACTTCATGACATGTTGAAAGTAAAAAAAAAAAAAAAAAAAAAAAAACCAGACCAAACCAAACCAGAATGACAATAACAAGAACAAAAAAACACAATGAATTTCTGATTACAGTGCCAATGAACTTCTCCAATACCTTATAATCAACGTCAATAAATAAATAAATCTATAAAGTTCCAGAATTTAAGTAATTTCCAATGATATTACCCTTTCTAGTGCTTTAGGGAAACTCAAATATTCTCTTGAGGAAATAGGTTATAATTTATATAATTACCTATTTATCTGAATTATGATTTAGGCATTCTTCTAGAAATACATGCAAATTCATTATCAAAACTGTCTTAATTTGAAGAGAGCTTTATTAATTGTCCTATAATTGATCATAGGCATGAGATATTAAAATTATATATGATTATAGACGTCTAACTCAGAACACCTTAAAAATTAATTTCATTCCTACTTCAAAAGTGCAGTTTCTCAAAAGAAACACAGTTGATAACTGGTTACTAATCCACTGTGTGAAGAACTTTTATGTTTTCAAATTAGTTTGTATGACAGATAGAAAATGTGAGATCAGACATAAGACCTGGAAAAGGAATTAAAACTTAGTATGCTATGGAAATGCTTCCCTCAAATGACCATCTACTCAGTAGGAATTTTACTATTTTGATGAGAAATTTTTTGTCACTTTAGAATTATAGAAATTTCAAAAATTAATTTATTCCAAATGACATTCCATAACTTTTAGTATCTCTGTCCACAAACTTTCTATGGCATTATACCATGAGTGCTATATAATCAAGAAGTACAAAATCATATTTCTTCAGAAACATGCTTTTAAAACCTGGAGGAAGCACCTGGGTAGTTCAGTCAGTTAAACACCTGACTGGATTCTGGCTTAGGTCATGATCTTACCATCTTGAGTTCGAACCCCATGTCACTTGGACTCTGCGCTGGCACTGGTGTGGAAACTGCTTACGATCTGTCTCTACCTCTTCCATTGGCCCTCCCTTGCCCTCACACTGTGCGCACTCTCATGCATACTTGCCGCTCTTTCTAAAATAAAACAAAACAAAAACCTGAAGCAAAAATGTATATCAGCGAAAACACATGGAATAACATAGAGAACACAAGTGTCCCAGTTTACAAGACACTATAATAAGTTGTATTAAATGGATGTTTATAACAGCTGCCCTTTATAAAAGCTACCGTATATGGAGATTTTAGTGCAAGAATTTAGGTGTTAGAATTTGTGAGGTAATTTCAGAAAGTAAAACCATTAGCTCATTGATTCTATCAATAGTTTAGATGCCTCCTTTTGGTTTAGCCCAAGTGCTAGGAACTGGAAGAAAATGTTGAACAAAACCACCGAGATGTGATCTCGGCCACAATGGAGCATACAATCTTATAAAGTAGACACATATTGATCAAGTGTTCAGCTACATATGACGTTCTAGAGGTGATAAATGTGTAGAAAAGATTTCTGATGCCATCAATGCTTCTAAGAGGGGGATCTGACCAAGCCTCACAATTTTTTCTTACATGTTTCTGGACATTAAAAGCTCTAGCAGTTTAGAGATAAACACTTTCTCTGCTCTTATATACTTTTCTTTCTGTCTCAACTCTGAATCTAAAAGGCAACATACCATTATATAATCTATTCTATTTTAAAGAGGTTCTTGCTTAAATTTATAATAGCGGTGGATGGCTTTGCTTTATGAACCATAGTTGAACATTTACTTAAATTTACCATATCTTTCTTCTACACTGTCCATTCTAGCACAAAAATTTCTCCGAGTTACTTTCTCAAAAACATGAAATAAGTACACTTTTCCAAACCTAATTGTACTTGTCAGAAGAAAACTGTACTGTTGTTACAAAACTTGTCAGAACAAATTAAGTCATAGAAAATGTAATAATTCATTTGGGAAATCATGTTGTACAATTTGCTTCATTTTGCGTAGCTTAACGTAACTCAAAAAAATTACACTCTTTAGAAAATGTATGAACACCATAGAGAAAGACAGCTTTGTGAAAAGCTGTCTGTGGCTAAATGATATATACTTCTAGATCTGAAAACAAATAAGTAAACAGTATATTAAAGATTGATATAAAATTTATTATCTTTGACTGCTATCTAAACATTTTAATAATGTGAAGCCTTTAGAAGGTATGCTCAATCTCTCTGCCAAGAAAGTTTGTAAGAAAATACAGTTAAATGTCTGACACCATATTTCAGTCACAAATTTTACATTCACATTTATCACTAGACAGAAAATATAGTTGCAAGATGAAAAAGGATTATTCATCTTAATGATTAAATCATTTCCAATTTCGCTGTTCTAGATTGCACATTAAGAACTGGTAGATACCTGATTTAAAACCAAATAAAAGCTCTTAAGGTTATGATAAATTATATGTTCATGTAAACTTTAAGTTGATATTGTTATTAAAAGAAAACAGTCAAAAACGGCATTAGACACAATCTTCCGAATGTTCTAATTTTGTGCTAGTACCTATTAGTTTACGTGAGAAGAGTTAAGGAGGCAGCATAAAAGAGTAGACAGACTAGGGGTGCGTGGGTGGCTCAGTGGGTTAAGCATCCGACTTTGGCTCTGGTCATGATATCATAGTTTGTGAGTTCGAGCCCGGCCTCTGGCTCTGTGTCGACACAGCTCTGAGCATGGAGCCTGCTTTGGATTCTGTGTCTTCCTCTGTCTCTGCCCCTCCCCTGTTTGTGTTCTGTCTCTCTCTGTCTCTCAAAAATAAGTAAAAATAAGAATAGACAGAACATAGAAGGGGCAGAAAAACTGGAGTTGAATTCTGCTTTTTCTACTTACTAACAATACTAAAACAAGTCCATTAGAGGCTATTTTAATGAAACAAGCAACAATACTAGTCAGTATTAACCCTTTCTGAGTCTCTAAAAAGAAAGAAAGAGAGAAAAAAGAACAGCAGTTATCTTTCTGTGCTATGGAAATATAAAAGATAATACATTTAATGTGACCAAAATAGTACCCAGTAAATTTAAAAAGGACATGAAAGGCAGATTTTCATTTATTCAACAATATTAAATAAAGACATTTTGATCAAGATTTGAGTAGTTAAATCATTCAGATAATCGATATTTGAAATTAATGCTGGTGCTGTATTTAAATATCAGTCAAGATCAAAGCAACCATATTTCAAAACATGGAACATTACATTATTTTCCCCAACATTCTATTACAAAAGTGGAAAAACATATAGAAAAGTTGAAATAATTTAACAGTAAGTAGTCACAACTACAACTTAGATCCTGCCCTTAACATTTTATTATAATTTGTCATACTTATCACTTATTTCTCCATCCATTAACGCATCTTGTATTTTTATGCATTTCAAAATTAGTCCCAGATATCTTTATTTTTCTTCCGAAATATCTCAGCATGCATATTATATAGATATCCAAGTTTGCTTACACTTTTTATTCTTTTTGGTATAAAACTTAGATACAATTAAATACAAATCTCAAGTGCACATTTACTGAGGTTTTGACAAACGCATATATCTGTGTGTCCCAAACTCCATAAAACATAACCATTACCAACTCATCACAAAGTAAAACATTTTTTAATACAACATACTTTAGTCATCTTGTAAATCAAAGTAAAATAATTATTCCTTGATTAAAATTCACATTAGAAATGTATAAAAATAAATGAAGTAAAGGTCTTGAAATTCTTAACCGCGACAACTGGAAAAGACAGAAAACTGAGACTTGATTACGAAGAGGAAGCTACATGCAAAGATGAGAGAGGTAAGCAAATCATTCACCCAAGAACCAGAAAGGTACTGGCCAGGGATCAGAATTCAAAGAACATGAAATCATGTGTGGGAAGGGATCATTTTAATCCCAGGAATCAGAATTCAAAGAACATGAAATAATTGGAAAAGTGTTCCTTTTCCAAACTATTATGTTAACATGCTACCTTTTAGTTTTCTATATCTAGGACTTTGTCAACTTGATATAAGCTTCAGTGCTTATTTTTACTTTTTATGTTTTATTTATTTATTTTTATATATAGAGAGAGCATGTGCAAATGGGAAAAGGATCAGAAAGAGAGGTAATCTTAATCAGGCTCCTTGGTTAGAGCACAGCCTGATGCAGGGCTCAATCGAATGATATTGGGATCATGACCTGAGCCAAAGTCAAGAGTTTGATGCTCGGGGTGCCAGGTGGCTCAGTCAGTTGAGCATCTGACTTTTGATTTCAGCTCTGGTCATGATCCCAGGGTGGTGGGATTGAGTGCTCCATTGGGTTCCAGGCTAAGCATGGAGATTGCTTGAGTCTCTCTCTCTCTCTTTCTCTCTCTCTCTCTCTCTTCTCACTCCTCCCTCTGTCCCTCTCCCCAGTTCACACATGTGTACTCTCTCTTAAAATTATCAATTAATTAATTAAAACAAAAGATTTGGGTGTTCAATCAACTGAGCCACCCAGGCAAGCACCTAAACTGCAATGTTTAATGTTAGGAAATTCAAAGGCTTGAGAGCAGGAAGTTAGGAGTCTAATCAATTGTGGAAAACATTGGAATAATGGGTAAGCAGAATATAATCATGGATATACAAGAGAAAATGGCAGTTAGAGTAGTGCTTCTCATGTAGCTGCAAGATGGCCTGTTGGAATCCCTATCAGAAAAAAAAACTGATTAAAAATAAATAAAGTCATGTGGAATTTGAATGTATAACTGGTTCCAAGGTCTTTAATAGATAAATTAGGTCACAACTTGTATAGATTAGCAATCAGAAGAGTGCCATTCTGCGTTCATCATGTATATAGCTATCTATAAAAATAGCAAGAGCAGTAACAACTTTTAATAGCATGAATTAATGGCAAAAGTATCATTGCAATAAGTAAAATGAGGTGTTGATCTTTGCTTATGTGATAGTCTAGTCTTGTCACTCAGTAATAGGCTTCACTATAATCACATGAATGAAATCCTGATGATATTCCTTCATTTAACATGCCCTATAAACACATACTTACACGTTTATATACAAATAATTTTTGAGTCCGCTGGTTAAATAATCTGTTTTCAATCCACTTTCTGGTATTGAAAATCTCATCCTTAGCCTATTTAATTTCTGTACGTTAATGAAACTTTGAAAGTGACTTGAAGGGTCAGTCTCTTTTTGCTGACCCACCAGTCCCAAAAGACTGCCATTTCTCCTTTCATGCCCCAAATTTCTTCGTATTGTCTGCCAGAAGACCCACATTCTTCCCATATTCAGAATATATTGACTGAAACTCATTTCATAATTGTACTCCCATCAATTCCCTGAGATCCTCCAAACTAAGTACAGTAACACTATTTTCACTCATCCAGGCAGTGGGGAGAAATATGGACCTTCTCTGAACCTCATACTTACAGGCTACATTTTCCAGACAAAATAATTAATGCTAGTGGGAAGCCTCAACTAGAGCGGTTGTGGGTCTGGATACTGTTGCATTTAAGCCTACACGTGGTGTCTCTCCTGTGATTGTTGTATTTATATTGATTTGTGGAAACTTTGATGCTTCTTATCAGAAAATTTGCACTGAACACCATGAAGCACAGTTTTAAAAAAATTGTAGTCCTTAGGCACTCCAACTTTTGAAACTCATCTCTTTATATCATTCAAAAAATTAAACTTTACAAATATTTTAAAGTTTTGCTATGTGGCACCTGGGTGGCTCAGTCGATTAAGCATCCAACTTTGGCTCAGGTCATGATCTCGTGGTTTGTGGATTCAATCCCGCGTCCGGCTCTGTGCTGACAGCTAGCTCAAAGCCTAGAGCCTGTTTTGGATTCTTTGTCTCCGTCTCTCGATGACCCTCCCCTCCTCACGCTGCCTTTCTCTCTCTCTCTCAGGAAAAAAAAAATTAAAAATTTAAATTTATTAATTCTTTAAAAAAT
>NW_027529172.1:1016238-1024717 GCF_008692635.1 Crocuta crocuta | reverse complement strand
CCTGCTTCAGATTCTGTATCTCTCTCTCTCTCTGATCCTCCCCTGCTCATGCTTGTCTCTCTCTCTATCTCTCTCAGAAATGAATTTTTAAAAAAATAAAAAATAAAACTATTTTTATTGATTAGAATTGTATTAAAATAAATTATTTTAATTTATGATATACATTTTATTTTATCAACATAATTCATATTAATTATGAATGCATTAATTATAATTTATTAATTCATATATTTACATTTAAAATTTGTTTTTCACACTTTAAATAGTATAACTTTGTGTGAGGCGGTGTATAAATATGTAGACTTATGCATGCCTGTGTTTATGTCCCAAAAATATTTGTGGATTGCTTTAAAGTTTACAGACTTTGGATACTGGGTTTATAATAGTCAGTGTTTAAAATGCCCTCCCCAAATTTTAGGAAACAAAACAAGCAAGCAAAAGAAAAAAAAGAGAGAAGATAGAAAGTAAAAAACAGACTCTTTACTATAGAGAACAAATAGATGGTTACCAGAGGGGAGTGGGGGATGGGTGAAAATATGTGAAGAGAAATTAAAGGAGTGCACCTGTCAGGATGAGCACTGGGTGATGTGTGGCATTGCTGAATCACTATATTGTACACCTGAAACTAATATAACACTGTATGTTAACTACACGGGAATTGAAATTTTTAGAAAGAAAATTTAAGAAAGGAAAATCTAATAACCAGTTAAAATTTCCTCCCCAGGCTCACCATTGATGACATGTTGTCCCAGACTTGTCTGCAATAGTTGTAAACAAGCAGAATATACGATAATGACCCAACTCAGACCATTTCCTCACATTTCACTTACATTTTCCAATATGAACACAAGAACAAAATTTTGAGTGCTTTTCCTCTCTTGCGTTTTCTCCAAAGTTCTTTGTAAAACCACCTATTCCTGTTTTTCTCTCAACCTTAACTTCTTTAATCTTTCACAGCTCCAAGTCCCTCTTTTATGTATAACAACCATTTCATAATTTTCTATCTGGACTCCTCTGGCTCCCCAATCACTTTATATACACTTTCTATATAATCCTTTTAATAATTAAACTATTTTTCCACCACAAAGGCAATATCAAGTATTAATACAAATTGCAGAATACTAGAAGCAAAATTATCTTTAAGCTTTTAGTTTGTATTTTAAATAGGACCAATTTTGATAAATCATCTTCATATGGTTTTGCATTAATATTGCATAAATAAATCTGTTTTAGAACTTATAAAATAATATCAATGAGATACCCGGGTGGCTCAGTTGGTGAAGCGTCCAACTCTTGATTTTGGCTCAGGTCAGGATCTCACAGTTTTGAGTTCCAGCCCTGCATCAGGCTCTGCACTGATACTGCAGAGCCTGCTTGGGATTCTCTCTCTCTCTCCCACTCTCTTGTTCCTTCCCCTCTTGTTCTCTCTATAAATAAATAAATAAATACATAAACATTAAAAATATAAGTAGATAGATATATAGAGATATATATAGATAAATAAATAAAATAGTTTTACTGATTATAAAGGTAACGATTATCATAAACATTTTAGGAAATTTAAACACATTAATTTTTAGTGAAAACATCCACAATCCCATTATCACAACTACTGTTAATATTTTCCTCAATGTTCTTATAGTCTTCCCTTGTATATATTTACATTGTTGATAGACTCTGTATGTGTCTTTTAAAGCACAATTTATCAAATAAACATTAATAGTTATGAGATAAAGCATGATTAAAGTAAAGGAGTTTATTAAAAGCAGCTCCAGGAGAGTGTTTCATTAGTCTTTTTCAGTTTAAAATACACATTATTATAGGATTTTAAAGGAGAAAATAATTTCTTAGTTTTTTCTTTAAAATATTAAAGTTGTTTTTCTTTTATAAGAATTGCAACTATTTAAATAGCTATCATTTCATGAAGCATTAAATCATTTCATGAAGCAATGATAGTAGCTACCATTTCAAGGCACACTGTGGACTGGACATTGCTGCTAAGTGTGTGTGTGTGTGTGTGTGTCTGTGTGTCTGTGTGTCTGTGTGTTAATTCAACAATAATATAACTAACTATATAATACTTTATTCTCTTTTTACAGATGAACATAGTGAGGAAAAAAGAAGTTACATAATATTCACGTTTTATTCATTATTTTTTGAATGCCTAGCTATGCTAGGCCCTTCATTAGTTTCTTTTTTTTTAATTTTTTTTTATGTTTTATTTATTTCTAGGAAAGAGAGAGAGAGACAGCGTGAGAAGGGGAGGGTCAGAGAGAGAGGGAGTCACAGACTGAAACAGGCTCCAGGCTCCGAGCTGGCAGTCAGCACAGAGCCCAACGCGGGGCTCGAACCCACGAACCACGAGATCATGACCTAAGCGAAAGTCGGACGCTTAACCGACTAAGCCACACAGGCGCCCCATCCCTTCATTAGTTTCAAAGGCTGGAACCATGAGAGGTATCCCAGAATCCTCTGACATTAATGGCAGGTCAGGATTTGAAGCCAGTAGGACTCCAGAGCATAGGTATTTTTTAATATCTCAATGCTACCATGTTTCTGCTTTCCAGTTTTGTGAATGAATAAAAACATTCTGTTATTTATCCCAGAGTGTCCTAAATGTACAAATATTTTAGCAAATTGCAAATATTTGCAAATTAGTAAAACAGAATATATAAATATTTTATGACCATTAAATCTAGCAAAAATATTTCCTGTGAAATGTGGAGGGAAGGATGTATATATACGTGTATATAAATGTTATAATAAAATGAATGGGATTGCAGAAGAGTTTAGGGGAAGATAACAGATCATACAGTTAGGTTTCTGAATTTGAGACTTACTTTTAGTAAAAAGATACCCATAAGGGCAGAGAAAGCAATCTGAGAGATTTCTCAGTATCCAAAAATGGAACATTTTGAGCAAGAAGATGAATAAAATGTCATTTCATTCAAAAAAATTCATATCCATACTAATATAAATGGATAACTGAATAAATGAATAAATAAATAAATGTATGAGAAGATACAGCCCTTCTATAAAGAAGAATTCAAATTCACAAATGTAGAAGGAATGCAGGAAATAGAAAATTATCATTAGAATAGCATAGAATAATTGTTTGATTGTCAAGATCCAATAATGCATGTTATAATTAATGGGGAATAGTTTGAGAAGAAACAGGATATTTGCAGAGCACCTGGATGGCTCAGTCAGTTAAGCATCTTAACTTTTGATTTCAGCTCAGGTCATGATCCCAGGGTCGTGGGATTGAGCCCCACATCGGTCTCCATGTTCAGCATGGAGTCTGCTTAAGATTCTCTCTCTCTCTATCCCTCCCTCCCACTCATGCACACTCTTTCTCTCTCTCCATCTCTCTCTTTCTATCTAAACTAAAATCAAAAGTAAAAATAAAAAATATGATATTTGCAGAATGTATTAGTATCTCTCCAAGGTATTTATTGATTACTTAGGAAAAATAGTTACTTTACAGTGGGGAAACTTAGCAGACACCACCTTAATCTCCTCACTAATAAGACATATCAACCTTACTGGCTAACCAAATCCAACAATACATTAAAAGAATTATTCACCATGATCAAATGGAATTTATTCCTGGACTGCAGGGCTGGTTCAATATCCACAAATCAATCAGTGTGATACATCACATTAATTAAAGAAAGGATAAGAACCACATGGTCCTCTCAACAGATGCAGAAAAAGCACTTGACAAAATACAGCACACTTTTTTTGATAAAAGCCCTCAAGGAAGTAGGAATAGATGGAACATACCTCAACATCATAAAGACCATATATGAACGACCCACAGCTAATATCATCCTCAATAGGGAAAATCTGAGAGCTTTCTCCCTAACATTAGGAATATGACAGGGATGTTCACTCTCACTACTGTTGTTCAATATAGTGTTGGAAGTCCTAGCCTCAGCAATAGACAACAGAAAGAAACAAAAGGCATCTAAATGGGCAAGGAAAAAGTCAAACATTTACTCTTTGCAGACAATGTAATACTCTAAGTGGAAAACACAAAAGACTGCACAAAAACCTCCTAGAACTGATCCATGAATTCAGCAAAGTTGCAGAATATAAAATCAACATACAGAAATTGATTGCATTTCTATATACCAATAATGAAGTAACAGAAATAAAAATCAAAGACTTGATAACAATTGCACTGGAAACCATAAAATACCTGGGAATAAACCTAACCAGAAGTAAAAGATCTGTGTGCTGAAAACTATAGAAAGCTTATGAAAGAAACTGAATAAGACACAAAGAAATGTAAAAACATTCCATATGTAGGGGCGCCTGGGTGGCTTAGTTGGTTAAGCATCCGACTTTCGCTTAGGTCATGATCTCACTGTTCGTGGGTTCGAGCCCCGCGTCGGGCTCTGTGCTGACTGCCAGCTCAGAGCCTGGAGCCAATTTCAGAGTCTGTATCTCCCTTTCTCTCTGACCTTTCCCTGCTCAAGCTGTCTCTCTCTCTCTCCTAGAAATAAATAAAAAATATTAAAAAAAAATTCCATATGCATAGATTAAAAGACATACCAACCTTGCCTTCTCTTAGATATGATGAATTTATAGAATCCTCACTTTAGTGGTATTTTTGTCAAAAATAACCTTATTCAAATCTTAAGAAAAATCAGACAAAACTGATTGAGAGATGTCTTTCAAAATAAATGACAAGTACACTTCAAATATCATCTATGAAAGATTGAAGAATGTGACTCTCCCCACTGGTAGAACAATGATCTGGCCTGGATACCTAATCTATCATAACCCTAGTTTACAGACCACTCCATATTCTAATTTTGGTGTGGTTTTAGAATATTTGTCATTAAATGAATGCGAACGTTACATCCTTTAGAATATTGCAACAAGACATGATCCCAATGCCAACTCCTTAGATGAGTCTTTAATAATGTATTCTAATGTTCTATTTGGCTGCATCAGTAGATTTCACAAAACTACCTAGAGGGTGTTATGCTTAGTGAAATAAGTCAGGCAGAGAAGGACAAATATCATATGTTTGCACGTATAGGAGGATTAGGAGGAACTTAACTGAGGACCATGGGGGAGAAGGGGGGAAATGGTGGGGGAAAGTGAGAGAGACAAACCATGAGAGACTCTTGAATGCTGACAAAAGGACTGATGGATGTGGGGGGGAGGGGGGGGATGGGCCTGGAGGNCTTGAATGCTGAAAAAAGGAATGATGGATGTGGGGGGGAGGGGGGAGATGGGCATGGAGGAGGACACTTGTGGGGATGAGCACTGGGTGTTATACGGAAACCAATTTGACAATAAACTATTTGTAAAAAATAAATAAATAAATTAAATAAAATAAAATAAAAACAAAAAAACAAAACAAAACAAAACAAAAAAAACCTACCTTGAGCCAATCCCTTCTGAAAACCATTGAAATAGGTCTGCCATTCTGCAAGATTACTTGGTGAGTGATGAACCAGTAACATGTAGGCAGAAAAGACAAGTCCATATCCAATAGAGTTATCAACACAGTAAGGACTAATTATAGACACCTTCAGATAGGAAAGGTCTGATGTAATCATATCGACACTACATGACCAACAGGTCTTCTTATGGATGGTGTCATATCAAGTTCTCATCCCCAGTCCCTGTTCTTGACAGGTTGGACAAGCAATAGCATGAGAAAAAATATCAACCTTGGTGAGAAAAGGATGCTGTTTAATTCCTTCACAGCTTCCATCACTGGTTCTATTCATAGAGATATCACATACCCAAGCACTAAAACATAGATATTCTGAAAATCAAACTTGTGGTGTATGTTTTTACATTCTTATAAACTCGCTATCAAAACACTGATATTTAATTATATTAATATAAAATATCTTTTCATATAAAAATTGGCTTAATATCAGGAATAGTTCCTGAGGTTCAGAAATTTTCCTTTATTCGATATCAGGAAAGATATAACCCATTACACTGCATTGATTTTTTCCAAGGGCTCAGTGCTGAATTTGGTAGTCAAATACAGTAATGAAGTTTTATCTAGGTTTTTCATACCGTCCTCCAATTTATTACACGTTTATTGATTTGCTCATCAATCTACTTTTTTTAAATTGCATGTATAAAGAGTGCGTTGTAGAATAAGCAGCAATGGAGTGAGCTGAAACGTTGGAAATTGAGACAAGTTTTACCATGTAATAATTGGTCTGAAATCTCTGACCTCTGTGAAACCTTGAATAATAATATATACATGAGGGTTTTGGAGAATGAAATAAAATAATCTTTTTCTTAAAGTATAAAAATTAAGAGAGTTTGTCATAAATGAAGCAGAAATTCAAATTCCATGTACATTGAGTTTGCATTATTAGATACAAATTTATGAGAGACATTAAAAAATTTGGCCAAACCTGAAAGCAACATATAAAGGGCAATAAAATAATTTTGTTAACTATATCTTCCAAAAGGCTAAATAATTATTAAACATATAATTTTAATGACAGATAAAACCAAAACATATAAATTAAACAAAAACCTCACTATTTAACCACCCTTACCTTCTAATAAATGTGAAATTTTGCATACAACATGACAATTATATCTTCAAGAATTGTCTATTCTAATTTACATTTTTAATTTATACTTTTATAAAACAACACTATTATATTAGCAACAAAAAAGCAATTGGAAATCAGTAAATCAGGGAGCCCATGTGACTGAGTCAGTTAAGTGTCTGACTCCTGGTTTCAGCTTGGGTCATGGATCTCAAGGTTTGTGGGTTCAAGCCCCACATCAGGCTCTGCACTGGCAGTGAGGAGCCTGCTTCAGATTCTCTCTCTCTCCCTCTCTCTATGAACTCCCCACTTACACTGTGTGTCTCTCTCTATCAAAATAAATAAACTTAAAAAAAAGAAAATCAACAAAATTAACTAATCAAGCAATAGGAAAAACACACACAAAAAATTGAATGTAATAGCAAATGCAATTTTACCATTCTTATTATTTGCTAATATATAATCTAAAAATATATAAAATTGGTGTATCTGGGTGGTTCAGTCAGTTAAGAGTCTGACTTATGTTTTTGGCTCAGGTCATCATCATCTCATGGTTCATGGCCTTGAAGCCCACATCGAGGTCTAACTGCACTAATTGCATTGGAGCCTGCTTGAGATTCTCTCTCTACCCCTCTCCCCTCTCAAAAATAAATAAGTAAGCTTTAAAAATAAAATTAAATAAAATCATGACTTTCCAATATCAGTCAGAATCATGTAGCTAAGATATGCAAAATACAATACAGATCATCATTGTTCTGATACAAGGAATTGAAATAAAAACTAAATTCAATCATTATAAATAAAAAATGTTAGTAGCAGCTTTTCTGAGCTCATTCCAAATGAAAACTTTCAGTTTCTTAATAACATTGAACTGTGTTGGTCTTTAAAAATGTAATTGCCCACATTTCAGCAAAATGGATGCTTTTGGCCGTGAACAGAAGATGATTAAACAACATATATTTAAAACTGAGTAACTTGTGACTACAAATATTTCTTCAGGAATGGTGCAAAAGAGTATCAAAATGCTGATCTAAAGGATATGAAAGACCTGTGAATTTTTAAAATTTTTGAAATGTTCTTGAATTATTTTATAATGGCTTAACAAATACAAACAACAGAAAGAAAAAATATTCAATATAGCACCAATATAAAGTAGTTTCACTCTGTTCTATGGAAATTAGCAGTGAAGTATTGGGCTTTAATATATTGAATACAAGTGTGGTAACAAGTCTGGAAAATATGATGGGATTATGTCCACAACCCATTCAGTCTTAGCTTCTGAACATGATCACATCACATATTTACAAAATAAGCTTCAGTTTTGAAGATATAATAATTAATGAACTGAACTACCAGGTTGAAAATTAAATTACTTCCTCAGAAGCAGTATATTTTAACAAATAGGATCTTAGGACTATCAGAGCAATAAATTGCCTCAGATAATTTTAATAAAATTTAATAGCATTTAAATAAAAATAAAATCATTCTGATTATGTCAAAGGATGCATGGCATATGCATGCTTGCATAATTTTATGATCTAGAAAGCTTTATGATTGCAAAAGTACCTGAAAAATAAAAACCTATACTCAAACCTTTGAGCCTGTTCATTTTAAATTGCTATATCTCAGATTCCAGAATTCCCAATTTCCCCCAAATATGGATTAAAGTATTAATGACTAATATATCAATATCTACCATTTTCAAATAAATCAACAGGGATAAAAAATGATTTAATGCTTCAATGCATACAGTTATACAAATATTTATTCATGTTATGTCACAATGTTTTCACAGTTGATCAAAAACTACTTGAAGTGAAAATTTTCTCTTAATTGTGTTTTCCTTTGGTACTCTTTTGAATTCACATATGATACATACTATACATAATTAATATATATAATATTTGTATATGTAATATATAGAATTTTTT
>NW_027529172.1:902106-1015098 GCF_008692635.1 Crocuta crocuta | reverse complement strand
TGATTTAAATGGTATTGTGATTTTATTCATCTGAAACTAATATGAACTAAAAAACTCACATCATTGAATAATGATAATAATAACTGAACATCAGTTCAAATCAAAAACATACTTGGCTTTTGATTAATAGTTCACAATATACTCTATAAAATATATGTGAAATTATTATAATAAATCAATATTTGTGCATAACTTGGTTATAAAGTAAGCTTCTCTGTTAATTTTAAAGAGATGAGTTAACACAAAAACACACTTCTGTTTCTATAATATTGTCTTCATGTTCTTCCCTTCAGGGCATCAAAATTTAAGTTCAAAGAGTGCAGAAATTTCTCTATCTTGTTCTTTGATATATTCTAATCATTACATAGAAATTAAATGAATCCTCCTCAGAGAGGCTGTAATGGGAGACTACCTATCTTTTCTCTAAACTCAAGATTTTATAGAAGGTCATAACTTCTGTTCTGACCATATGTCTTTATTCCATATCAATACCTTTGACCATTGAACTATGAAATATTTTTAAGAAACATAATTTTAAAGAACAAAATTTCACACATGAAACAATGCTCAGCGTCCCTCATCATCAGGGAAATACAAATCAAAACCACCCTGAGATACCACCTCACACCAGTCAAAGTGGCCAAGATGAACATATCAGTAGACTATAGATGCTGTTCAGGATGTGAAGAAATGAACACCCTCCTACACTGTTGGTGGGAATGCAAACTGGTGCAGCCCCTCTGGAAAACAGTGTGGAGTCTCCTCAAAAAATTAACAATAGAACTCCCCTATGACCCAGCAATAGCACTGCTGGGAATTTACCCAAGGGATACAGGAGTGCTTATGCATAGGGGCACATGTACCCCAATGTTCATAGCAAAACTCTCAACAGTAGCCAAAATATGTAAAGAGCCTAAGTGTCCATCAACTGATGAATGGATCAAGAAGATGTGGTTTATCTATACAATGCAATGAGAAAGAATGAAATCTGGCCATGTGTAGCAACATGGATGGACCTTGAGGGTGTTATGCTGAGTGAAATAGGTCAGGCAGAGAAGGACATCTACTATATGTTTGCACATATAGGTGGATTAGGAGGAACTTAATGGAAGACCATGGCGGGGGGAGAAGAAGGGCAAATATAGTTGGGGAGAGGGAGGGAGGCAAACCATGAGAGACTCTTGAATGCTGAGAATAAACTGAGGGCTGATGGGGTCGGGGGGTGGAGGGGAAGAGGGTGATGGGAATGGAAGAGGGCACTTGTGGGGATGAGCACTGGGTGTTATATGGAAACCAACTTGAGAATAAACTATTTTAAAAAAACCAAAATTTTAAAACATAGAGTATACCATGCCAAACAATCCTTTAAAAGGATGTGTCCAATGAAAAGATGTAGAATAATACGTGCACATTTTAAATAACCAAAAATCTTGAGTAAAACAATATGAAAGTATTTAAAGAAATCAGTACAGCGCCAGGCTGATTTATGAAATTGCAGACTTTGAAAGAGGAGAATATGATGGAATAGCTAGAAACAAAAGGAAATAGAAAATTCCATTATAAACCCAAAATAGCTTCATGCCACCTTCCTAGTATTATGTCTCAGTTTTTTCATTCACTATCCCTGCATCTTTCCCCCTCTTTGCCTAAAGTAAATAAATATACAAAAAATAAAAAGATAAAATAAAGTAAACCCATAATACTTTTGTCAAAACTATTAAGAATGAAGTATGAATTGCTAAGAACTAAGCGCAGCATTTTTTTTTTACATCTGCTTGAAACATGAAAGACATGTAACCCAGGTAAGTAGCCAAAATGTTAACAAAATGACAGGGAAGAAATAAATTCTTGTTTCGCTTTAGCTTCTATGTTTCCTGATAAAGAAGATAATCTTCAACCTGAAAGAACAAAACAATATAGAAATAGATTTGGAATTAAAATTCATGGTAAAGGAAGATCTGATGAGAATTTACCATATCCATTTAAATGTAATTTAGGTCTCCTGGCTGACGTGTTAGATCATAGAACCGAAGGTTTGCAAAAATGATCTTGGATCCAGAGAAGACAATGTATTTTTTTTTCAAAGAGGTCTTTTTTTTGTTTTTATTTGTTTTTTTTCACAAATAGTTTATTGTCCAGCAATGTATTTAAAAGTTCATATGACATGACAAGATTGACAGAGGATTCAATTTAACCAAATATCATGAGTTTCCAAAGGAAAAAGAAATATAGAATCCAGAAGTAATTGCTAAGATTTCTATCAGTCTTTATATTTACATTCTGTCATAACAGTATTATTATTTAGATAATTTGTGGGGTTACTTAGCAAAGCATAAGTAGATTCTAAATACCAATCATTAAACTATCATGAAAATCACTTTTTCTTTTCCCATATTTCTTTTGATGAAAAAATAGAGAATTTATGTAAACATACAATGCTATGTTTACTTCATTTTTGCATAAATGAATAGCTATGTGCATGTTGGAAGGTTTTGAAGTTAATTATAGATTTATTCAAAGGGCATGTCCTAACAATAGGGAATAAAACTGGACAGAAGTCAAGAAGTCTGTCTCTGGCCCTACCTTGTTCTACATTTCAATTAATTAGATCAAAATACAAAATTCAGGTTTATCACAATATGATAACTGCATTTCATTGAAAGCATATATTTTCAGGGTAACTGGCAAAGTATCAAATATCCAAAGGTAATAGTTAAGCAGATGAAGGCAAGCAAATGTAATAATGAAACAGAAAAAAATAAATAAGTATAAAAGAATGTCAAATATCTAGTCCAGAGAAGAAAAAATGGAAATGATATAAAATCAGGGATATATTGTGCAGTTTAGGTTAAAAAAAATGGGGGATATTTTAGACTAAGATTTTTTAAAATCAGTAATCTTTATCTCTTAACATATGCTAATCTAGAAATACAGATGAGTAAATAAGTAGCAGAAAAAGGCAGAATGAGTTATATGTGAAAGAAGATGAAAATTGGCATAAGATAGTGTAAAGAACATGGAATTGTGAGAGAGTTGCTGGATGGTACACATATTATGAAATAATGGAAATTTAGTCATATGGTTGTGGGCACTGGGTAGAAGAATTTCCCAGATGGAAGAATAAGCATAGGGAAGACAGTCATGGAAGCTCACTCTGACATTGTAAACATTTAACATACTAAACAAATTGATTAAGGTTTTGCCCATGAGGGTAATTGTTTTAGTTTTGTATTGTTAGGGTGGTGATATAATTACATCTATGCTTCAGAAACATATCTGGCAGTGATAGTTGAGGCAAGATAACAGATTGTTCTAATGAGATTTGAAGCAAGACAGTAGTGTAGGAACGGAAAAAAAGAGTCAAATATATTAAGACCGAGTTGACAGAACTTAACTAACTCACGGTCAAAGGAAGAGAACTGAATAATATACAATCATATCTCAAAAGGGAAGAAGGAAGGGCGCCTGGGTGGCTCAGTTGGTTAACCTCTGACTCTTGATTTTGGCTCAGGTCATGATCTCACGGTTCATTACATTAAGTCTGGAGTTGGGTTCTGGGCTGACAGAGCGGAACCTGCTAGAATTGTCTCCTTCTTCTCTCTCTGCCCCTCCCCTGTTGACGTTCTCTCTCTCTCCTGCTCTCAAAAATAAATAAACATTTAAAAATTTTAAAATAAATAAAAAATAGTACACTTTAGAGGAATTCATCCAATCTTTAAAAAAAAAACCGCAATGCACTTACATGAAAAAGGCATAATTTCGAGACGCCTGGGTGGTTCAGTTAGTTGAGTGTTCGACACCGGCTCAGGTCATGATCTCGCGGTTCGTGGGTTCGAGCCCCGAGTCGGGCTCTGTGCTGACAGCCAGCTCAGAGCCTGGAGCCTGTTTTGGATTCTGTGTCTCCCTCTCCCTCGGACCCTCACCTGCTCATGCTGTCTCTCTTTCTCTCAGAAAAAAAAGAAAGAAAGAAAAAGAAAACTCAAATTAAAAAAAATTTTAAAAAAAGGCGTAATTTCATGCATATACAAATTGATGAATTTACAGTAAAATAGCTTGTCTGGGTAACCAGAACCTAAATCCAGATATAAAACATCTTTATCACCATAGAAGCTTCCACTGAACCGCCTTCAAGTACATTGTTCTCCTTCAAGTGTAATCACTATTACAATTTAAATGCCTGCTTTTATTTTATGTAAATGAACCAATACAGGATTATTCACTTTTATGTCTTTTTCCTTTTGCTCAAAATTATAAGACTTAGCCATATTGCTGTATACAGTTGAAGAGCTTTTGATCATATTACTTTATATGTATGATATATCATAATTTATCCAATCTCCTCTTGATGACATCTGATAGGTACTAACTATGCTACTATAAACATTCTTATATGTGATGTTTGATAAATATATTATGAATTTCTGTTGGAATTGTACCTTATAATAAAGGGGAATCACTGGGTCAAAATTATGTATATGTTCAGTTTTAGTAGACAGTGCCAGATTTCCAAAGCAGTTGTACTGTGTATATTCCCACAAGCAGTGTTAGAGACTTCTGGTTGTTTAACATTCTCACCAATAATTGAAATAGAGGTTGTCATTCCAAACATTCCAGTGTATGTGGTGGCATTAATTTACACATCTCCGACAAAAATGAATTCAAATATCTTTTGCATGTTTATTCGTCAGTTATATATTCCATTTAATAAAACATCTGTTTGAAGAATATATTTTCCACAGATTTTTATTTTTCTATGATTAATAGTACTCTTTATATTCTGAATGTGAGTCTTTTATCTGATATATGGACTGCAAATATCTTCACTTATTCTGTAGTTTTCCATTCCACCTTTTCCTTGCGACTTTTGATGGAAATTCTTAATAGTAAGATAATTAAATAATAACATTTCTCCCTTTAAAATTTGCACTTAAATACTATGTTTGAAAGTCTTGACATATTGTAGGTCATGAAGTTGTTGTCCCATATGATCTTCTGCAACTCCACTGTTTACCTTTTACATTTGGAACAAGTACCTACTGATAATTTGTTTTCTGAATGCTGTGAGAATGCAGTCAATACTGGTTTTCAAACATGAATTTCATTTAGAGAAACTCTTTTCTCACTGTACTCCAGGGTCACTCTCATCAACAATCTAATGTCTTTATATATTTAGGACCCTGTTCCAAATCCATTCTGTTCCATTGATCTGTTTTCCATCTGTGTAACAAGACTGTGCTATTTTTATCACTATTCCTTTATATAGGTTTTGAAATGCCATTATAAGATCTCCAGCTTTGTTCTTCAGACTGCCTTGTTGTTTCTTAGACATATGTATTTTATTTAATTTTTATTTTATTTATTTATTTATTTTTTTAGAGACAGAGTGAGAGTATGAGAGGGGGAGGAGCAGAGAGAGAGGGAGACAAAATCAAAAGCAGGCTCTGAGCTGTCAACACGGAGTCTGATGCGGGGCTTGAACTTGTGAACCATGAGATCATGACTTGAGCCAGTCAGACCCTTAAATGACTGAGTCACTCAGGCACCCCTGGATATTTGTATTTTAATATAAGTGTGAGGATCAGCTTGTTAGCTTATTTTTTTAAACTTTATTGAGGAATAATGGTATAATGTATATATTTAAAGTGTGTAAAGTGATTATTTTATATGCATATATGTTGTGGGATGATTACCAAGATCAAGGTAATTAAGCCAAGCATCAGCTCACATTGTTAAGTTTTTTGTTTGTTTGTTTGTTGTTGTTGTTGTTGTTTTTTAAGTAGTCTTCATGCCCAGCATGGAATCCAATACTGGGCTTGAAGCCATTAACTTGAGACCAAGACCTGAGATGAGATCAAGAGTCAGAGTCTTAACTGACTGAGCCACCCAGTGCTTTTATTTTTTTTTTTTCATATGTGGTTAGAATGCTTACTATCTATTCTCAGCAACTTTCAAGTATACAATACCATAATATTAACTATAGTCAACATGCTGTTTATTAGATCATCAGGACTTATGTTTCTTATAATTGAACGTTTGTACCCTTTGGCCTGTATCTACCCATTTCCCTCTCCCTTCAGCCCCTGATACCCACCATTCTATTCTCTTTTGCAATGAAATTGTGTATATGTGTGTGTGTGTATGTTTTATATATATATATATGACATATGTATATGTTATAACATATAATACATATGTCATATATATATGTATAATCATATTATACAGTATTTAACTCTTTGTCCAGTTTATTTCACTTACCATAGTAATAGTTTCCAGGCTCATCCATGTTGTTACAAATGTCAAGATTTCCTTCTTTTATAAGGATGGATAATATTCCAGTGTGTATGTGTTTGTGTCTATGTATATATGTATGTGTATGGGTGTCTGCACATATATGTATGTATGTATGTATTTCTGTTTACATATTACATTTTCTTTCTTTCTTTTTATATTCCCTATCAAGGGACATTTAGGTGGTTGGAATATCTTGGTTATTGTGAATAATGCTCAATGACCATGGGAATGCAGACATCTGTTTGATATTCTGTATTTTTTAAGGGATATGTATCCAGAAATGGGATGGCTGAATTATATGGTAGCTCTATTTTTAAGTTTTTGGAAAGCTCCATACTGTTTTCTTAATGGATGTGCCAATTTACTTTCCCATCAGCAGTGAACAAGGGTTCCCTTTTCTTTTTTTATTTTTTTCTTTTCTTTTTTTTTAATATTTTTATTTATTTCTAGGAGAGAGAGAGACAGCGTGAGCAGGGGAGGGCCAGAGAGAGAGGGAGATACAGACTCTGAAATTGGCTCCAGGCTCCGAGCTGGCAGTCAGCACATAACCCGACGCGGGGCTCGAACCCACGAACCGCGAGATCATGACCTAAGCGAAAGTCGGACACTTAACCGACTAAGCCACCCAGGCGCACCAAGGGTTCCCTTTTCTTAACAGCCTCACCAACATTTGTCACCTCCTTCTTGTATTCTTGAAAATAGCGCCTCTAACAGGTGTTAGGTGACATTATACTTTGGTTTTGATTTTCATTTCTCTGATTAGTGATGCTGAGTACCTTTTGATGTTTGAGTATTGGCCATTTATATATCTTCTTTGGAAAAATGTTGATTAGGTCCTATGCCTATTTTAATTGGATTACATGATTTTTGCTATTGACTTGTAGGAGTACTTTATATATTTTGGATATTAACCCTTTTCAGATATAAATTGCAAATATTTTCTCCCATTCAGTATGTTGCTTTTCAGTGTATTGTTTCCTTTGCTGTGTAGAAGCTCTTTAGTTTGATGTAGTCTCACTTGTTTATTCTAGCTTTTGTTGCTTATGTTTTTGGTGTCTTATGCAAGAAATCATTGCTAAGACCAGTGTCAAAGAGATTTTTTCCCTAGTTTTTGTATATAAGTTTTATAGNCAAATCATCGTGTAAGTCTTTAATCCATTTGAAGAAAATTTTTATGAATGGTGTAAGAGTCCAGTTTCATTATTTTGCATGTAGATATCCAAGTGTGTTTTTTCTGTGAATGATTTTTTGTAATGATATGCTTTGACTTTCTTTTTATCATTAACGTATTTAGTATAGGTTTGTATTTAGTGCTTACCATTAGACTTACATAATACATTTCATAGTTGTAACAGTGTATTTTAAGATGATAACAGCTTCAATCATATAAAAACATTTCTACAAGTTGAATTTCTGCCTTCACATTTTATGTTACTGATGTCTCAATTTACATATATATATATTTTTATTTTAGAGAGAGAGGGAACGAGCATGAGAAGGACAGAAAGGCAGAGAGGGAGAGAGTGTGTCTTAAGGAAGTTCCACACTGTGAGCACAGAGCCTGTTGTGGAGCTGTGTCCCACGACCTTGGGATTATGACCAAAGCCAAAATTAAGAGTCAGACACTCAACTGACTAAGCCACTCACGCACCCCTCAATTTACATATTTTTATATGCTGTATCTATTAACAAATATTGTGAGTATATATAATAACTATAGATATTTAAATAGTTTTATCTTTTTTTAATTTTTAAAATGTTTTATTTATTTCTGAGAGACAGAGAGAGAGACAACGTGAGCAGGGGAAGGTCAGAGAGAGAGAGGAAGATACAGAATCTCCTGAAACAAGCTCCAGGCTCTGAGCTAGCTGTCAGCACAGATCCCAATGAGGGGCTCGAACCCACGAACTGTGAGATCATGACCTGAGCCAAAGTTGGACGCTTAACTGAGTGAGCCACCCAGGTGCCCCAGCACTTTTGTCTTTGATCTATAGAGTTCAGAATGATTTACATGCCACCATTTCAGTATTAGTGTAGTTTAAATTTGATAGTATACTTACCTTTACAGTGATTTTTACACTTTCATATATTTTCCTGTTACTAATAGCATCTTTTTATTTCAGCTTGAAGAACTCCCTTTAGCAGTCCTTTTAAAGCATGTTCACTGCTGATAAATTCAGGGTTTTTTTTGTTTTTGTTTTTGTTTTTGTTTTTTAGGAAAGACTTCTCTCTTTGCTGGCTAAAATAGACTGGGGTAGGTTTTCTTTTTCTTTTTGGGAGCATTTTGGCTGTATAATTCCCCAGCTCTCCTGACCTGCAAGGTTTCTGCTGAAAAATCAGCTTATACCCTTGTCAGTGTCCCCTTATATGTTCTGAGTCTTTTTTTCTTTTGCCAATTTCATAATTCTGTTCTTGTGTCTGAGAATTTGATTATATTGTGTCTCAGTGAAGACCTCTGTGATTTGAATCTCAGCACTTTGTTGCCATCTCTTTATGACCATACCTGTTGCAGTTGCTCTGAACCCTACCCTTGGGTCCCAAGACGCGGGGTTGGGATGCAGAGCAGCAACAGCAGCACTGTGGTTATGATGGGTCAAAGCCCCTGCGCAGGACTGTAGGGCAGAGTGCAGAACAGTGGCAGCTCAGTCTTGGTTAAAAAAAAAAAAAAAGTTCAAAACAAAGACTTGGGACTTAAGGGTGGGGTTCAGAGCAACAACAGCTCTGGTGTCTCAGAGGACAAGGTGCGGTAGCTGTGGTAACTGAATCGCAGATAGCAGGGCACGGCAGTTACTAGGAAACCTGGGCGCAGGTCTCACTGCAGTGACATGCCCAGCACTAGGGAGGAGACACAGGGACAGAGACTCAGGCCATCTTTCAGCTGTGTTCAGCACTGGGGAAGATGTGGATGGAGGTCTTCAGTAACAGAAGCTACAGATATTCGTGGCAGTGAAGCTTGCTGGGATTGTCGTGCTTTCCTTTTCCCAATGGGGTGAAATCCTTCCAAAAGTATATTTCTTGGCACCATGGCACTCTGGACTAGAGTATGGGGTGGCATAGGTCAGATGCTTCTTGTGGTTTTTTTGTGGTTCTTACCAGTTTTTGAACTCCTCAAGATTTACGCCGCATCTTCATTGTAGTTCGGGGCTTTCCCATGAACGATTTTCGTCGGTTCGTTATTTATTCATATTTTATTGTTTGTGTATGGGAGATGATCATTGGAGCCTTCTTGCCCTCCACCTTACACCTTGATGAAGGAAGCTTAGCTGGCAGTTCACACACACACACATTTACGCACACTTGCACACACACATGCACAGGCTGGGATTTTGATTGTGATTGCATTGAATCCATAGATAAATTGGAGAGAGTTGATATTTTACGACACTGGGTCTTATAATCTATATACAAAAAATTCTATTTCTTAAGATATTCTTTAATTTCTTCAAAGTGAGTGTAAAACCCTTAGTTTTGTAGATGCCTTACATATGCGCTGTTACAGGTGTTTATAAACATTTCTCTCATTCTCATTTTTAAAAGGAACTTTTGGGTAATGGAAAAAATACATCATAGTCCAATTATTGTATATTTGCTGTGATTTATTTTTTTTTTTTAAATATTTTTTTTTATTTATTTCTAGGATAGAGAGAGACAGCGTGAGCAGGGGAGGGTCAGAGAGAGAGGGAGTCACAGACTGAAACAGGCTCCAGGCTCTGAGCTGGCAGTCAGCACAGAGGCCGACGCGGGGCTCGAACCCACGAACCGCGAGATCATGACCTAAGCGAAAGTCGGACGCTTAACCGACTAAGCCACCCAGGCGCCCCTTGCTGTGATTTATTTACTTGAATTTGTGTTCTGTGAACTGTTACTATATGTTTGTCTTTGGTTCCCATGGCTTATTTCTATAAACTCATCTTCTTTTGTGGATGCTTTGAGTTCCTTGATATTTTTTTAGGATGACAAAAGGTTATGAACTCTACTATTCTCATTATACAGTTAGGTTACGGAGTTCTCTGAACCCCATGCTGTTCAACAATTTCTCAGGTCAGCAGTTTCTGTCACAATTGTCACCTGCAGACATGACAATAATAAAGTAAACCACCTGTATGCATGTGGCAAGGTCATGGTAACCTTTGTGTTTTCTTCTCTCAGCAATAGAATCTATTTACTTAGATAACAATGTTAATAATAAGAATGTATACTAGGGGATTTATTTTTAATTATTAATACCAGGAAGTAAATCACCTATAATAATATATAAATAAATAATGATGAATGCTTTGAGAATTGCGAAGAATTTCATAGACATTAATGTTATCTGTGTAGTTCATATTTTCCTTGAGTAATCCATCATAGTAACAAAGGTATAAATATAAAGTTAGATAATATAGGAGAATAGAAGAAGGAAAATCAATTTAGGAATCTAAAATACAACCTCTCCCCCTGCCATCCATTTTGGACACAAGTCTTAGTGGAACCTTGTGGTGATAAAGCAAAGCATATTTAATTTTTTTCAGTCAGTCATGAAAACAGAGTTTTTGTTCTATTTTAAATATAGAGGGTTCACTATAAACAAATAAGTGTTCATGTGATAATTAATTCATAATTATCTCCTAACATGCTAATGAAGAATAACAGTGATAAAGTATAGCTGTAAGAGTATGAATCTTTCACTTTTATAATAAAGATTTACTTAAACTGGTAACAAATATGATTATTTAGGTTTAGATAAGATCAACTGTCATGCAACAGAATTCCCTATTCATCCTTTGGGTTTATTTTGATTGTTCTCAAATATTTATCAAGTGCATGCTCTATGTGAGAAGAAACAAAAAAGAAGGGAAAGAAAGGAAAGGAAAAGCACATATGTTTCTTATCATCTATGAGTTCTCATGCAGTGGACAATAAACATTCTGATTTATAAACAGTGAGTTGATACTGAAAAACAAATATAATATTATCATTCTAAAATAAGCTATTGGTTTATAACAGTGAATATATAATGAGGGTTTATATGCAAATCTCAGAAAGTAAGCGTGAAAGGATACACTTAATTGGCATAAGAAAAACTATGGCATCTCTTCAGTGTTATTGAGGATCCATTTCTGATATCCAGAAGCCAATGTTATCAAATAATGGCTTTGTAAATTATTTGTAATTGTAGAAAACGCACAAAGAGTGAGCAGTTACCTGAGGCATGCACCTCTTTCACACAACTGTTTAGTTACAGATGATCCAGAACTGAGTAAAGCTGTTATGTTCCTACCTCCAAGATGGCTTCCTGAGTATTCAGTGTCCTCAAGAATCCCTTGCATAGAAATATATATTTGGCATGTTTCTTGTTAAGTGTGATTGTGAAGCTATGTTTTAGAAGAAAGTATACATTTTCTTTAAAGAGATAATAATATCCCAGAACACTAGATAAACAGAAAACATTCCTGATTGACAATTATAAACAAAGAAGCAGCAACCTCTTTGACCTTGGCAGTAGCAACTTCTTACTTCACATGGCCAGAGGCAAAGGAAACAATAGCAAAAGTAAACTACTAGAACTTCATTAAGATAAAAAGCTTCTGCACAGTGAAGGAAACAATCAACAAACTAAAAGGCAACCTTCAGGATGAGAGAAGATATCTGCAAATGATATATCTGATAAAGGATTAGTACCCCAAATCTATAAAGAACCTACCAAACACTCCACCCAGAAAACAAATAACCCAGTTAAGTAATGTGCAGAAAACATGAATAGATACTTTTCCAAAGAAGACATACAGATGACTAACAGGCACACAAAAAGATGCTCAACATCACTCAACATCAGGGAAATACAAGTCAAAACCGTGATGAGGTACCACCTCTACATCTGTCAGAATGACTAAACTTAACAAAGAAAACACAGATGTTGGCAGGGATGTGGAAAAAGAACTGTCTTACACTGGGTGGGAGTTGGTGGGAGTTGGTGGGAATGCAAACTGGTGCAGCTACTCTGGAAAAGAGTATGGAGGTTCCTCAGAAAGTTAAAAATAGAACTACCCTATGACCCAACAATTGCAGTACCAGATATTTACTCAAAGGATATATAAACAGAGAATTAAAGGGATACGTGTACCCATGTTTATAGCAGCATTATCTACAATAGTCAAACTATATGAAGAGCCCAAATACCCATCAACTGATGAATGGATAAAGAAGAGATGATATATATATGTATATATACCTACACACACACACACACACACACACACACACACACTGGAATATTATTCAGCCAAAAAAATAGTGAAGTCTGGCCATTTGCAACAATGTGAAGTAGTATGCTAAGTGAAATAAATCAGTCAGGGAAAGACAAATATCATATGATTTCACTCATATGTGGAATTTAAGAAACAAAACAGATGAACATATGGGAAGGGGAAAATAGAAAGGGAAACAAACCATTAACCTATAACAATAGAGAACAAACTGAGGGGTCCTGGAGTGGAGGTGGGTGGGGAGATGGGCTAAATGTGTGATGGGTATTAAGGAGGGCACTTATGATGAGTACCAGGTAATATAGATAAGTGATAAATCACTAAATTCTATTCCTGAAACCAATAATACACTATATGTAACTAACTAGAATTTAAATAAAAATTTAAGAAAAAATAAGAAGGATGAATTTTAAAGACCTTTTCTTAGGGTTATATTTTTTTTCTTGAAAGAAGCAATAAAGGACAGTTGTGGTTATATTAGTTCTTTTTCCTTTTGCTTTGCCCTACATATCAGTGCTTATCTGTAATATTGTTTTATAAATTAATTCATGACATTGTTCTATAACACTTCATTGAACTCTGTTTATTTGATTTGGGTGACTTCCTTTTCTAAGTATTTCAGAATAATACTGGTAAAATTCAACAGTGTCTGAATCATTTTCATTTAGCAGAAAATAATATTTCAATCACAATTTCAAAAAACAAAATTCAAGACTTGGTAAGTAATGGATCTGACATTTCTTTCCATTGATTAAGTCTTTAAAATTAGAGGGAAGAGTATTTTATTTCTTAACTGTTATTTATTTATTTATTTATTTATTTATTTATTTATTTATTTATTTTTGAGAGAGAGCGAGAGAGCACACAAGCAAGGGAGAGGGGCAGAGGGAGAGAGGAAGAAACTCAAGCAGCCTCCAGGCTGAGCATGGAGCCCAACAAGGGTCTCAATCCCATGACCCTGTGATCATGACCTGAGCCAAAATCAAAAGTTGGATGCTCAACCAACTGAGCCACTCAGACACCCCATGTTCTTCTTAAAAATAAAGATTTAGGGGTGCCTGGATGGCTTAGTCAGTTTAGCTTCTAGCTTCAGCTCAGGTCATGATCTTGTGGTTTGTGGGTTCTAGCCCCACGTGGGACTTTCTGCTGACAGTTCGGAGCCTGGAGTCTGCTTTAGACTCTATGGCTCCCTTTCTCTCTGCCTCCTCCTGGCTTATATTCTGTCTCTCTCTCTCTCTCCCTCTAAAAAATAAATAAACATTGAAAAAAATCTTTTAAAAAGAATATTATTTGAATTACANTAAAAAAAAAAAAAGGGGTGGGGGGGAGTTGGGTGACCCAGTCAGTTAAATGTTCAACTTCAGCTCAGGTCATGATCTCATGATTTGCCAGTTTGAGCCCTTATAGGGCTCTGTGCTGACAGCTCGGAGCCTGGAGCTTGTTTGGGATTCTGTGTCTCCCTCTGTCTCTGCCCCTCCCCGCTTGGACTCTGTCTATATCTCTCTAAAAAAATGAACATTAAAATATTTTTTAAATAAAATATAAGTCAGGAATTCACTCTTACCCATGTGGTATATACTCTGCTTGAAAAACATTTATTATGACCAGCAAGAACACTGAACAATTGAAAAGAACTTAAACCTATGACAAAATATTCAGTGCCCTATACAACTCAAAATAAAATGATTTCTAACTTTAGGACTGGCACCAATCTACTTGCTTTTAACTTTTTTAAAATTTTATGATCTGGTAAATAAAGTCTAGCTGCTAATTGTGAGATACGTGTTAAGGAAAATTGCCGCAATCATTGCCTTGCTTTTTCTTAAATTAATATGTAAAGCACTTTGTTAAGCTACGGTTCTCAAGTGTTGAAATAAATGAGATTGCTTTGAAAAAAAAATGTATCAACCTAATTATGCAGTCAAAGATTCTGGTAAATCTCTTTAAGATTATCTTTGAGAACTATTTTTTTTCCATTTAAAAAATATGTTACAAAAAGAGAAGTGGCTACATGGAAATTTATTTTTTTAACATTTTAGATTTTTTAGGCAAGTAAATAAACTGTATGAATTTATGTCAGTTTATCATCCAGGATTTTCTCTAGAATTTTGTTGCTTATTTAATACAGTAAAACATGTAGGACATTTATTCATGTATTTGTTTTATCATACAATGACAACATGAGGAATCTATTTTTGTAGAACCTCTGTTTTCCTATTTATCTATAGATAGTATGCTATTTCCAATGACTCAAATAGATTTAAATAAATTTGTTAATGCTATACTAATTTTTAACTATGGCTTTTTTCTCCATATAACCTTTTTATAACCAATTTATTGGAGAAATAAAGTATTATTAAGCAGAAGTTGTAAGTCTCTGTCTCATATCTTTTATGGGAACTTAAGGCACATTGACAGAAGATCCAATTTTCCTTTGGATAAGATGGGTAAAATATAGACTTGATTCTAAACATTGTTTCAATCCTTCATGAAACATTAACCCGTAAGTCACCAGTACTCTAAGACCCATATAAATCATCTTCAATATCCAAATATTTATGAATAAAAGAATATAATATGTCTCACATGTCAGTATTACCCTCTAAAGTACATTTTAATAACTGCTCTTTCATTTTTCTCTTTGCACGTTTGTAGGCTATGAATGCTTCACACATAAAGAACTCAACAAATAATGTTAACGTGACATTATAAATGTTTTCTGTGTTCTACTATTATGCTTAATAGTTGCATTTACCATTTCTCACAAATTTATTGTTATTTCTATGAAGTTCAAACTTTCTTCCTGGGTAGAGAATCATTTAGAAATAAATTTCGTGAGAAAACTAGACATGATGTGCACCTTAAACAAAATATTTCCACATGAAAAAGTTGAATAGATGACGCATGTGACAAAGTGACATAGCAAAAGTTTTGCTGCCTGTAGTGTAACAAATGGGACGCTGACAGTCTCTGCAATGAGCATTCACTGGGTGGCAGTGACCTGTGTCAATGCTCCGCTTTATTCCATTCAATAAGAACGTGTTTGATTGAGGGATTTTTCTCAGGTAAGCCTTAACAGTTACCTCACTAATGATCCCAATTTCAACCAGTGACCCAGAAATGAAACACTACATTTCACAGAACTCCTGAAGTGCGCTATAAACAAGACTTACAAAATGTCATGTCCTTGAGAACATGAAATCCAACACGCTGGTATGTGTCTTTCACTCAAAATTGAGTTCAGAAATAAAATGTTTCATGGGCCACAGAAGGAAGCTAGGTCTAAATTCGAAAAGAAACACGGATCTTTTCTCCTCTAGAAGTTAAACAGCAGAAAATCTGAAATGTGAAGTTGCAGTCATACCAGACTGACCACCCAATTCCTTTTATAACCTCAAGGTGCCATGTCAATATTATTTATAGCTCTGAAGAGACTACACACAGGTTTCATGATTTTTGTAAGGTGTTGATTTGGGAAGGCCTAGAGAATCCAGGTGAGTCCACACACAGAAAAAAAACATTAAATTCATTTCAGCACTAATTGATTGACTGACTTCTTTAATCCAAATGATAATATGCTGACCCACTTCGCAACCCTTTGCTTAACAGTTTACGTCTTGAAATGTCCTATGTTCTTTGATTCTTACAGCCAAAGTACAAGTTTAAATCTAACAAGTACTCAATTTAGGTACAATATTAATACATGAAAATGCATTTGATATCAACCTGTGTAGACATTTTCTTGACTATTTATAAACCGACCTCTTTTAACTCATAATGTTGTAATTGCTTACCCAAGCAATAACAGTGACCTGAAAGAATTAATCCTGTGACTGTTGTTTTGTTGATTACTTGGCATCAACGATTGCTAAGTGACTGTGGCTAAAGTGTTCTCCGAAGCACTCTTCAACTTTTCACTCCTACCAGCAATATATGTGAGTTCCAGTTACACTGCCTTCTCACCAGCATTAATTATGGCCAGATTTAAAAAAAAGTTTTTTTTGTAGACATTCTGTCTGGTGTATATAGATAATTGTATAGGTTTTCAATTTGTATTTCCCTGATGAATAATGACGTTGAGCCTCTTCACATGTGCTGATTTGTCACATGCACATCTTTATTGACAGGTTTTTTTTCAAATCCTTTGTCTATTTTCAGTTGTTTTTTATTACTATTATTCACTTTTGATAACTTTATGTAACTGAGAAATGTCTTTTATCATAGATGTGATTTGCAAATATATTCTTGCACTCTGTGTTTTGTTCTCCAAACAATATCCTTTGAAGTCCACCTTGTCCATGTTTTCTGTTGTAGATTGTGATTTTGATATGTTATCTTAGCAGTATTTGCTAAACTAACGTCACAAAGGTTTATAGTTTGCTCCAGAAGTTTTATAATTTTCGGTTTAATATTTAGGCCTTTAGTGCAATTTGATTTAAAGTTTATGTATGGTGTGGTTCATATTGAAGTTCAGTGTTTGCATATGGATATCCAGTTGTTATAGCACTATCTACTGAAAAAATTTCCCTTTAAGCATTAAATTGCCTTTGTATCTTTGCTGGCAAACATGTGTGCTTATTTCCAGATTCTCTATTTAGTTTCATTGATCTACAGACCTATGCTTTTTCCTGTACCAGGAGTCACTAAACTTTTTGTAAAAAACCAAGTAGTAAATATTTTAGACTTTGAAGGCATGATATCTTTCTTTTTTCCTTTTATTTAATTTTAGTAAATTTAACTTCAAATTTACATAACAACATGAGGCCTGTATTTACCATTTTGGGCAGAGAAGGTCTAGAAAAAGGTAAAAATCTTAATTTACATTAGTGTTTGATAACTCAAGGATGCATACTACAATCACTACACTAGGCCTTAAAAGAAAGAAAAAAAAAAGACAGTTAAATGCTAAGCTTAGTAGGTATAAAGATAGAATGATACGGACACCTGGGTGTCCTTGGCCCATGCATCTGACTCTTGGTTTTGGCTCAGGTCATATTCTCACATTTTATAGGTTCAAGCCCCACTTGGGGTTCCTCGCTGGTGGCGCAAAGCCTGCTTCTGATTTTATCTCTTCCTCTCTCTCTGTACTCCCCCACTTATGGTGTCTCTGTCTTTCTCAAAATAAATAAACTGTAAAAAAAGATAGAATGATAAAAATATTCATTTAATCTAAAAGAGAGGCACCTGGGAGGCTCAGTTGGTTAAGTATCTGACTCTTGGTTTTCAGTGCAGGTCATGACCTCATAGTTTGTGAGTCAGAACTCCACAGCAGGCTCTGTACTGACACCTCGAAACCTGCTTGAGATTCTCTCTCTCCCCCTCTGCCCCTCCCCCACTTGTGTTCATGCTTGCTCTCTCTCCCTCAAAATAAATAAATAAATAAATAAATAAATAAATAAGTAAAAAATAAATCAAACAAAAAGTAAGAGAAATAAAATATTTTAATACAAATATATCAGAAATCACATTAAATATACGAAGTAAATGGTACAATAATGTGACAAAACTTGTCTGACTAGATTAGAAAAATGGGTGACTCAACTAAAATATAAAGAACTGAAAGGAAGAACATGAAAAAAGCCATGAAATACATGACTAGGCATATTATGGAAATATTAACCTAAACAAATTTGACTTAATTATATGATTATAAAAAGTAATTATTAACAGATGAAAATAATCTTTACATTGGTAATGGTTTCAATCTGCCAAGACAATGTAACAATTTTACTTTTAAATACTCTAAAGTAAGAAAAAATAAAAATTGACAAAACTAAAATAAACAGAAAATTTGGCAATCTTGGGGCATTTGTATGGCTCAGTCAGTTGAGTGCCCACTCCTGATTTCAGGTTGTGAACCCATTGTCATGGGATTGAGCCCTGTGTTGGGCTCTGCACTGAGCATGGAGGCACTTGAGATTCTCTCTCTCTCTCTCTCTCTCTTCCTTTGCTCCTCTCCTCTGTTTGCACTCTCTCTAAAAATAAATAAATAAATAAACAAAGAAAATCTGACAATCTTATTGCAAGATTATATGTATTGTATATATATATACAATGAAAAAAAAGAAGGAAATCTTGCCATTTTCAGTGCCTACTTTTTTTCTATATGTGCTTTATTTCAGGATGTTTTAAAGCCAGAAAAGACACAAAAATAGGAGAAGTCTATGAGTTTTTAGATAATATAATTTTTTAAATGCAGATCTTGCATTAGTTAAGGTTTTCCAGACAAATGGAGCCGATAGGGCATGTATATATAGAGAAAGTATTGTTTTCTGGCATCAGCTCATGTGATTATGAAGGATGGTAAGCCCAACATCTGCAGAGTGGGCTGATCTAAAGTCTGCAGGGTGAGCTGGTAGCCTGGAGACCTAGAAAAGAGCTGCTGTATTTCAAACCTAAAAGCTGTCTGCTGGTAGAATCTGTGTCACTCAGGGGAGGATCAGTTTTTTGTTCTAGTCAGTCCTTCAACTAATTATATGAGGCCCATCTACATATGGAAAGCAATCTGATTACTTCAAAAGGTACAGGTTTAAATGTTAATCTCCCAAAAACCATCTTTACAGAAACATCCAGAATAATGTTGAGCCACATATCTGGGCCCAGACAAACTGACATATAAAATTAATCATTACACTCCTTTCTAGAAGCATATTCATATAAAATTCTTTAGTAATTAAAGAAATTGAAATTTTTCAATAATATAAATGTATATTTTATGCAAATCAGAAAGAGACATGCAAAAGACTAAAAGCCTTTGCTATCATTTTTTAAATCTCAGTCCTTTGCACCTTTTTCCTCTCTTATTTCTCACAAAAGATTTATAGAGACCAATGAAACTAGTATATAGGCAAGGTAACAGAGAGCAATTGGGTAAAGGAGTATAATCTGGAAAATTCATTTAAAAGCCATGTTCCCAGTTTTAATTTAGGATAGGGAAAGTTTCGGTGATACTCGGGAAAACTTACAGTTAACCCAATGTACTGTAATTGCATAATGGTTTCAAAACTATGTATCTTAGAATGCTAAAGTTATATAATCCAAATACCTGCCTACAAAGAATTCAGTTTTTATTCAGCAGTGACTATACTGTCTAAGCATAATATAAAAGGATTCTTTTAAAAATTCTGTAGGCAAAACGGACAGGCTTAATAGCAGTTTTCCTGTAAGTTAATTAGAATTCTAAGGATTTACCTTCTGGTTTAGTTTAATACATCTGTCAGATGGAGTCTTAAATTATATAGTAATATGTGAATGTTAAATTCCTTTGTAATGGCATTGTCTTAAGATTTATTATGCTGATTAATCCAAATTTCTAAATAGCTTTTTTATCTGTAAAGCTTGACTCGACTGAGAGAACACTCTGGGGCATTTGTTCTCATCAGTTAGGTAGTGACTTTCCCTGCACACCCTCTTCCCCCCACCTCTGCCCCCATTGGAATTTGGCTATGTTAGTGTTTATTCTTAATATCATTGTATCTGCCATATGTACGAAATCTGAGTTGTACGCTTAGAGTTTCAATGAATGGAATTGATACATTTCACAGTTTGGAATGTGTTAAAGATCATTTGTGCAGACTGTCTTAAGAAATATAGATATGACTTATTCCATAGAGATTTGCAAGTACTTCTTTATAATTTCAATTTTCATGAATTGAGTGGTTTGTTTTATTTTACTTATAAAACTAAGAATGTGAACAATTAATGGCCAATTAAGACACATCTTAAATTTCTCTCTGTGGAAGGTACTCACAGTTACCTTCTGCTTTATGGTTTCCAGGGTTCTTTTGTACACTTCTGCAATGATGACCACTAAAAACACACCATGCAAGCAAAGTGTTCTATTTTCTCACATATAATGAGATATCCATTCTTGTTTTATCTGTTTTTATCCCTTGGCTCTTTTATACACTTTCCTTTACTCAGGGTAAAACTGGTTCATAGACTCAGCTCTACCAGGGAAAGAAAGAAGGAAATAAGTTAAAATAGCTTATAAGTCAAATTAAATAAGTAAAACTCATATTTAGCATTTGAATTTGTAAGATAAAGTTGCATAAAAAGAGAGGAATAATGTATTCATGACTTATAGACATCTTTAGAGAAATCTAGAGTAGTATTTTTCAAAATGTAGTCTGTAATCTTTATGTAGATCATCCCTGGGTATCTTACTTAAATATACATTTCTGAACTACACTCCAAATATATGAACCTGGGACTGGCAAATTAAGATGGTATAGAGAGAGACTATAGAGGAGTCTATATATTCATTCATAATTTTTCTTTACACATAACTTTTAAAAAATCACTGCTCTAAAAGTTTTGACAAATGGGTAGATTTTTTAAGAGAAATAATAATATCTGGAAAGAAAGCTTCTTCCAATCACATTTAACTTCAATGGGTTTTCAAAGTAAGAATTTGGAGAAATGGCATACAAAACCTAGCTAAGAAAACTTTTATAGGTCAGTTAAATCTAAAATTCTAGGTCTAGAGAAAGTTTCCCACTTTGGCACTATTTCCACTAGATAATTCTTCATTATTTGGGGTCAGTGTAGTCTAGATTTAACATCTTTGGCCTCTAACCATTAGATGCCAATAACACCTCCACCCCATTTGTGGCAACCAGAATATTCCCAGACACTGCCAAATGTCTCCTGTGGGTAAAATTGCCCCCACCCTAGTTGAGAAAATAGTCCAGGGAAATGTTTATGGGAAACAGATCACTTGTTCTTGTATGTTCACTTACAAGTGCTTTATAATTTGATGGCAGTGAAATCTGGATAGTTTAAAGAATATTTACCATTGATACAGTTTATATTTCTAACTTTTATTACAGTTAGGCTACAAAAGTTTGCCCACTTCTGATAATCAACTTTTACTAAAAACAAACAAAAAAAACCCTCATGTTCTTTGCTGCTTCCCTGTTTTATTGATCAACTTTTTATTTTATCCAAGCCATATTTTTGTCCTTCACTATTATTTTTTAATAATAAATTGAGAGATAACCTCTTTTCATGGGTAGAAGCGGATGTTAGTGTGTAGAGAGTCAAAATATTTCAGAGAAAACTATTTTTTACTGTATATGAAAGTTCTTTGTCCTTCTTTAAAAAAAAGCATAATATTCTGTAACTTTCATTAGCTACATCGCTCATAAATTATTGATTAAGTATAAACACTGGTAAGCACAGTCTAGTAATTTTGCATAAAATCCCTAGTCTTCCATTAACTCAATTTCTTAATTTCTCATCACTAAAGTATTCAGTTTCATGCTACATTGGATGTTCTGCAGTGTTTCAGATCTGTGTGATCAAAAGATCCCAAGGTCATGCCATTCTCAGTCCCAATGTGAGCTTTGCTGTTCTTGTGATCTACAGAAACAACCCCCCGTTGACATCCCTGGAAGTCACACTGAGGACTAGGAGGAACATATGGCCTTCCTATCACGCCCTTAGGGTCATAATGAAGAGCAAGCCCAGAACACATCAAAATTATGCCACACTGTCAGGAAAATTCTAATCAGTGTAAGCTCAGCAGCTCTACTCTCTAGAAACAGTGTTCTGTCTGTAGAGAGCTTCCTACATAGGCACAAAAATGGAAAACAGCAGTGGTATATGCATTCCATTAGCTGGAGTGCTAGAATGTTCAGTGCTTTTCTTAAAACTACTTTCTAATCAATCCCCATGAAGCACATTATTCTATTTCCAGTAAAATAAATTTAAATTTAAAATTAGTTTCAAGTGCAAAAAAATGTTTGATTTTGTCTTAAGAATGGTAAGTTTTGTTTTGTTTTGTTTTGTTTTTAATTAAAAAGTGTCCCCACTAGGAGTAGATCTTGCTGTTTGTACAAGGTTTCAGAAATCACAAGAGGGCACTCTTTTACTAAATACATCAGGAGAAAGGGCAATGATTTGAGTGACTATTTGAAATAGTTTTTAACGATAGAGTAGTCCTACTCATACACATCTAATACTATTTTTCAATGTTAAATTTAAAATATTATAAACATGTGACCCTATCCATAAAAAGGACTTGTTTACAAAGGGGTTTAAGACTACACTTAACATGATGAGCATTGAGTAATGCATAGAATTGTTGAATAAGTATATTGTACACCTGAAAGTAACGTAAAACTGTATGTTAAATATACTGGAATTAAAATGTAAAAAATATTTTTTTGCATCAAAAGGTTAGCAAATTAAATTTATTTTAAAATTGTAATACAACAGAAAAAGTTTTGAAAATGAGTAAATATTTTGACTGAGAACATAAGTTTTTTTGTTTTGTTTTACATTTTTTAATGTTTATTTATTTTTGAGAGAGAAAGAGAGAGAGACAGACAGACAGGTGTGAGCGGAGAAGGGGCAGAGAGAGAGGGAAAAATAGAACCCAAAGCAGATTCAAGGCTCAAAGCTGTCAGCATAGAGTCCTAAACAGGGCTCAAACCCAAGAACCATGAGATCATGACCTGATCAGAAGTCAGATATTTAACTGACTGAACCATCTATGCACCCCAGAACATAAGTTTTTGAATATTTGTTCAAATTTGTTTCTTTTAGTCATGAAATTTTTTTGAAAACATTTTTTTCCTGCTTATGTTAAAAGAATATTGATGAAGCTGCCATTTGTAAGCGTTCTTTTTGTTGGCTAATAAACATTTTATCTTTCCCTGAATTATATATTTGAGGTAATTTAATAGAAACCAGTAATATATCCTGCATTAAAATGAAATTTTATTAATCTCCCTGTATGATGATAGAGCTATTTTGAGTGTTTCAGGGATGATGATATTTTTTTTAAATTTTTTTTATTTATTTCTAGGAGAGAGAGAGAGAGAGAGACAGCATGAACAGGGGAGGGTCAGAGAGAGAGGGAGACACAGACTCTGAAATAGGCTCCAGGCTCTGAGCTGGCAGTCAGCGCAGAGCCCGACGCGGGGCTCGAACCCACGAACCACGAGATCATGACCTAAGCGAAAGTAGGACTCTTAACCGGCTAAGCCACCCAGGCGCCCCGGGATGATGATATTTGAAACTAAACACAAGTACATGATTTGCCATTATGATCATAATTGGAACTGGAAATATTAGATGGTAGGAATGAGAATAAACCAAGTGGTCCACATAAATACAAAACCAGCATTACACTGAATAGGAATATAATCTATTACTCTGATTCATAGAAGTAAAAACAAAAAGTAGAAAAAAACTCAAAATAACTATAAATTATAATTTCATTATTTTCCATGTGAAGAGGATAAGGGTAGTCCAAGATTCATTTAGACTTAAAATGTTTCAAATAAAAGATTCTGATTAAAATTATTTCAATAGATGACAAAAATTAGAGATTATAAATATAATCACTTTTTTTTTTTTTAAAGAAAATGCCAATAATATCTAGAGAAGAGCCTAGAGGAGTTAAAATCTGCTAGGACTAGCAAAAGAACCCTAACTTCACAATTGGAAAACTTAGCTATATTTTTGGCTGTGTCATTTAATTAGTTGTGCAGCTGTGGGTGGATCAGTTAATCCCTGGGGTTCTCCATTATTCTATTGCAACAAGTACAAAAAATAGATCAACTTTTAAGATCCTTCTATCTCAAATATCTATGGTTTTACTAATTATCCTTGATCATATTTTTATCCAATATAATAAGCACTCAGTTGCAATCTTCTCAAGTAATTAAGGACCAAAAAGTTGATAAATGAAGCAAAGTACTTAGGCTCAAATATCAGGTTACATAGTGACACATATTCTAAGATTTCAATGGCTCTATGTCAAAATTTAAATGCAATTTATTATAATACTTTATATTACACTATATTTAAAATATTTCCAGGATCTAGACAAGCTTATACCAACAAAGTTATATGAGTTTTGAAAATATACACTGTTAAACAACCCTAGGGATATGACAGCCCTCGTCATAGTGAGCCATCATGAAGATCTTTTAAGGTTTCTTCTCATTATATGGAGATTTGTCTTTTGGAATTTATGCAAAATATTATCATATCTTGGTTGTAATTTTAGATATAAATTTGTATTATTTAGATTTTTTTTAAATATTACTATTAACTCTTACACCAAGCACTAATTTTGACACTGGGTTTAATCATCAAGTTTAAAAATTTTTGATGAGCTTCCTTTCCCAGCAATTAAGTCATTTATTGAAGGCCCACCACAAGTGTTAGGTAAAGGCTTGGAATTGGAACTCATGTTTTCTCACTAAAATCACAGTGTTTTTTTTCCCCACCATGTCATAGCTACCAAAAATATATTTTCTGTGCAGGAGACTACAAGTCTCAGGCTTTAGAATGACACTAAGTTTTAAATCTTACTTTAAATTTTGAGTTGGTAGATACTTGAGATAAATATGCTTATCATGATTTGTTTCTAGGAAAATAAATTTCACTTTAATGATGTGGATTTCTTAAAGAAAACTGTACTCTCTGAAAAGAAAATCCAAGTTCTGTGTCAATACATTTTACTAATATTACTATAGGATATACCTATATCATAGTCAAAACTGTTCTCTGTTTTGAAAAAATATGATAATAACACTTACAAATGGAAGGTAAAAACAAAATTGAGATGATTGGAGAAGTGTTTACAAGATCAAGGCATTAGGAAGCAACATGCCATTGTTCTTCATGATACAGTCTATGGATTCATATCTGAAATTCTGAGTAACGCACACGTGCCAGGAATGATAAATTACATAGAGAAAATGTGATTTATATAACTGTACAGTCTCTGTATAATATATCAAGAGTTGAGCCTGAAGCATTTCTTCGTTTCTTTTTTTCTTCCTTTTTTGCCTTTTTTTCTCTTTATCCTTCCTTCCTTCTTCAGCTCTTCCTTTATCTCTCTTCTCTTACAAGCCATCTCTCTCATTATCCATCCCAATGCCTTTTCCTAAAAAAATATTTTTTTAAGAATATAATTGTCTAACAAACTTTTTCACAGTGCCCCTTATCTACAATATCTAGGAGAATATATTTTAGACATGCTAGTGGGAAAATGTATATATTTCTGTTTCCTACATTTCCTTCCCCACTAATGATTCATTCAGAAATTAGTGATGGGTTAAATCAAACTAGATTTTTATGCCAATGAATGTAACAGTTGGCTGAGTTCTTTCTTTTCCAAAACAACTTCTATACAAGTAGGTGACTCACCATCTTTCTTTGAAGTATGATGTTGTTTTTTTTCCTTTTAGTAAGCAACAATACTCCTCAGAAAAATACTAAAATATAGAAAATCTGAAAGAAAACAGGTCATATAACTATTATAATTTTACTATATATTATCTTTGTTTTATATTAGCTTTTTCTTCATATTAACTTTTATAAATTTGGAATCGCGGTTTGTGCAGTTTCTTTGTTATTGCTATTGTTTTTGTATGCTTTAGAATTTGTTCTCAAATATAATAAATCTTCTTTGAAGATCTTTGGACATACTTTTAGTTTGCATAATGTCCCATTGGCTAATTAACTGGTAATGTCATAATAATTCTCAATTATTTGTTATCATTGTATAATGATAAGTCTGCATCTTATCTGAAACACAGTATTGCTCATACTATTGACTAGGTCACCCAGTTGTAGCTCTAAATGATACTGTATACATATTTTTGAGTGAAATATTTTGTTATTGTTGTTATTTTACTTCTTTTTGGTAGACTCACTCAAATAAAATCATTGTCACAGAGGGTAGTAAAATTTTAACATTTTTAATAATAAATGTCAATACTTTTCAAAGATTGCTCTTCATTTTCCCATTGGTTACATGTGAAACAGCTCATTTAACAGCATTGTCTCTCAGGTTCTCAGTAACTTCCAATGCTGTTTTAATCCCCTATAAGGAACATAAATTGCAGAACTTGCCTTGATGTTCTATTTGATTTTATTTCCCACACAAAGTCAACTGGCACCAAAGGAAGCATCCTTTTTATATAAAAAAAATTAACATGTATATATTTTTGAGAGAGAGACAGAGAGAGACAGAGAGAGAGAGAGAGAGAGAGCAATCTAGGGAGGGGCAGAGAGAAGGAGACACACAATCTGAAGCAGGCTCCAGGCTCTGAGCTGCCAGCACAGAACCTGACAGGCTTGAACTCACAGTGAGATCATGACCTGTGATGAAGTTGGATGCTTAACCAACCGAGACACCCAGGCTCCCTTGGAAGCATCCTTTTTTAAGGCAACATAGACTGTATAAGATCTCTGTTCTAATTAAGTAAGAAGTCCTTTCTATTAACAAAGGAGTAAAGAAATGCTATCCATATTTTCACAGCATTGTTTTGATAATCCTTATTGATTAGATGCCCCTTTGAGAATTTTCTTTTTCACTCAATTAATATATCACATTTGTAATGTCATCAGAGGATGACCTCAAGAATATTTTTCTCAGTGATACTATATCTATTTATACAAACAAGAAGCAGCAGAGCACTACCTAAGCAGCAAAGGACTTTGATTTTGCTCTATCTCTCCTATGGACACTTTGGTCTTTCCTTTTGACCACTTTGAGCTGACCCATATTAACTGAAGTTCGAAAATGACCTATATCTTAAACTGAGTCTGTGTAAAATGTCCAAAAATGATTTGAGGATTTCCATCCTTTTTTATAGCATCATCATGCTTTTACTTATCTAAGAGATACATATTTAGCTCCAAAATTTGGAGTCAAACACTAGGCGCAAGGGATACACAATTAGTAAAGAATCTCCCTGGGGTGCCTGGATGGCTCAGTTGGTTAAGCATCTGACCTTGGCTCAGGTCATGATCTCACAGTTTGTGGGTTTGAGCCCCGCGTCAGGCTCTGTGCTGACAGCTAGCTCAGAGCCTGGAGCCTGTTTCAGATTCTGTGTCTCCCTCTCTCTCTGATCCTCACCTGCTCATGCTGTTTCTCTCAGAAATAAATAAAAAACACTAAAAATTTAAAAAAAAAGAATCTCCCTGCCCTTAAGCAGTTTAGATTACAGAGGGGAATGGGATAGACAAATAATTAATAAAAGTGATTGTTTCATGTACCATGGGCACTTGGAACATCAGAAGAGAAATAATGATAATCACCAAAAGGAACTTGGGAGATTTCAGAGACATTTGAAAGATGATTGGAGGTTTAAAAGGAACTGACTGGGAAGAGAAAATGGCATATGTGCATGTAAGGAAAACTTTACACTTGTATTGTGAAAACCCAAGGGGGAAAGATGTGTAAAGAAGCTGTAATAAACTGTGTAAACTGCAAGGTTATTTGTCACCTCAAGGGGAGTCCAGCAGTGTGATAAGGGTTGAGTAGAGAAGTGAATAGTGTGTGGAAAGTAGAGAGAATGAAATTACATGAAAGATTAGATTCATATGTAGATGGTAAACAAGATTAAGAGATGTTTGTTTGTTTTCTTTTTTCATTAGTAATTCACATTAATTGGTCACTTGTTCTTCATCCTAAATAGGAGAAATGTAGTAGAGAACAGGAAAGAATCTCTATCTATCCTCAAGCTACTGACTTTCTATTGGGGATCGGGGTTTACAATATTAACATTCACAAAATAAAATTATCTTAGGTACAGATAAATTAAAAAAAAAAACAAAACAAGGTAATATGATAGTTAGCCACTGGGAAGAGCTGCTTAGGCTAGGGAGTCATGGAATACCCTATGCTGAATTGACATTTCTATTGAGAATTAAATGTTCAAAATTCATAGGATGCCTGGGTGGCTCAGCCAGTTAAGCATCTGACTTCGGCTCATGTAATGATCTCACAGTTGGTGAGTTCAAACCCCACTTCAGGCTCTGTGCTGACAGTCTGCTTTGGATTCTGTGTCTCTTTCTCTGCCCCTCCCTTGCTTGTACTCTGTCTGTCTCTCTCAAAAATGAATAAATGTTTAAAAAAGTTAAATATTCAACATTCTCAATTATAGAGGCAGCCTTAAAAAGATTTGGTGGAAGAGGATTCTGAAAAAGACAAAGGTATGCAAAGGCCTTGGGACTATTAGTAGCCTCACATGTTGGAAGGGCAGAAATTAGGATAATGTGCTGTGAATGAAGGGAAGAGAGGAGATAGAGAACAAAGTGAAAATAAAGGATTGGCAGGAATATACTGGAAGGCCAAGCAGAGAGGGGTTAGTTGTTTCACTTTGTATTCTAGTTTTAACACCAACCTATTAAACAGTCTTAAGTTAGGAAATGACATAACACATACTTTAGGAAAATTGCTCTGCCTCCTGGGTTGACTTTCAGAGAAGGGAGAGAAGATCATGACAATGAGTGGAACCAATGGGAGTTAAATTTGCTGCCAGTTAAAGCTGCTGCATTGGGAGAGAGTGTATTCTTTTGACAGTGCAGTAATTTTTTGAGTATATTACATGCTGCAAATTTGTCCAAGCTTCTTGACCTTTATAAGCTTATTAGCCTCTATTTCCTTAACTTTGTAATGGGTTAATAGAAGTAATTTTTGTACTTCTCACTGGTTGGTTGTTTGGAATAAATAGGGACATCTATGGGAAAGCCTGGAGTAAGCTATAAAGCATTTGTCTTGTGTTTTTATGGTCTGTTCTGTTAAATTGTCATTTGGCAAGAACATCTGCTTCCTCAGAATTGATTCTGACATTGAAAAGGCTAAAAAGAAATATAACATACTACAGTTTACTTTGTGAAGCTCACCAAAAGCACATGCATTTCTGTGAAATACAACTTCATGGTACAATTTTTGATGTTTAGTGACTTATCCAAATTCCCACAGCTATTTAGTAGTAGACCTGCCACTAGCTGATTTATCATGCTCAAAGGTACACTTTTTCCTTCAATATTCAGAGATCAAATATTAACATTCCAACCAGAAGAGCTTAATAATAAGATTGTGGGGCACATTTAACATAATCAAGAAATTTGTCAAGCTATTTGCCTATCTATCTATCTATCTATCTATCTATCTATCTATCTATCTATCTATGTATCATCTATCTATCTATTTAGGTGGCTGTTATCCTGATTAGGTCTAAAAGGACCTGAAATGGCTGAATCACAAGTTACAGACACATTTTGGGAAATAATCAAGGTTTTTGATGTTTGCACCAATATTGTCTCTATGACTAACTAAAAAAAATTTGCTTTTAAATTAAATAATACTTGAAGCTCCAAAGCCACTAGTATGTTTGACTTTTAATGTGTTTGTTCTAAGTACACTCATTGTTCTGCTTACTAAACTCAAGGATACAAAAAACAATTTCACATCTAAAAGACACTGCAATTTTTTTAACCTGGCATTTTCCATTTGTTTTGCCGATTATGTATAAATTTGAATGCCCCATCTTAGATATTTAGCTGACTTCTTGACCTGTAAGTGTCCAACCAATTCTCAACTTACCATATTGCTCCATTCCATTTGTGAGCAGTATTTTTATTTTGTTGAAAGATTTTAGACTCAAATGAGTTTGAATTTTTTAGACTGTGCAAAAATTGGTCGATAACTCTATAACAAGATTACATACTACATGGAATGAATCTGTTGTTTTGGAATGAACTAAATTTGAAGCTAACATGTATTCATTTCTTTAAAAATTGGATACACACTATGTGCCAGGAATTATTCTTAACACTTGGTTCTTATCAATGGAAGAAATCCTGACAGACATGGAACTAAGTTCCTAGTTGTCGGAGACAAGCAATAAACAATAAGCATACTGTTGAATCAATTATATATTATGTTAGAAGAAAATAAACACTATGGCAAAAGTCGAGTTGAGTAAGGATTTGTACATCTATTTAAATCTTTTTTTTCCCTCTGCTAATCCACTTTTACTGAATTGGCATCCTCAATATCAAACTCTGCATTTACAGTTGCATTTTGGTGTTCAGCCCAGACTGGCAAGAATTTCTCAATTCCATTTTCTAATTCTTATGGGAAATAATCTGATTGCTACAACCGAGTCAGGGTTCCAGTTAACTATGGATGAGAGCCAATATATGTCTTATAAATCTACAGTTAGAGGTTCATCCCTGTGTAAAGAGAGGTTCTTACAAAAGAGAAATGAGGCCTAGACACACACAACACATTGCTTTTCTGTCCTTCAGTTCATACTCATGAAATGGCTTCCAGGACCACATTCTCAGAGAATTAATTCAGTTGTGTGTATGTGTGTGTGTGTGTGTGTGTGTGTGTGTGTGTGTGTGTGTGTGTGTGTTTATTTTATTTTTGAGAAAGAGAGAAAGAGAGAGAATGAGCAGGGGAGGGTCAGAGAGAGAGGGAGACACAACATCTGAAGTAGGGTCCAGGCTCTGAGCTGTCAGCAGAGACTGACACAGGGCTCACATTCACAGACTGTGAGATCATGACCTGAGCTGAAGTCAGGCACTTAACTGACTGAGCCACACAGGCGTACCTGTTCAGTCTTTTGAGTGAGAGGCTGGTTGGCCAGTTTGATAAGAGTTCTACTCACACATCTTTCTTTGAGGAATGAATGTCTTCTCCTGAAGTATTCCTTCAGATTTCTTAAAATTCATCAGTCAAGACTAGGGCACAGAAGTTGAAAAGCTAGTATCTGGTATTTTGATACATTTATTTGAGGGATAAGCCATTGCCAGTAAGGAAATAGTGGTAGGGGATTTAGGCAGCCCATGATATCAACTAGTCTCATATTACCAGATATTTTGATACTCTACCAAGATTTTTACCTTAGGTACATTTAGCTTGTTCTTTACTCATACTTAAAACTTTTTGGGGACCAATTTCTCACAAGTCTTTCTGTCTCTATTACACAAATTGAAGGAGTTGTTTGAAACAGACATCAATGCTAAACCTAGTGGTGGAAAACCTCTTACCCTTGTGAAATGATCTTAAATATATAAGTTCAGATAGAAATGCTGTAGAATTAGCTTTTTCTCACTGGGAGACTGTGAGTGATAACCCTCATAAAGGTCAAAAAGATGTGGAATTTCTCTGACATTTTATAAGGAAAACCAGATTAGTTAAAATTTCCAAGGAACATCAGGCAGTTTGCTCCTTCGAGAAAGGTTTGCCTATCTTTAACCTGGATTATCTGTTTTGTTAGTGTTGAATTGTAGGTCAAATAAATCCACTTTAAGTGTACCAATGTCTACTTTGCCCTAAATCTAAGGCAAAAACCTAGAGTTTTTAAATAAAGCATACAAGAAATTTTTCTAAAATGCATGTTTCTTGTATTACTATAGAGCAAAATCTCAAGTCATTTATGTAAAGATAAATTCTTTGTTCTCCATTCTTTGTGAAACACAAAGGCATACTTTCCAATTTTTTAAAGTTTATTTGTTTTTGAGAGAGAGAGAAAGAGAGAGGCTGAAGGAGAAGGAGAGACAGAGAATCCCAAGCAGGCTCTGCACTGTCAGCACAGAGCCCGACGTGGAGCACGAACTCATGAACCTGAACCGAAATCAACAGTCTGATGCTTAACCTACTGGGCCACCTAGTTTCCCCAAGGACATACTTTCTATAATAAAGATGAAAGAAGATAGTAAGAATGTTACTCATTCTTTCACTTAATAAATAGTTTTGACTGACAGATACTATTCTAAAGCTCAGGGGGCAATGTTAAATTATTCACATATTCTGGGTCAGGGATCACAGTCTTCTGATAAATATATTGATATAAAAAATTAAAGCAAACTATAGAAACACAAATAGAAACATGAGCACAAGATACAATATATTCTGGAAACACAGAGGAGGAATATTTAGGTTTGCATAGAAGAAGAGAGGAAATTTCCAGAAAAGGGGGGCATCTAAGCTGATCAAATGAAAATCATTTTCTGGGGCGCCTGGGAGGCTTAGTTGGTTAAGCGTCCGACTTTCGCTTAGGTCATGATCTCACGGTTCGTGGGATTTGAGCCCCGCGTCAGGCTCTGTGCTGACTGCCAGCTCAGAGCCTGGAGCCTGTTTCAGAGTCTGTGACTCCCTCTCTCTCTGACCCTTCCCTGCTCACGCTGTCTCTCTCTCACTCTCCTAGAAATAAATAAAACATTAAAAAAATTTAGAAAATCATTTTCTAGATGGTATAAAAGGGAGGGCCTTCAAAGGGAAGAGGTCAACATACATAGAAGCACAGAAGATCCTGAGTGTTCAGGAATACCTTAACCTGAACAAGAGTGACAATGAGGAAGCAGACAGAGATGAGACTAGCAGTGCAGACACATGGCAGTATATCCTGGGAGCAGGCGAGAAGCCTGCTGTGATGCTGAGCAGTGGAGAGTTTATTTTGTAAGCCAGGGGAAAGCTGCAAAATCACCAGAAGTGTTGAAAATTAGATGGTATGAACTAATTTAATGTCTGAGTTATCATCCTGACAACCACAATGAGATACACCCACCAGATGTCAAAAACTAAAAGGACTAATGACACGAAAAGGTGTCAAGAGTATGGAGCACCCGGTGCACTCAAACAATTCTGGTGGAAGTACAAAATGCACCATCACTATGGAAGTGTTTGGCAGCTTTTGACAATGTTAAAAATATATAACATGACCCAAGAATTTACTGCAAGGGAAATGTAAACATATGTTTGCAAAGTAGATTGCACAAGAAATTTTAACAGCGACTTTATTCATCATTGCCAAAGTATGGAATTCATCCAAATGTCTGTCAATAGCAGAGCAGATAAACAAATTGTGATGTATTCATAAAATGGAACACAACTCATCAATAAAGCTAATAACCTACTTTGGAATGCAATGACATGAATGAATCTCAAAAAATATTATGCTGAGCAAAAAAGCCATGGAAGAATATCTACAGTCTGAAGTCATTTACATGAAGTCAAAAAAAGCCAAGTTAATCTACTATTATATCAACCACGAGAGTAATTTCTAGAAGGGATAGGATTGACTAGACTTGGGCTTGAGGACATTTTCTGGAAAGATTCAACTTTTCCAATTAATTATCATCATGATTACACAGAATATGTATTATTTTTAACTCATTGAATTAAGATTATCCAAATATCCTTAAAGGTTGTTGACTGAGGTCAATGTTATCTCAATTTCCAAAAAGGACAACTTTGACAGCAACATGGAAGTGAACTGCAAAGGGAAGAGATTGAGAACAAAAATTCTTCTGAGGAGAATGATGCCTTATTAAAGGTAGAGGTAAGGATTCGAATGCCAATAGTGCCTGTGATGACAGATTTCATGAGGAAGAGAAACTTCAGTGGAAGTGATGACTGTGTTCATAATATGATGATGGTGACAGTGGTGGGTAGAGGAAAAGAGAAGAAAATAAAGAATGGATCTATTTTGATGTCATTAAAAAATACATACTTAAAGCATTTTTTAATGTTTATTTTTGAGAGATGAGAGAGAGACAGAGCATGAACGGGGGAGAGACAGAGAGAGAGAGGGAGACACAGAATCTGAAGCAGGCCACAGGCTCTGAGCTGTCAGCCCAGAGTCCAACGCAGAGCTCGAACCCACGAACTGTGAGATCATGACCTCAGCCCAAATTGGACACTTAAACAACTGAGCCACCCACGTGCCTCAAGACATACATATTATAGGGCAAAAGATCCAGTATAGCTAAAGCAATATTGAGAGATAAAGTCAGACTAGATTTCAAGACTTATTTGCTATGGTAAAGCCACAGTAATTTAGACAGTTTGATATTGGTGGGGAAAAAAATAGACAGGTCAATGGAACAGAATAGAAAACCCAGAAATAAACCATGCAGTCAAGTGATCTTTTTTTTTTTTTTATTTCTAGGGGAGAGAGAGAGAGAGAAAGACAGCGTGAGCAGGGGAGGGTCAGAGAGAGAGGGAGACACAGACTCTGAAACAGGCTCCAGGCTCTGAGCTGACAGTCAGCACAGAGCCCGACACGGGGCTCGAACCCACGAACCGCGAGATCATGACCTAAGCGAAAGTCGGATGCTTAACCGACTAAGCCACCCAGGCGCCCCTCAAGTGATCTTTGACAAAGGAACAAAGGCAATCGAAGGCACAAAGGATAAGGTTTTTTTGGTCAACAAATAAAGCTGAAACAACTCATAAAACTATGGGCAAAAAAACAAAAATCTAGACATAGACTTTAGAGCTTTCACAAAAATAAATAAAAATTGATTATAAGACTACATGGAAAATGCAAAACTGTATAATTCCTGTAAGATAACAGAAGAGAAAACATACATGATCTTGAGATTTATAGTGACTTAGATACAATACCAAAAGCATGGTTCATGAAAATAAAAGAAGCTGGAAAAGTTGGTAAGGGGATATATGAAAACTAATGACTCCCGTTAGATATGGATTATTTAGGTTCATGTTTGATACTCAGGTGGAGAAATATAACAGCAATGAACATATTTTACTGGATGTGAGTATTCAATAAGAAATGGATATATGTGTAGAGGAAGAAAAAGAATATCGTTTATGTCAGAAATCTAAGAAACATCAGGTGGCAAAGCCAGAAAAGAAGAGTGTAAAAGAATAGTTTGGTAAGAGAAGAAACAATAGGTTGGTTTCCTATTGAGTTGAGTATGTTCTTTTGTGTCAAATGCTGCAAAAAGATACAGTAGTTTATGAATATGAGGAAACAATGTGAGATCTAGGCTACTATTTTTAGGAAAGTGGTAGGATGCAGTCAGATTTGCAATGAGGTGAATAAAGAAAAGGTTTTGAGAAAAAAAGTCACAAGTTAAGAGCAATAATTGAAAAGTCTGATTAAGAGAAAGAAAAGGCCAACCACCACTCTGTCATAACACATAAGAAAAGTTCAAGGCAGCCTTCTTTACATTATAGGTCCAGTTGTTGACAGAGCATAAAGCTAAGTAACAGTATTCCAGTGAATTTTGAAATATATACCTAAACTGTGATACTCTTATATAATATTCAACATAAAGAGGAGCATCCTCCAGCATATGTTCGGCAACAAGTGATTGAATATTTTAATTGATGTTAACTTTTCTACTTGGGATATTGAAACAGAATCCTCTGGAAAATTAATGATGGTCTTACAGAATTTCTTGTTCCACCTCTTATCTATGACTTGTGTTTAAAATGTAAGATAAAGTGTCATTTTGAAAACTATAGCTTGTATTTCAAAATGATGTATTGGTTAACACAAAGGGATTTCTTTCACTAAAAGTTGATTTCCTAAGATAATCAGCATAACCAGGTAGACCATAATAATTCTGATCAACATTAAGATGATCTTGATGGTGTATCCCACCTTACTTTGGTTTAGCATATTTAAGCTATTCTCAAAAATATTTATCAAAGTAATAGGAATAATCATAGAGAGATAATTTAATTAATAAACAATTACTCTTTTAGAAACAGAGCAAGTAAAATTTGGGGTTATTTATTTTCTGAAGCGATTTTGGTTTTAATAAGGTAGGTTTTAAGGCTGGGTCTATATTCCTGAAGAACAACTATTTTTTCTCAAGTAATTATTTTAGTCTAAGTAAGCATTTTGTTCATTGCTTTTTACTGAGAAATGTTAAGTGTTGACATGTATTGTATAAGGTATTAAAACAAGTGTGAGTTCTCAAACATTCATACTCTTTAGTAGTGACTATCCATAAATAGTGCAGTGTGTAAAAACATTGCCCCCCTCCTCATAAAACACAGTTCATTTGTATTGCTACTATGAACATGAAAATTAAACTTCACCACATCTTCAGCAAATAAACTCTCAAGAAGGTCGTGGCATTCTTTAAGTTCTCTATTTGGTGCAATGAAGTCAATTCCATAAGACAACTTTAGAAATTACTACGTATTCTATGATAATAAGATCTCTATCAAGGAAGTGCTTAGCAAGTTGCTATGGTCAATGTAATTAAATTAAGAACCTTGGTTGACATAAAAATGGTCAGATTGCCACAGGATAATTACTAATAATTGTAGAAAATTCCAAAGTTTTCCAATTCTAGCTAAGATAAATGTTAATGTAGCCAAGATTGACAAGAATTTAAATATATAATAAAAGGTAATTGGCAACCTTAACTATAATGCAATCATACAATGTAATACTATGTAGTCATTCAATATTATATATTAAAGACCAGGTAATGATATAAAAGAGATTAATAATATTTAGGTAAGGGGGTAAATTCAATTTCATTGCTTTTTGGGGTAGAAAAACTAATCTGTAGTCTAGTAACTGATGTCCCCCATTTGGCTTCTTGAGAACTGATCTCAGTCTCATAGAGCGAAGAAGCCAATTCTACAGCATGTCTGTCTGTACTTATATTTAAGATCATTTCACAAAAGGAAGAGGTTTCCACCACTTGGAATAGCATTATGTGTGTTTCATACATCTCCTTCAATTTGCACAATAATAGAGAAAGAAAGAATTGTGAGAAATTGGTCCCCAAAAGTTATCATTTTTTTTCGAATTAAAGTCATAGAATGTTACATTTGGAAAAAGCCCTAGGAAAGAGCTAGTCATATTTGTTATTTTATTAAGAACATTAAAATACTGAACAATGACTTACCCCAAGCTGTACCACTGATGAAACATTTGGGGCTAGAGTTCAAGACAGAAGAATAATTCAAAATTTATCATAGCTTTTATTTTTATTTTTTTTAAGTTTATTTATTTATTTTGAGAAGGGGGAGAGAAAGAGACAGCATAAGTGGGTGAGGGGCAGAGAGAGAGACTGAGAAAGAGAGAATCCCAAGCAGGCTCTATGCTTTCAGCACAGAGCCCAATGTAGGGCTCCATCCAGGGAACCATGAGATCATGACCTGAACTAAAATCGAGAGTCCAATGCTTAACAAACTAAGCCTCCCAGGTGACCCTTGTCATAGCGTTTAAATACCATGAACTTGGAGTTCAAGTTCTATCAGTGTTTGTTTGTTTTTGGTGTTTAAAAGCTATGATGAATTTTGAATTACTGCTGTCTTGAATTCTATTTTACACCTCTTAATTTAATCCGACTGCTTTTCTATTGGATTGTAAAACATTTTCTTATCGATTTATAATTTTTTGCATAATAAATTGAATTAATACTATATTGCATAGGTGTCAAATATATTGTCTGTCAGTTTTCTTTTTTTTTTTTTAATGTTTTATTTATTTCTAGGAGAGAGAGAGAGACAGCATGAGCAGGGGAGGGTCCGAGAGAGAGGGAGTCACAGACTCTGAAACAGGCTCCAGGCTCTGAGCTGGCAGTCAGCACAGAGCCCGACGCGGGGCTCGAACCCACGAACCGTGAGATCATGACCTAAGTGAAAGTCGGATGCTTAACCGACTAAGCCACCCAGGCGCCCCTGTCTGTCAGTTTTCTGTTATTCTTTTGTGTTGTCTGTTTTGCATAAAAATTATTTTCATTTTTCTGTAATCAGATGTATCCTTTTCCAGGTTTTTGCTTTCTGCGCTATGGTTATGTTTAGTAACATTTCTAAGATTATGAAGTTAATACTTTTTTTTAAAGATTCTCTTTCTATGAGTTAAAATGTTTAATACATCTAGAATACCTTCTAATTTGATGAGTGAGGTATTCTATCTTAGAAGCAGTATTCTGCTGGTTTCTACAATATTTATTTCTCTAACTCTCAGATAATTTGAATAACTTTGAAAGCATCTGTTTCTTGAAAAAATTTTAATAAACATTCATCTATGGAAACACCCAAGCCTGGTAATTTTTCTCAAGTCCGTTTATGATTATTAGCACTTTTAGTGTAGTTTCTTTTTTCTTCTCTGTAGTCAACAAGGATGTTTTACATTTTTATTGAAAATCATCACAATTTATTTGAAATTTTTAAATTGATGTGCCCACAATTGAGTAAGACGTGTTTTTATTGTTAACATGTTTCCTAAAAATATGCAGTTACTTCTCCAATCAGAATGGGGCATCATTTCTTTGTTTTGTTTTTCTTGATTAGGTGACTAAATAGTTTTTCATTTTATCCACTTATTTCATCTTACCACCACATCTTAACTCTTAAGATGGATTTATCATTTTCCTTGTTTGATAAATTAATATTTTAAAAGTGTTTCCTTTTTGATTTTTCAATGGGGTTTCCATGTATCTTTTGTTCTTTTTTGTTTGTTTATAAATTTTTCTGAGACAAATGCTTAGTTTATTTATTAGAAATGTTTCTATTTTTCAGATACATATATTTGAAGGTATGGATCACTTCTTTTGACATTCTTTTTTTACTGATCTAAATATTTTACACATTTTCCAGCTTTTCTGACTGCAGTCAGAAATCTAATTTGACTGAGATCCCAGTGATGTGGGGCCTTGCAGATTTGAAAAGCTACTTCTAGTCCACAAAAGGAACTAATTACAAATTGCAATGCAGCAGCTGCCTTAGCAGAAATTAAGACTCTCACTTCAAGCCTTTTTCAGATTCTTTCTCAAGACTGTTTTCTGCCAACAATAAAATCAAGCCCTCTTTGGAAGCTGTTATGCCAAATGGTCTCAGGTGATGACCAATACTTGTAAGGTCTTTGGGCTTTATTTACTTATGCATGCAACTGAGAAAAAGTGGTAGCTAAGAATAGACTACATTTGGAGAAAGCTCCTTGTCTAGCAAGTAGCCTGTGGTCGTCATTCCCTGAAACAACTAGTAGGCTCCAAACCTTTTCCAGTACCAGCAATTGCCTTAGTGGTGGCTGTGGAGGAAAAGGAACAAGAAGTCGTCTGGCCGAGGGAAGAAATTTGGAGGATAACAAACAGGATTTTTTTCCCCAGATAAGAGAGGATAGTAATATTGACTAATCAAATCAGTTCCTCCTTAAGGGGCGAGATCTAGTGCTGGCAATTTCTGATGCACTAACTCCATTGATCAATAACTGCTGTGTTTGTTTCCCTTTTATGAATGGGACTTTTTATTTGATCATTCTGTTGCTCATCAACCATTTTACACTGGAGATATTGAAGACAGAAATCATGTCTATTAGCTAATTGCTAGGCTGTGAGTAGCTGCCTATGAGCTTGATGGAGAGGATGGCTTATTGCCCAGAAGACCTAGGAAGTTGTTTTAGAGAAAGAGAATAGACTCTTCTTTGTTCCTTCCTCCCTTCTATCAATTGAATATGATGTTTGGAACTGTGATAATCATCTGAACACAAAGGCCACTCCCCTCAGATTCTTCAGAGAGCTTGAAGATAGTCAAGTGTCTAATTACTATGGAGTTTCCTGGAAAGGCATGCTTGTGTCTGGGATTTTACTATGTACTGCTATACGAGTTAGATAAAGACACTGTTAATTTGGATTTCTACAATAAATTTATTCAAACCTAGTCTTAACTGACATATATTTTGTCAACTGCTTAAAATCATATTATTCAGCTATTTAATATCCCTGTGTTTGCCAATTTGGGTTAAGAAATATGAGCTAATATTTTACTATTATTAAACTTCTATTAATTTCTTATGTATGGTCTTTATTATTTAATTTACATATTCAATTTGATGTAATTTGATATAATTGTATGCATATTTATGACTGTGATTCTGATAACATCACATATACTCATTCTGAGGCAACCTTCTTAGCTTTGATAATTGTTTTTAGTTTTTTAAGCTTATTTATTTATTTTGAGACACAGAGTAGGGGAGGGGAAGAGAGAGGGAGAGAGAGAATCCCAAGCAGGGTCCATGCTGTCAGTGCAGGGCTCAATGTGGGGCTCGAACTCATAAACAGTGAGATTATGACCTGAGTTGAAATCAAGAGCTGGATGATTAACTCACTGAACCACCCAGGTGCCCCAGCTTTGTATACTTTTTAAAAACTAATTCTCCATTGAATTTGACCATATATAACATTATTATAACAATCTCTGCTTTGTTTCCTGTATATCTACCTGATCTTCACATTTTAATGTCAGCCTTTTGAATTACTTTCCGTTTGATAATCTCTTATGTATTGTTAATAGTTTGATTTCATTTCTTGATTGAATTTAATCATATTTTTAAAAAAAAGCTGAGCAGATCCCATTTACATGTATTTATAACCAGTGGTGACTTTAAGCCTGTTATCTACTTTTAGTATTTTTTATTGTTTGTTTCCAAATCACTGTTGTTGATTTTCATTTGGTGCCTCTTTTTAACTATATATTTTTTTCTCTCATGATTTGAACAAATCATGATTTGTTCTTTTAATGGTTACTATTTTAACAGTGAATAATATAGATAAATTTTTATTTTTAAATTTTCAATTAATGGGTTCAGTTGCCATCCCAGTTCAGGTAGGGCAGTCATTTCCCAGAAGTCCTAGATCTGGGCCCAGCTGTATTCTGCTTGAACAGGTGCTATTACACTGTGGGAATTGGTGACCGGGGAGGCTCAGAACTGAGTATTTCTCTTAGTCTAGTTTGAATAGGAACAATCTCCAGAGATTTGGGTTGGAGTCTTGGATGAAGATGTGGAGTGGGATGGGTGTAACATAATTAAAACTTTTAAAGTTTAGAAGTTTAGACATATGATATGTAGGCAACCATTTGTACTTTTTTGCCTAGACTTTACAAATATTAAAGGCAGGTTTAAATTTTAAAAGCTACCATAGAGAAACATAACTATCATTAAACAATTAAAGTAACATTAAATATGTTTAAAAGCTTCTTTCATCCATAAATATGGGAGTTATGTTAACATGTTTATATAAATGTAATCAGGAATACTGTGGCTATGAAAGATACATGGTGTCCCTGCCTCAGAAGCATAAAACTGAATTCCAACCATATCCAAACCCTTCCAAGGTGAATCTACCAGTTATTTAAATTATACTCACTTTCCAAATAAGAGGTTATTAAATATTCTGCATTTTATTTACTCATTATGAATTTTTATGTGCATTGGTCTGGCTTTTTAAACAACCATGATTTTGTGTGTGTGTGTGTGTGTGTGTGTGTGTGTATTATATATATATATATTTTGAAATTCACAGCCTAGCACTCTTACAACCTTTTAATCACTTGAGGAAAACATATTCTTTTTTTGTTTAAATTTAAGGAAATCTTTTTTTGACTACAATTTGTGAATTCAAAGGACTGCTTTGAGTTAATTGCTTTCTAAACCAAGATGTAAGTCTGATGATGCTTGTATAAGAGAAAGGGAGTTATCTGTGATAGTGATACAAATACTAAAAAGCTCATGAACAGCATCAGCAGTGAATCATACATGCCTGAAATCTCACATAATAGGGCATATCTACTATCTTACCTTATAGTTGTGATGTTATGTAGTTTTAATTGATTATGAACATTCAGATACTTAATGTGGTTTCTTTTTGCCCCACAGTAAGTTTAGAGGCATTTTAAAAATTCATTTTGAAAAGGAGGATTCTCTTTCATAATAAAGAATTTTCCATTAAATGTATCAGAAAGACTCATTTTACTACTAAATATCTAATAAAGGTACATTGTCCTGTTTTAAGATGCGAAAACTAAGCTTAATTCGGGGTTCATAATATACACTTGGCTCTGACAGACAACATTGGCCTTCTAAACTTCCGTCACCATGAATTTGTGAATTTGTCTTAATTTTAAAAGCTAAACTGAGATCTCATTTTTTATGTTGACAATGTGAAACATCCAATTGTTTTATTATTATTTCTTGAGAATAGAAAGAATTTTCTCTTCATCAACTAACAAATAGGTTTGGAACTAATCTAAAAATGGAGACAAAATTTAAACTCAAAACTCTCCAAAAGTTTCATTTTATTAAAAATAACTTTCAATTGACAGAGGACTTCCAGAAAGGTGGCAACATAAACACAAATGTTAACTTTCACGATCTCCTGAAACCACCATAAAACAAAGATAAATGGATTTTTAAAGATGCATAAACCAACAAGGGAAGAACAGAGCAGATTACATCAGCCAGACAATGATGATGGAAGTTAGAAGGTCAAGGTAAAATGATAAGGCCAACAAATACAGAATCCTACTAAGCTAGATAAGAAAGCAAAACATAAACCATAATAACACTGCGTGATCCCCAGGAGAATCCAAAATTAGCGCTACCTAGTTATTTCTTCACGTAGAGGTAAAAAAGGAGAAGGTTAAACTAAGGAAGACTGATGAAAATCCATTTAAGAAGCAGTCAGACCTATTGTTCCTTTCCCTGCAAGAATTTCCCTTCCCTCACCCCTGCAAAAGATGGTGGTTTATTTTCTAGAGATGGTATAAACACATGTTCTCTGATACAGACTTATCAAGCACAGATATGTAGAAGTGTTGCATCCAAACCAGAGAGATTAAGTAAACATAAGCATACTGAAGTAAGATACTTCACTCCACCCCAGTCCATTTCATATTACCTTGCTTCCTGCAAGTGAAGCTTTTACCTTTTTGCATCCTAAAAGAGACTCCCCACAAGAATCTGAAGAGCAACGGGTAGATACCAAAGATGATAATAGAACAAAAAGGGAAACTTTGACATAATATTTGGAAATTACCTTCTCAGGAGGAAGGGTATTATTTTTCTCTGACCATAGAGAAAAATACAATAGATTAATAAAAGTGAGCCAAAGACTTAAAAAAAAAAAGTTCAGGAAGTTAAAAACACAAAGTAAAAGAGTGCTAGAAAAAGAGAAGCAAGAAAAATAGAGAGAAAAATCACCCATGAAACAAGCCAAGAAAATTTTACAAAACGGGATAGTATAGTTTCTAGAATGAATAGGTATCTAGCATAATAGATTAAAGTAGATCTACACCAAAGAACTTCTTCATGACACCTTAGACTATAATGATATATATCTGAAGAAAATAAAGTCACATGTAAACTAATTAAGAATCATCCTGAATTCACATTCTGACAAACATTCCAGATGAAAGTAGTCAGACGGTTCCAAATTAGATTTTTTTTTTTCTCAGAAAGATAAAACTGTGGAACTGTTTTCTCTGGAAATCTTGAGAGAAGATTGAGACAATTGGTGAAAAGTTTTAAAAATCTTTTTTAAAAATCTAGAAAATAAAAGTATTAACCTTAAGAAAATAACTTTGTAGAAAGAGAGAAGGAAAGGAAGGAAAAAGGAAAAAAGAAAGAAAGAAAGAAAGAAAGGAANATTATATATCATTCAGTATCTTAGCTGGAGCTGGAACATTGGCTCAGCGCAGCTCACTCACATGCCTGGCAAATTGGTCATGGCTAAGTGTAAGGAGCCTCAGTTCTTCTCTATAAAGGACTCTTCAGTGTTCTCACCACATTGTGGCTAGCTTCCCATAAAACAAATAATCAGACAGAGACAGGCAGAGAGAGCCAGCGAGCCAGAAGGAAATTATTCTTTTCATTATCTAGCCTCAGAAGTCACATAGCACCGTTGCATCCATATTCTACTTGTAAGGCATGAGTCACCAAGTCCAAAATATTTGCAGACATATTTTAAAATCACCATTCCTATCTTTTTGTTCTGCCATCATCAACAACTGACTTGCATTATGAAGATCTCAAGATGGCTCGTGGAGTTCTAGTCATCCAGGTCTTTATTTTAGCAGCAAGAAAGAGAAGAATACTTGGCAGAATTGTGCACCCTTTTTCTTTTAAGGCCATGTCAAGGAAGTCTCAGTGAGTGTTTCTATTTAAGCTTCCATGAGTAGAACGCTGTTGCTCCCTCTGCCGCAAAGGAGGCTGAAATACATAACCTTTCATTATTTATGATACTATACCTTACTAAATTTGGGGGTTCTGTTATAAAGAAGGATAATGAAACTGGATGTTAGTGTAGGCAACCAGCATTTTCTACTCAGAGAGCCAATAAAATAATTATTAAAAAAAAGAATCAACAGACTTCTAGTTCTGATAAAAATTGGAGAAGCCTTATTTCTCCCAATTCTTCCTTCTTACAGCTAAAAAACCTCCAAAATATCTCCAAAAAAGTCTTGGGAAGACTCTGAAAGGTGGAAATTAGAAGGCGGATTGCCTAGTGACAACACATCTTGAGAACAACACATCTTGAGAACTCATGTAGATGAGTCCCCTGGGTTCCTTACTGCTACTTGGGGGTATCCCAGACAAGGCACTACAGAAGGTTCTAACTTGGCATCTTCAATGGGAGCAGACAAAAACATCCTTTAAAAATCTTATTCTCCTGAGCCCAAGGACTTAGAAAAGGATGGCCTACTAACAGAACATATTCTTTAGCAATAACTGCTCTACTCCAGCCCAACACCAATGTATAAATGGCAACCTATTCCCTTCAGTTTCACTGTGGAGCTGAGAGATTTCACCTGCATAGGCATCAAGAGGAGCTAATCAGCATCCTCTTGGTGTCAGTGGATTCCAGGGGAGCTGAGCTTCCACCCTATTCTGCAGCAACAAAGAAGTATGAGTCAGTCTTCTACTCATTTCTATCCAGATGTCATCAGTGCCCACCATGGAACTCTCTCATTTCCACCCTCCACATTCCAAACTCAGAGGCAATGAGAAGTCTTGCTTTCATTCTGGGAAGATGTTAGCAGGAGCCGAATTTCCAACCAAACCATCTTCAGAGCAGTATGAATATAAACCAGTGCCCCATTTTGCAAGTAGTGGTTTGGGCAGGGCCCAAATGGGAAATTGAATTTACTTATCCACCTAACACTGTGGCTATAACTTCATAGGGAACAGCTTATGTAAAAAAAAAAATTTAAACTCGAACCTGTCATAACATAATATCCAAAATGAGAAAGACACTTCATAGTTACCAATACCAAGATAAATCGGTTGTTTGAACTACCTGACATGGATTATGAAAGCATAAAAGTGCTTAAGCAAAGAGCTACAAATTCCTTTCAAACAAATGAGAAAATAGAAAATTAAAGAAATAGAGATTATAAAAAGAACTGCTTAGAAATATGAAAACTATAAAGCTGAAAAATATAACTGAAAAAAACCTCACAAGATGGGCTCAATAGTAGAATGAGGATGACAGAGAATAGAATCAACAAACTTGAGAATCTATGAACACACCATTTGAATTTCTCTAATCTGAATATCAGAAAATGGACCAAAAATGTAGACTTTCAGTGATATGTGAAACAATAACAAAAGAACTAATTATCATATATTTGTATTAAAGGAAAGGATAGAACAGAGAATGAGACACCAACAATTAGGTACTTCAAGAAATAGGAAATACTTCCCAAATATGGTGAATGACACATACCTACCGATTCAAGAGACTGAGTTAATACCAAATAGGATATATCCAAAGAAATCAAATACATTATATTTGAAAGGAAGGAAGGAAGGAAGGAAGGAAGGAAGGAAAGAAAGAAAGAAAGAAAGAAAGAAAGAAAGAAAGAAAGAAAGAAAGAAAGAAAGAAAGAAAAAGATTGCTTAAAATAGGCTAGAGACCACATTACTTATAGAAAAGATTTCACGTGATGGTGAACATCTGAACCACGGAGGACAGAAGAAAATTTTAAGTACTGAAATACTGTCAACCATGAATTCTATATCTGTGGAAATTCGCATTCAGGAGTGAAGAGGAAATAAAGACATTGTCAGATGAAAGAAAACGAAAAGCTATTCTCACTACCAAATTTATCTTAGAAGTATGGCTAAAAAAAACTTTTTTTTTTTAAATTTTATGTTACTTTTGTGTCATTTTATTTTTTTTTTCTTACAAATAGTTTATTGTCAATTTGGTTTCCATATAACACCATGGGGGAGAAGAAGGGGGGAAATGGTGGGGGAAAGGGAGAGAGGCAAACCATGAGAGACTCTTGAATGCTGAGAAACAAACTGAGGACTGATGGATTTGGGGGGGAGGGGGGAGATGGACATGGAGGAGGGCACTTATATGGAAAAGAAACTTTCTAAAGAGAAATAAAATGGTAACAAAAGAAGGCTTGGGACTTCAGAAAGAAATAGCAACGTTGGAATGGGTTAAAAGGAGGAGGAAACAAAATAGATTATTTTTCTTATGAGTTTATTAAATTGTATTTAATGGTTGAAGCAAAACGATAACATCACCTAAGTCATACCTTATATATGTGGAGGGAATCTTTAAGACAATTATATTGGAAAGTGGAGAGGTTAATTGAACCTAAATAGAAGCAAAGTTTCTATACTTTGTTGAGATAAAAGGTACAAGAGTTAAAATTTTCATATGAATAAACTGTCATAAATATATATATCGTAACATCTAGAGAAACTAAGACTATATCTTTGGTCATAAAATAAGTCTCAACAAGTTTATAAGAACTAAAATCATACAGAGGATATTCTCTGACAATATGGAATAAAACTGGAGATTTTTAACAGAAAAAGAATAGGAAACACCTCCAGATCTTTGGAAATTAAACTATACACTTGTAAACAATCTCTGAATCAAAGAGGATGTCTAAAAGGAAATAAAAATGCATGTAACTGAATGGAAATGAACGAACACAACACATTAAAATATGTGATGTGCAGCTAAAGCAGTGCACAGAGGGAAATTTGTAGCATTAAGTATTTATAATTAGGAAAGAAGAAAGTTGTCAAATTAATAATCTAATCTTTCCTTAAGAAATTAGAAAAAAAGAGCAAAATAAACACAAATAAACAGAAAGAAGGAAATAGTGAAGATAACAGGAGAAATCAATAAATTTGAAAAACAGAGAAGATAAATGAAACAAAAAAAGTCATTTCTTCAAAAAAGACATTTAAAATTATAAATCCTAGCAAGACTGACAAGGATGGGAAGAAGTCACAAATCCTAATATCAGGGCTATAAGTAAGGATCCTGCATCCACAAAAAGGATAATAGGGGAAAGAGAGTCCTGAGAATCAGAACTCTGATAATTACCAGCCTGAATGACAGTAACTGCTGTCAAGACAGGTGCACTGAACTTATATATAAATGTTCATGGAGGGGTGCCTGAGTGGCTCAGTCGGTTAAACACCTGGCTTTGGCTCAGGTTATGATCTTGAGGTCCATGGGTCCCCTGCATCAGGTTCTGTTCTAACAGCTCAGAGCCTGGAGCCTGCTTCAGATTCTGTGTCTCCCTTTCTGACCCTCTCTCACTCATGCTCTGCCTCTCTCTCTCTCAAAAATAAAGAAACATTTAAAAAATTTATAAAACAAAACAAAACAAAAAGGTAACAGGGGAATATTATAAAAAACTGTACACTCATATGTTTAACTATTTATAAAGAACTTATCAATTCCTTGAAAACTACCAACTACCACTACTCAACCATAATGAAATATACAAACTGAATAGTCTTATCCTAAGTAAATAAATTCAATTTGCAATTTAATAAGCTCCCAAAGGGAACAAAAGTCAACAAAAGTATCTCCATATCTCAGTTCAAAGTACAACCTAAACCAAATTGAGCTGTATTGTTGATTGCAACCCAGAGCTTCATTAGTATAGCAAATCCTTTTACTTAGTGTTGCTTCTTTCAGATAAAATAAAAGGAACAAAAACATTTCTTATCAAAAAATAAGTTGTATTAGGGGCACCTGGGTGGCTTAGTCAGTTAAGCGTCCGACTTTCGCTTAGGTCATGATCTCGCGGTTTGTGGGTTCGAGCCCCGCGTCGGGCTCTGTGCTGACTGCCAGCTCAGAGCCTGGAGCCTGTTTCAGAGTCTGTGACTCCCTCTCTCTCTGACCCTCCCCTGCTCACGCTGTCTCTCTCTCTCTCTCCTAGAAATAAATTTAAAAAAAAGTTTAAAAAAAATAAGTTGTATTATTGATGTGTTATGCTTTATTTCTTTATGTTCTAAAATAAGATGTTTTCTTGATTCACAGGGGAAATCTCTGCATATCTGTAAACACTGGAAAGTATTTTATGCAGCTATGTGTGAAATTTTATATTATTGAAAATTATATTGAAATGTATCTTAAATGTATTTTTAAGAGAATATTTTTGCTTTGATAGTTTTCTAGATATGACTGTCCATTCTATTTGTGTCTAATATAAGTAATATTTTTGATACAGAACAAAACACCTAAAAATGTGATCACCATATTACTTCACAGTTCTCTAATTTTACCTGTGTTCTTTCCTCTAGAAGTCATGTTATTTATATCCTGCTTCCTCTGGCTAATAACTCACCCATTAAGACTAAGAAGTCTTGTGCCTTAAATTACCTGTTTCTTTGCCCCCACAGTATCCTCCACAGACCTCTGATGTAAATCTGTTACATCTGCCACCCTTGACACTGACAATTTTACTCTGACCTTCTTTACTTAAGGGAACTAGTCCATTCCCACCTCACAAATCAAAGATTTTGCAGGGTCTGTTGTGTATCGCTGCTCCTATTATTACTGGGACCTCCACTCTTCCTTGGCACCAACATTTATTCAGGATTGGGTATGTAACCAATTTAAAACCAATGTGGTTCAAAGAGGTAAATGTTGTGCCTGGCCATTTTTTAACACTATGAACAAACATGAATTTGGTGGGGTGGAGTTTCATTTTATTAAGTTGGCTCATGGTGAAGAAACTTGGTCTTCAAGAGTTTTATTTGAGCTATTTGTCTGAATCAAAGTCTATCTCTAAACTATTTTTTTAAAGTTATTTATTTATTTTTGAGAGAGCGAGAAAGAAAGCATGACTGGAGGAGGGACAGAAAGAGATGAGAGAGAGAATCCCAAACATTATCAGTGTGCTCTCATGAACTGTGAGATCCTGACCTGAGCCAAAATCAGCAGTTGGATGCTTAACCGACTGAGCCACCTAGGTGTCCCTAAAATGCTTTTGATATATGACAATTAACTCACATTTAAGTGTCCTGGTTTTGGTTCAGGAAGAGACTTGCTCAACATAATTCTTAAGACCCATCATACTCTATTTAAATTAATTGTTTAAATTTAATAATTAATTAATCATTAATTTAATTATTTAAAAAAACAAGAGTCTGAGTTCTTGTGGAAAGGGATCATGTAGCAGCCTATTCATTTTGCTACCAGAGAAGTTTTATTTTTTACACATTTTTTTCTCATCATCCATGTCATAAGACCAAAGACCTGCCAATCACATATTCAAATTCTGAGCTCTCTTTTTTTTTAAAGGAATTATATGAATCTAACAAATGATATTCCAAGATATAGTCTTTTATTGATTTTCTTGCCATTCTTGTCAGGAAGTGGCAGCTATTTTTTCTTAAAGCAGCTTCCAATTATTTTATTTCTCTTTAAATAAATAAATATATACATATATATTCGATTTTTAATTCCAGTTAGCATACATTATTATATTAGTTTCAAGTGTACATTACAGTAATTCAACTTCCATCCAACTTTCACTTCCATACATCACTCTGTGCTCATCTCCCCAAGTGCATTCCCTAATACCCAACACCTTATTTAATTCATTCCCCCACCCACATCCCTCTGGTAACCACCAGTTCTCTATAATTGAATCTGTTTCCTGATTTCTTTCTTTCTCTCATTCTCTGTCTCCTATTTTTCCCTTTGCTTATTTGTTCTATTTCTTAAAATCCACATATGAATGAAATCATATGGTATTTATCTTTCTCTGACTGACTTATTTCATGCAGCCTTATGCACTATAGCTCCATCCGTCTCATTGCAAATGGGAAGCTTTCATTCACTTTTATGATATGTATATAATCATTCTTCACTTTTATGATACATACCATCTCTTCTGCATCTATTCATCTACGGAGGGACACTTAGGCTGCTTAGATACTTGGCTATCGTAAATAATGCTACTATAAACATAAGGGTGCATATTCCCCTTTGAATTAGTGTTCTTATATTCTCTGGGTAAATAGTCAGTAGTGTGATTGCTGGATCGTAAAGTAGCTCTATTTTTAACTTTTTGAGGAACCTCCATACTCTTCTCCTCAGTGGGTGTACCATTTTGCACTCCCACCAACAGTGCACAGGTGTTCCTTTTTTCTATATCCTCGCCAACACCTGTCGTTTTGTGTGTTGTTGATTTTAGCCATTCTGAGAGGTGTGAGGTGATATCTCATTGTAGTTTTGGTTTGTGTTTCCCTGATGATAAGTAATGATGAGAACTTTCAAACATATTGCATAGCATTTAGAGAGCAATCAACAAATATTTTGAGGTAAATAGCAAGAGAATGGCTGTTTAACTTTGAGAGGAAATATTTACATTATTTGTGAATTGTTTCATGATATTGTTTAACTTTTAGTTTAATACTTCCTTTACTTTCAGCAATCCTATAGAGTACAGGATGCTTGACATTTATTATGGACAGTAACACAGCATCCTCTCTTTTGTCACACAACGTCTTCTTATGGAGAGATCTCCCCATTTATCTAACAGGACAGAACTAAGTCTCAAGGATTTACAGTATCACTTGGGATACTTTTTATCCTCTGAAAATAGGTTACCAAGAATAATTTAATAAAGAATGATATATGAAGCCTTTTGTGCACCAGTCAGCTAAAAATAAGAAAATAAACAAAAATTCACAAAAATGAACATAAAAGGTTCTTTGTAGATCTTGATTTAGAAACTCTATAGCCACTTGAGAACATAATACTCTGCCACTTCAAATGACATTCTGACTCAACACACATTCTTATATAAAGGTTACTATATGAATAAATTTTCAGGTCGAACCAATTAAAAAAAAACCTGTCTGTATTTAATCTCAAGGACAGAGATATTTGTAAAAATCTTTTAGACTTGCAGATTTTAAAATTTCATAAATCCAGTATAAGAATGTGTCTTTCATGTGAATGTGTATAGTTTATTGTTAAATATTCTTGTACATTTTATTTTAACCATTTTTGTGTCAGTACTTTATACCGTTCAGTATAATTTATATTTTTTCTTAAAAAATGGTCAAGAAATATATCTCAGTATAAAGTGAAACCAGATTTTAATTGCCTTATTGGACACTTTCCAGGATTATCTACTTAGCAATCAATTAATTTAATCAGATTCACCCTCTGGTTTAAACGGTGAAAAATGCTTTTTTAAGAATTATGGTAATTGAACTGATTGATGTGCTTCCTATATTTATTACAGCTTTCAAGTCTGTTTATCTATTGAATGTTTCAGATTAAGTTAAATCACAAGAGGATCTGTTTATCAAATTAGATATCAGGTAGCTTCTGAGTCTGCTGAAGTGAGGTTGGTCACTGAGAACAAACAACCGAAACAACAACAAAGACTATTATACTATTCTAGCAATTCCATTCTACTTTTTAAAAATTTATTTATTTTTGATGCACCTAATGCAAATCTTAATAATTACTGCTACTTTCTATTAAGTTAAACACAGATGTTTTATAAAACTTCTAAGTTTTCAGTAAATAAAACTCCAGAATGAGGACATAGAATGCTTCTTCCTGACATGTTTTTATGATGATATTGGCAGATCATTAACTTCTTCCTGAATTTTTAATACCCAGAATTTTGCTTCATTTTTTTTATTTGCTGAATTCAAGCTCATAGTTCATGAGCTGAAGTTCATGAATTTGGCATGCATCACTCTAGATTATTTTATAGATCAAGTCTTGTTTCCCTCACCTTATCATGAAATATTTCAGACATGATCAAATTGTGGCTTCAGGATAACTCTATCATTAAGCCAAACTTCGGGTTACTTCCGATACTCTACAGAGCCCCTTACTGCCCATCTCTCCTAATCTTCCACTAGCTGGGTGTACTGGAAAGACAAACAGCATTTGTTTCACTGGCATAGAAGATGGAGGCAGTCTTAGTAAGATTTCCTGCCAGCCAAGCAGGTAGATTGCCTGCTGGGTTCCTAGCTTGATATTGTTGAGACTGGAGGTCTGAGTGAACAAGGTCATTTGAGTCAGGGACTAAGTACTCAGCATTGAAGTGGAGTGACTTCTGTCTTAGCTCAGCAAGCTCCTTGACTTAACCACCCCCCCATTCTTTGACTACCAAGTGATGAGTCCTCACTCTGCCTGAAATAAAGTCAAATGAATGCACAAGAAGTGGAGGCAGAAAGACATGAGGGCAGTGGAACTGAAGAACATAAAGACAAGATCCAATCAGAGAAGGTTCTGCGTATATAGAGAAACCCTAGAAGCAATGGAGCCTTGTCATTTTTGAGAAATTCACAGGCCCTTAGAAATCCTTTCTTTGTGTTTACGAACCATGGGATCCTGGCCATGCCTTGCACATGGAGGATGCAGTGACCTATGAAAGACAACTAAGGATGTGTGCGTGTGTGTGTGCACACGCGCATGTGTGAATTAAAACATATATAGAGTTCCATTAAGGTCTTCATAGGTCCCAATCTCAAAGGCGGTTTTAAACTGACCCCTTGTCACAATATACCTAGTATTTATTGTTCTAGAACTATGGCAAATCTAAAAATGAGGATAAGAAAATCTAGAGAGGAAACAGATTTATTATAAAAATACTTGTTAGAAAAATCTTGTAAATACTTGGTAATGGATGTTTGTTGATTCATTGATTTAATGTCTAGTACAAGAAGAGTTAAAAGGATAAGGAAACAAATGCAGAGTTTGGCTGAAGCGTGGAGTGGCCTTCATATTGGCTTTTCATAAATATGCATAAGTAATTATTTGGCATAAAGTGAAGGAAGTTCTGGAAAAGGAATTGGGAATCTGAAGACCTGTGGGTTCCACTTTTGTAAAACATGATCAGAAACATGAAACCAGGTTCTGGCCCTGCTACTTACTTCTGGCACCAGTGTCTTATTCTGCCCTCTGCAAATACCCCACCCACTCCACTTTGAGTTTTTTTTTTTTTTCTTTTCCAGTTCCCCACAAAAGTTCTCAGTAAAACTGGGAAGCAATCAGTGAATTATTTCCCTCGGTGCCAACCCACGCTGACTTGCAAAGTTCCTAAGTACCCCTCCCTTATCTTACCTCCCACTTAATACTCTTCCTGTACCCTTCCCTGCTGTGTTTTGCTCACTGAAAGCTTTCAATTAATCTCCATTGAGGTGTTAACTGATAACCAAGGTGTTAACTGAAGTGTGAATTCTCTCGGGATTATTTAAATTTTGAAAGCAGGCTCTTTGAAGACCCAAACATTCAGTTATTTAGACAAGCTGAAGGAGACTTCCCTGTGATTAATACATCAAACTATTACACTAAGTAGATTTTTATTCTCTTTACTAACTTGCCCAGAAACTTAGCCTTAACAATGGCATAACTTTGGAAGAAAGGTAGACGTCCGAGGAGCTCTGCTAGTAGTAGTAGATGATGAACTGAACCAAAGGACACCCACAAAAATGCACTCGTTCTCTTTTTTGACTTAACAGCATTGCAAACCTGCAGTTTGTTGATAAATCCTGCTCTAATGTCCGATATGGAGTTTGATACCCTATTAGAGGCTTTTCTCCAAAGGCACAAGTACAAGCAGTGAAAACTAGATATAAGGAAATTCTATGAATATGTGAGAATCAGCAATGAAATATATGCAATTTGGGGGTAAGTAAATATATATGCTATGTTAAAATATATAACAGTTGCTGACATTGGGGGGTGGGAGAGTGCTAGAGTGTTATCCTTCATCAAATATTTTAGAGCAAAAACATATCTTTTTAAAAGGTAGTTTACAAAGGCTAGAAGGTAATTCTCAACAATGATTAACTTCTACTGTGCATCATAGAATTATCTAAGGCATAGTTTTTATGTTTTTTGCATTAGATTTAAATAAAAAAGAAAGAGGTTTTCAAAAATGTTAAAATATTCTCATTGATTTAAGAGGAAAATACTTCTTCAAATTTTGAGGTAGAGGGATTAAGATGGGGATGTAGGGAGCTGAAGGAAGGGAAACAGAAAGAGAGATCAGTGGATGCTGGATCTCCCAGTGGTTATCTAAATGATGCCCTAAGCAAGAATTAGAATATTCTGAAATACAAGACATAGCCAGCTGTGACTAGACTGAAATAGATATCACTGGGGAATTAGTACACATCAGTGTTTTTAAAGTTATCTGATGTGATGGGGTGCCTGGGTGGCTCGGTTGGTTATGTGTCTGACTCCACCTTAGGTCCTGATCTTCTGGTCTGTGGGTCCTGGGTTCGAGCTCCGTATCGGGGTTCTGCGCTGAAGCTAAGAGCCTGAAGCCTGCTTTAGATGCTGTTTCCCTCTCTCTCTGCCCCTCATGCTCTCAAACATGAATAAACAGTAAAAAAAATTAAGTTATCTGATGTGAGTTTACATCAATCAGGGTGTCTGAATTGCAATTGTAGATTCTGTTGTTTTTTTTTTTCCTCCCCTTCCTCAGAGTGTGTGCCAATGGTGACATTTGAGGAAAATATCTTTTTTTCCTTTTATTCAACTTACATATGATACTTTCATTTTAAATCCTATATTTACAAAACATAGAAATCAATGTTAAATGATTAGGTTCCAATACAATGTTAACTGTTAGATTCCTATTTTAGTGTAGTTTGAAAAGTGTTACATAAATGTTACATGAGCCTGAAATGGGAAATATGAATGGAAGGTACTGCTGCTATACAACTAGCTCCTGAAGTTTTGGAAACTGCATGAAATTTGCAAAGGTCATTGCTTTGAGAGATATAGTTTTAGCTGAAATAATCCCTAATAATTCAAACAGGGGTACAAAATATTACTGTGGTCTTTTAGCCTCCACAGATCTTATGATTTACATATAATATTCATTTCATTTAAATCCTCCAAGACCATGGAAGAGATTTTCTTCATGAGATTCTGTGTGTGTGTGGGGGGGTGGGGGGGTGGAGCTAATTACTAATTTCCTTCCAGTTTATTCTGATTATGTGGAGAAGCAATGAAAAGCCAAGTATTCTGCCATAAATGGAGATTTGGAGCACAGGATTAATGTTGGGTCTTGAAAATGCTCTTCCATTGTTCAGTATGGAGACATAGATTAAGATTTTAAAGTTTTGATTCAGGTCCTAGAGCATAAAATACAGTTGTCGATGAGTTTTTAAGGGCCGGTAAGCTACAGCTTGGGGGAAAGTTAGGTGTATTCAAACTTCCTATCTACTCATGATTCTCTGTTTAAAAAAAGAAAAGAACTTCCACTAAAGAGTGAAAAGTCTGCCATTTGTCATAATCCAGAAGTTCACCCAAACATTCCTTAAATTTTCGGCATTAAACACATCTCCCAAGACCCTATGGCCACGGCTTTGCCTTAGGGTGGAGCTCAGTCCAAGAGGTTCACAGGACATAAAGTCCAAGGGATTCTTGACTTGGTGATGCATAAAGTTTTCTTCAGATCTCATTTCCCACGTCTGAGTGACCAGCTTGGAAATCGCAGAGCAGAGACAACCAAGAGAGATACAGTATATTTCGTGTTAAATCGGTCCAGGAGCAGAGAGAATGAGCAGGCAGTCTCGCGAACATGAGAATCTCTTCTGGAGGGGAGAGGTTATCAAGCAGATAAGGATTCCTAGGCGAAGAGCTACCGCATCCTCTGCCTTTAGCCGAGCGTCGCATCCGGAGTCTACTGCAGCTCGGATCCAGAGAGGAAGGTGGGATAGGAGGAGGTGGAAAACGGAGAGGAAAAAAAAAAATAAATAAATAAAAAAGGAGCTGGGGGAGGGAGGGGTGAAGCCAGGGGAGTAAGGGAGAGAGCAGCGCGCGGGGGGAGGTGGAGATGCGGGGCGCGCGCCTGGCGCAGCGAGCTGAGTGGACCGCTCCAGACAGCGGCGCGTGCAGCAGCTCCTGAAAGCGGCGAGTTGGCAGAGCCGGGCTGCATTTCCAGGAGAAGCTGCGAGCTCAGTGCGGGCTCACAACAAGGTGATGTGCCTGGAAGCATTTTTCTGCCCCCTTGGGCTGCCGCTGCTGGGGCTTCCTCCCTCCTACCCACCTCTCCTCCCCCGGGTCTGCGGGTCTGCGTGTGTGTGTGTGAGTGCCGGGTTGGGGGTAAAGCCTTCGGGGAGGGGGCACTCCGTCCCTGCTCGTCTCCCCCCCCCCTACCCGCCTGTCGTCGGTGATGCATGTATTCTCGGGTATCCCGGTCTTCTTACCCCTTGTTTTGACACTGCCCCCCCCCACCCCCGCTCCCCCCGGCTCTGTCTCCTTTCCCAGATGCTCAAGGTGTCAGCCGTACTGTGTGTGTGTGCAGCCGCTTGGTGCAGTCAGGCTCTCGCAGCTGCCGCGGCGGTGGCTGCGGCCGGGGGGCGGTCGGACGGCGGTAATTTTCTGGACGATAAACAATGGCTCACCACGATCTCTCAGTATGACAAGGAAGTCGGACAGTGGAACAAATTCCGAGACGTAAGTGCTGTGCACCCCCATCCCCGGACGCCAGGGCGCGCTGCTCCCAGGCGGGGCCGCGGCCGGGGACGGCTGCGCAGGGGCCTCGGTTTTCGAGGAGAGGGCTGTGGGGAGACGCGGCGGCGCTCGGGGCTGCGGAAGTNGCGCCGGGGTCCGCGGCTCCCCGGGTTCCCGCTCCCTCCTACCCGCTCAACTCTCCCACTTTAGCTCCCAGCCGCCCTCGGCCCCCAAAGACTTGCAAAGTGCTGGCTCTCCCTTTCCAACTTTCGAGTGGTGTCTCTGGCAATAGTAAACACAGCAGAGGCGCCTTTGCCGCGTCTTGCTACTAAAGTCAATCCCGTTCCTAAGGGTCCATTAAGGAATTTGAGAGACGAGGTAGGAAGATGTAAGATTTATAAATGCCGGCTCTCCAAGGGGCGGGGGGTAGTTTGGCCGCCCCAGTCGGCAGAAGTTGAACTGCTCTTGATGACATAACATTCCTGATCAGGTTGGTGCTTGGCATTAACTTTGACACCGAACATGTTTGCAGCACGTTGGATAACGTTTTATTCGGAATTGAATCACTGCCGTAAAGGGGGGTCGTGAAGGCGGAAAGGGGCTTCTTCGCAGGGGTAGGTCTGAAAGGGTTAAACTGCACACTCCCCTAGGGAGTTTCCTCGAGGCTTAAGACTCGGGCAGTTTTAGGGACGTCTGTTTGCGGTGGAGTCAGTGGCTGTGACTCGCCAGTCATTTCCCCCCCACCTGATCTGAGTGGAGCCGAGTGAGAGTCGAGGGCATCAGGAGCTTGGTTCGCCTTTCACGCCTTCAACTTGGGGGTCTCAGGGAGGTGGCTGCCCCGGCAGTCGATTCCCGCCCCCAGCCCACCCTTTAAATCCCGGAAGGCCGAAAGGGAGCGGGAGTGATTCACAGACACATTGCCAACCTTTACTGTGACATTTGAGATGATTTCTCGTGCAGTCCACTCGCCCTGCCCTACGTGGAGAGGAGTTAACTTCTTTCATCAGCTCTCACTCCGTCACGATTTGGGGAAATAAATGGAAACGCAGACTAGTTTTCATCTTGCCCCCCGCCCTTCTTCAGACACCCCTCACCTGAATTAACCGGAGAGCCAAAACGCGTATAACTGATGCTGGCAGAGGGATTCCGGAAGAAAGGCTCATTTTTACTTTAAAATTAGATGTAGCTCTTTTGATACTGTGCATGGGTACAGGGATGAAAAATGGTAATGATGATGATAATACTTAATGGAAGGCTTTGTCTTACATCCTTTAAGAACAAAGCTTAAACATCATTTTATTGCTAACTGAAATCCCTTACACATTTGTTTTATTTAAGTTTATGCTAATATTGAATACAATCAAAAAAGCAAGAGGGCAAATGAGATTTCTAAACCTCGGGAAGAATTTCTGCTTATCATATTCTCATTTGGAAGAAAAAATATTGAAGATTTTTTTTTCAGTGTTTGAACAGTGCTTCGCATAATGATATTTTATTTCTTAATGGGTGCTTGAAAATCTTTTAAAATAAATTTTAGGCTTTCTTTTCTAAAACATATTTTAAAACTTTAATATATTTTAGAACTTCACATTCTCTGACTTTATTAAAAGTACTTTACTGAATTATTTAGAGCAACCAGTTGTATCGGGCAGTTTGTAAATGTGTTTGATTAAAACTATGGAGTCAAGCTGAGTTGCCTGAAATAATTAAATATTCTAGGAATCATTTCACCAGCTTCCAGAGACACAGAGTAAAGCATTTTATTGCTATAGTATTTTCAGTTATTCTTACTTGATCTCTGGGGAAAAATCCATCAAAAGTATATGCTAAATTTAAGTAAAGGACTTATGAATATTTTTAGCAAGTATCTGCTTGAATACATGCAGTATATGAAAATATAATAATTATTTAAAATGCATCAGGTTTTAGCACTGTCATTTTAGTGAGATAATTTTCTTTTTGTAAAGATAACTTCTGGAGGGCATGGAGAATATAAGTGCTATCTTTTTCCCCCTTTAACCACCTGTTGCTTATTATTAACATGATAAAATCTATCCCCATAGTGTGACTTCTCAACTCAGAATGCATAATATAGAATCCTTATTTAAACCATCAATGTCAAAGTTGATCTACAGATTTTTTTTTTCCCTTTTTGGGAATCATCAGCTTACTTACATTTTTTTTTTCTGTATCTTTTAAGAAATTGTTTGTTTTTTCATCCATTTTCACCTGGAAGCCCATGTGGTGCATGAATCCACCTTTAAACATTCTGCATCAGCACTGATGTCTTAAGTAGTGGATTTGCCACTTAGTTCATACAAAGACGAAGAAACAAGGAAACCATCCAATTTAACTGATATGTTTAATGCTTTTGTCTCATAAAAATATAGTTAATTTTTATTTACAAAAAAAAAGCTTGGGAATGCCTAAGCATAAGTAATACTAGAATTAACCTTCCTGTGACTATTTACATAATCAACATTATTTTACAAATAATTCCTTATGAAAGTTGAACTATCTGTTCTTTTTAAAAAACAATTTAATGTTTATTTTTGAGACACAGAGAGAGAGAGAGAGAGAGAGAGCAGGGATTGGGGAGGGGCAGACAGAGAGGGAGACACAAAATCTCCAGTCTCTTACGTCTCTGAGTAAGCCATCAGCACGACCCTGACACTGGGCTCAAACCCACAGACCATGAGATCATGACCTGAGCGGAAGTTGGACACTTAACCTTAACCAAATGAGCCACCCAGATGCCCCTTAACTAACTATTCTTTTGAGTTATATTTGAAAACTACTTCGAATAATACTTGAAAATGTAATCCATAATTATATTTTAATTGAATGATTTTAAGGTAAATATACTTTTTATATATTTTATGTATACAACTATATATTATGTATAATTAAGTTTAACATAGATAGGAAGTATTATGTGAGGGTAGATGAACATAGGAAGCACTGCCATTGACTCATTTTCTCAACTTCCTCAGTATACATCACAGAGAAATAAGAAACCAAAGGCAAGCTTAATATAGAAGAAACTTCGAATAATTTTGACGACTTTTTACTAGCAGAGCTCTTTGAATAAAGTTTTGTTGCCCTTTAAAGTGTACAGAATGTCATTATATAGACATAGAACTTTTATCCTTTTGAAAATCATTAATGTATTTGGTTGTTACTGTAAAAGTTCCTGTGGATTTTCTAACTCCTATATTTTAGGAAAAATAAAAGTTTAACTTAAAGGTATAGAAAAGTGAACTAATTTAAAAATAAGTATAGTACATAGAGCCAGCATGTAATGTTTAGGGTATAATTATGTGATTTTAAAATAAAGCAAACAAACAAAAACCTTCAACAACAGGATATATTTAAGAGATATACTGGTTACATGGCATTTGCTATTTTTCTTAGTTCTGGAGATTAGTGGTAAAATCAAGAACACAGGATTCCCCAGTGGGAGAATTGTGAGAATATTACCTTTACCAAGAACAGGTGTAAGGAATTCCCTCACTCCATTCTTACATATATAATATATACATGCCTATTAGGAGAATTGAAAATCAGGATCATTATAAGAAAACAGAATCATTGGCTCATGAATCAAATGGTTCATATATTGCATATTTAAATATTTATGTTTTATAAGTCCATTAAATTATACCCTTAATCACATAATAAATAATATAGAATTTGGAAACCAATGAATTAGTTGTTAATGAATGATATAATAAAATAATCATTCTTAAATATTATTTCACCGAAGTACATATTATAATTAAGAATGACAGAAAAGATCCTACATGTTGCAAGCAATATAATATAGCATAATAGGCAATGATGGCCATGCTAATTACAAAGAATTCACATAATAAAATGAGAATTGCACCCATACATTGAAATTAAAATATTTCTAGGTTAGATTTCTTTTTCAATAAAAACACCGGGGAGTGGGAGGTAGTGGGTAGGAGGAGGGATGAACAGGTGGAGCACGGAGGATTTTTAGGGCAGTGAAAATACTTTGTATATTTGTATAATGATTAATACGTATCATTATACATTTGTCCAAACCCATACAATACAGCTACAAGAGTAAACTCCAAGGTGAAGTATGGGCTTTAATGATTATGATGTGTCAGTGTCCATTCACCTATTGTAAAAAATGTAGCATCTGGTGGGGGATGTTGATAATGAGGTTATGCTTTTGTGGTAGCACGAGGTATATGGGAAGTCTCTGCACCCTCCTCTCAAGTTTTCTGTGAATCATACCTGCTCTAAAAGAGAATCTTAAAGGAAATCATAACCACAGCCCCATCACCTTAAAAACAACAACAACAACAACAACAACAACAACAACAACACCCTAGGGATCATACTGACCATTGTTTTAAGAAATGGCTGTCCATTCTTACTGCAAAATCTACAATCTACTTCAGTTTACACTTACCCCTTAACTCGTTTCTAATATTCTTTTGATATGTTGAAAGCAGTAATAAAGTCTAACAATTTGACTTTAGAAATTCAGTCTTAAGTGGAAGGACATGTAAAGTGCTGTAAAAATGTGAAATACTGGTTTACGTGTGGAGAGGCACTCATATTTATAAGTTGACTTTCAAAATGACTGATTTGGATCTGTTGAATAGGGTGGTAACCTTAACTTATTTTTCTTTTTATTCCTTTTTCTCATGTGAGTTGAGGTTTCATCTTAGTAGAATGTACAGATTATTTGAGAGATAATGGCTGATGGAGTGGGATATTTCCTGCCATTTAGTGGCTGTAGAGGAGTAAAGCCCCCTGAGAATCTATTAACTTTTACTGCTGTTAGTTAGTAAATGAACAATTGGTTTCTAGACCACTGCAAACAAAGTATGTCATTACTTTAAAAGGCATTACAGTTCAAACAATGAGAACCTTTAAAGAGTACTCTCTCAGTGCTTTCCCTAGATTTCTGATGCACCCTCCTTGTATTTCCTGAGAAGCCAGCATACCTTTAGTACTGAGGGCTTCTCCTTCCTGGTAACTTTTCCTAAAATTAATTTTTTTAATTGACATATAATTGACAAAGTTGTGTATATTTAAGATGTGCAATGCGATGATTTCATGTTCATATGTATTGTGAAATGAATACCTCTGGAGTATATTAATAGTAGGAAGGAATAAATTTTACTGTTTGAGTTTTCAACAGTATGTAACAATAACAAAGAATTATTAATAATTGGAGAAATCAAAATTAAACCACTGTTCTCTTTGTTCAGGAATACTTTCCCAATAATGAATACCTAATTCTGATTTCAAAAGGATATTTTTGGTGTTTCTCACTAAAAGCAATCTTTTTAACTGCGGTAAACATTATATTTTCTCACAGTTGAGCACATAGGCTGTCCTTGGGAATTCTTCACAGTTAATTTGTTGCCTTCTCACAAGTGTTTTTCTGGTTTTCTTTTGATCTTTTCTTTTCCTTTTGATCTTTTGATGACTGTGGGCCATCATTTACAGATCTGTAAAATTGTATATAGTGTATATAGTGCACATATTTGCAGATCAGACCTGGTAAAGACTGTAGCATGCAATATTTTTTTTATATTTGACTATTACTCATATTGTTTAAATCATTAGAAGATTTAATCTATAGAGAGGCAATTGACTATAAGAGAAGCAGTAGGCAGTTTCTGAAGATTATGGTGCTACTAGGGCAGCAAAGGGCTAGCTCCGCGTAGCATCCTAACCCCTCCCCATGTCATCTGGGTCCTAGTCAAGCAATGTTTGTTGTACTGTTGCAAGATTCTTTACCTCAAAACCCGGAGTTCATTGTCTTGCTGCTTTGAAGAATGAAGAGGTGGACACAAAATGAGCAGCAGACAAAAGTTTATTAAAGTATAAGATCAGAAAGAAAGAATAGTGTGAAAGCTCTCCTTTACAGAGGGGGCTTGGCATTGGGAAGGGAATACCCACGATTAAGCAAGGGTCTTTGTTTTATAAGGTTCTGGCCAGCACTTCCCCCTTATTGTTTCTCAGGTCCTATCCTTATTGACCTGATAACTCTAGGCACTGGGTTGTCCATTCCTAATTGGCTTGATTCCGTTTTTGAGGGGTGGTCTATGGCCATATCATTCCTTGTGGATCATGAGTTTTATGGTCTACTACTTATTTTTTTGTCAGGTCTTTTGTCAAATTCATAAGGAGAGCCTGAAGGATAACTGATGCGAAGAAGTGGCATCTGTTACATTTTTTAAGAGGAACCTTACACCTGAGGGGCTTTGCTATGGTCAGATGCTCCTAGCATTGTTCTAAAATATGTGTTTTTCCCTTCAGGGACCTCAGGTCCTAATCTTTCCATGTATCTTTTCCCTATTACAATACAACCTCCACAACCTATTTCTTAACCCGCCCACCCACCACCACCACCATCACTACCTTACTCACCGGTCAGGATTAAGATTGGCTTTGTCAAGTCAGATGTCACAGGAGGCAGGCAGGGCCGAAAATACCCACTGATTTACTAGTTTCTGAAAAAGGACTGCCAGGTAGAACTGTATCACATTATCAGACCTCATCTGAAATGAGTACAAAATTTAGTCAGTCTGCCCTGGGTCCTTTCTAACAGAAAGAAAATATAGGGAAGTACACAATACTTCTAACTCTCCAGCTCTCATAATTTTTAGTGAGTTATTAGGAAAATATAATTAAATTAAATGAGAAATTACTTTGTGTATGTGTGTATGTATATATTTATTATGCATTTATATGTATGTATATACAGGTGTATGCATAAATATATTTATATTATATATATACTTTATATGTGTATGCCTTCAAATAAGTAATAGATGAAATAATAAAACCAGTGTGATTATGTATTGCATTATAGATATTTTTACATGCTAACTAGAAAATAGGCACTCCCTCTAAAATGTTGTTAAGACATGATTTAGGTTGTTTTTTTTTTCCTAGTGAAGTTTTCCGCATCTCACAAATTACAAACACAATCTCCTTTGTTGTTATATGTGTGGTCACCGTGTGCCTTTTGGGTTCTTACGGGAAGTCAGCAGCATGTTTAGGATTATATGCTTAAACTTTTTACCTAATATACAAAAAGAACATCATGAACTGCTATAAAGCATCTGTTTTCCTACTGTTACAACAGGACTATGATAAGGCCGCTTTTAGATCTCATGATTCTGACTCAGAGTAACATTTTATGTTCTTATGCAACTTCAGTTTTCATGATCTGGGTTAGAATTATTTTATTATATTTTATCTATTTGTTTTCTAAAGTCCAATTTTAGAATTTTAGACTTTTCTATATACACCATTCAACTTCTATGCACTCCTAGGTATTTACATACATTTCCCCCATTTATGAAAACCCCCTTTTTTTTTTTCTATTCTTTCTTCCTCTCTTGGTCTACCAATTCTGCTTCTTAGTAGACTCTGACCTCTCTCCAATTCTAGATTGTAGTCTCTTTCCCCTCAAAAATCTGACAGTTCACCTAGCATGGTCCCAGTGACAGCCTCCGAGTTAACATTAGAAAAATATTAAATAAATAAAGAAACATTATATTAAGTGTGCACTGCTGTCTGAACAGTCCTTAAGTAAAGGCTTTTAGAATTGCATTGCTTTTTATTGACCATTTCCACTTCTAACCACTGTTAGCCCAGTTTTGTAACGTGAATGAAAATTGAATTTTATATAAAATATAAGGTTTCAAGTACGAAACCGGTTTAGTCCATAAGTTTCAAAATGCACTAAAATGGAAATGTTGTGCCAAACTGTCAAGTTCAATTTTAGAGTGATAACAGTAGATGGTAATTATATGCATCTTGGCACTCCCTCTGCCAATTCATCCAATCCTTTTCCAATAGTTTCTCTTTGATCACATAAATTTTTGCTCTAAAGTCTTTAAATATTTTTAGCTGCCTCCTGTGTAATATTAAATACCAATATCTTCCCTCTTTTTCAACTACTATGTTTCCTTTAATGGGTGTGTGGCTGAATACAGATATTTCACAGATAGTCTAGATTTATTTCATCAACTTCTGCCTTGGTTACAATTGCCAATGCATTAGTTAAAGATAGGTGAAGTTCTTGCAAAATGGAGGTCCTGAAACCACGTGCCTGAATTAAGATAGAATTTTATTTCACAACCATGTAATGGTTGAAGTGGGCTTGACAAAATGAGTTGTCCAAGCCTGAACTTTCAGGATTATTCTCTAAGAGTTCTCTGTCATTAGTTATCTTTTCCTATCTGACAGGAAGGATTTAAGAGAAAGGATTTACCTCATAAGTTACCTGGCAGTTGTCACACATGACTTCTGGGTGTATCTCACTGACCTGAACTCAGTGATATGGCTACACCTGGCCAAAAGAGAGGCAGGGGAATGTCATGCCTAATGGGAAAAGATCAACAATAAAAGAAAGAAGGCAAAGATGGATATTTGAAGGAAAATATTGGTGACTACAATACCTGTTTCATCCATCTAAATATCTCTTGAAATTATTCCCTGTGCTCATGGATAAGAATTTTTGTCATTTACTGTTAACTGTTTGGCTTGCCTTCTGTCTTGTTCCCTCCTTAATTTCAGATTATCCTTCTATCCTCTGTTCAAGATAGAACTGGAGCATCCAGTATCTAAGGTTCTGAATATAGGAGCTTGAGGGAGTAGCAGTCTGCCAATGTCTAAGAGGAAATGTTGGAGGTCAGACCAAAGAAGAGCATCCACATAGGTTTTTTAAGGAGAGCCTTCTCTGATAACAAGTCTTGTTTTATAGTGAAATCATTTCACTTGTCTTCTGTGAAACTTTTTTATTTTTTTTCTCTTTAAGTTATTGATCTTCGGTCATAGGTCCAGATAGGCAATGTAATTGGTGGGAAGGAATTAGAAATTGTCACTCCCCTTAGTTGGAAGATAGTATACTCTCTGTACAAGGTAGTATTTCCTCTGATGTAGAAAATAGAGACAGATATGGTTGATGCAAAGTATCTTTCCCTGGAATAATAGTAGAAATGATGCCATTGCTGAATTCACACAGCTTCTAGTCCTGGAGGCAAGGTAAATAATCTCTTTAGTGTTAGCATCTCTTGGAAAGTTAGAAGATAGACACTGCACCAAGTAAGATTTGTCAGAAATAAAGTTTGTTTCTTGACATCAGAGAGGGCTGAGCTCCTTACCTGGGTCATAAGTAGAGATAGTGAATCACCCTTTTGTTAAGTTTATTTATTTATTATTATTATTAAGAGATATTTGGGGTGCCTGGGTGGCTTAATCTGTTAAGCCTGGGGCTTCAGCTCAGGTCATGATCTACTGTTCCTGAGTTCGAGCCCTGTGTCTGGTTCTGTGCTGTAGCTCTGAGCCTGGAGCCTGCTTCAGATTCTGTGTCTCCTTTCTCTCTGCACCCCCCCTCCTGGCGCCCCAGAATAGGAGCTCTTTCTCTCTCTCAAAAATAAAATAAACATTAGAAAAAGATCTTTGAATACTTCATACTTGCAAAATGAAAACTTTAGTATTTATTTTTCTTTCATGTAGATAGTTTTAAAAGTAATTACAAATAAAATAAATCTTTAGAATTTGGGTGAGGTAGAATCGTTTTTTATATGTAGTTTGTATCCTTTGTATACTTTTAATCTGTATTATTGTTCTTACTGTAAAATAGGGATAATTATATAAAATTCAATATTATGTTTTCATGATTGCTTCATTAGAAAAATACTCATTTTTAAAGTTATACTAGTTAAACATGCAAGAGAAAGTATTAAGTCTCTTGCCATTACAGCAATATGTGATTTTATTATTTTGTTAGGTTTTATTATTTGGCAGTTTGGCTTACTAAGGACATAAATTAGAAATGGAACTCAAATTTAGTATATATGTATACTTTCTGCACACAATCACATAGCAAGTAGCAAGTATGTCTGTTTATTTTCCCTCCATACACTTCTAAGTTCTTTACATTAACTTAGGAATTAACTGTATGCTAATGTGCCTGTTTTCAGATGATTGCTTTGGTATTTTCCAGATAAAATAATACCACATTTTTATGTTTTCTGAACATATTAGGTAAAAGAAACTACATTTAAACCTGGCTAGATTATTTTTATAATGAGTATCCTCTATTTTCCTTATTTTGTTTTTGAAAACTGTTTATGCTAATTATCGTGAAATAAAAATCTTCATGTAATAATTAAATCTATATATCTGTATCTATCTGTGTGTGTGTGTTTGTGTCTATCTCAACTGAAATGCCAAAAATAATGTAAATGAGAATGAAGATGGCAGAGAAACCAGAAGCTCACATTTATAAAAGCAAATGCAACTTTATTAAATATATTAATTGGAAATAATTAGAATAATTTAATTTCTTTTTTGTTATTTATAGTTTATTTATTTTGAAAGAGAGAGTGAGAGAGAGAGAGAGAGGAAAGGGCGGGGTGGGGGGAGAATCCCAAGCAAGCTATGAGCTGTCAGCATAGAGACCAATGCAGGGCTCAACTCACCAATTTCAAGGTCATGACCTGAGCCGATAAGAAGAGTTGGACACTTAGCCAACTGAGCTACCCAGGTGCCCCAGAATATTTTAATTTAATGAATAGGTATTACTCTAACCAAATGGATTTTATATTATTTAAGTGAATAACTTTTTATATGTTATATGAATAAGCTATTCTTAAAGTTCTACTCATAAATAGAGGCGGTGATAATGGTAAAAATGTACTCATTCAAAGTATCAAATAAGGCAACTATTTAAGATTAAATAAATTATAATAAATTTATAGTAAGGGACACCTGGGTGGCTTAGTTGGTTAAGCTTCCAGCTCTTGATTTTGGCTCAGGTCATGATGTCACAGTTCTTGAGATGAAGCTCTACATTGGGCTAAGTGCTGACAACTCAGAGCCTGCCTGGGATTCTCTCTCTCCCTCTCTCTCTGCCCCTCCTGCTAGTGCTCCCTCTCTCTCTCTTTCAAAAATAAATAAATAAACTTATTTAAATATACATAAAGTAATGACAGATCATTCCTTATCTAGATATTGATAATAGCATAATACTAAGCATTTTCATAGAGTTTATCTAATGCCAGCAGTATTATAAGTTTTTAGGTATTAATTAGTAACAATCCTGTAAGGAAGGCACAGTTATCATTTCAGTGTGTAGGTGAGGAGACTAAGGCCCAAAATTACACAGGTAGTATAAGTAGGGTTCTCTCTAGTACTGGCATTTTGACTCCACAATCTTGTCCTCACATGCAGCCCTATAATGGATAGATAATGGATATTTATTAATTTCCAGGAACTTTAAGTATATTATCTCATTAGTATAATCTTTAAGAAGTATTTTATTTTTAATTGTAGTAAAAAAGACATTACATAACATTTACTCTCTGTTTTTAAGTACACAATTCACTAGTGTTAAATATATCCACATCGTTGTATAACCAATCTTCAAAATGTTTCATCATGCAAAACTGAAACTACCCATTAAACAACTCCTAATTCTCCCTTCTCCCAGCCTCTGTCAATCACCATTGTATTTTCCGTTTTTATTAATTTGACTACTTTAGATATCTCATATAAGTGGAATCATATAGTGTTTTTCTTTTTGTGACTGGTTTATTTCACTTCTCATAAAGCCCTTAAGGTTGATCTATGTTGTTGCAAATGGCAGGATTTCCTTCCTCTTTATGGTTGGATAATATTCAGTGTGTATACAGATCACATTTGTTTATCCATTCATCTATTGATGGACACTCGGATCACTTCTCCATNCAAACCCACGAACCGCGAGATCATGACCTGAGCGAAAGTCGGACGCTTAACCGACTAAGCCACCCGGTCGCCCCATATTGTAAAAAAGGCTGCTATGAGCATGAATGTGTAAATATCTCTTCAAGGTCCCACTTTCACATTCTTTTCATGTATCAGAATTGGGAATGTTGGATCAAATCATAATTCTATGTAAAAAATTTTTAGGGGCTGCCCATTTTTCAATTGAGTTCTTTTTTAGTATAATCGTTTAATAACATACATAGCAGACGTTACTAATCTACTTTTATGAATTGAATAACTTCGTATCAATACATTTAATTAATCTACCCAAGATTAGTGAAGTTTGAACTTACTTTCTTTAACTCTAAAAGAGTTTATTAGTTTATTCTTATTTATTTACCATTGGTCACTTTAAAGGAGTCATTTCAAACAACTTCAATTGTTTCTCTGTCTTTTGAAATGGTATATTTGGTTGTTGTAAACGGTCATGATAATTGTCTTTATTTCCATTTCTGCCAGATCAATAAGTTGATAAAGATTTGGAATCATTATTGTAATTATTATAATTATTGAGGGAGTGTCACTTATACAAAGTGACAATTATTTCATTATAATTTAATAATTGTATCTTGACTTCTAGTAGCCTGCCCTTCATTAATTTTAGAGTAAGTTACATTAGTGAATGAAAAGCCAGTAGTTGCATATACAGTATTGTTCAAAGAATAAAGTTCTCTCTATAGACATGCTACATATGACAATTGCATACTATTGGCATTTTTATTTGTGATTTTTTTCGATATCACAATGAAATTCTGATTAGATTAGGTAGGCAGAAGTGGCTGTTAAAAGGAATACTAATTGTTCTCACAGTAGATATTGTTTGGCTTATAACTCAAACATCTTTGGAAACTGTTAGGCATCATGGGGCCTAAATCCCACCCATTACTGCTGTGGATTTAGTTTCCAAGTTGATAAAAGTAGAAAAGGGAAAGGTACTATGTCTTACAATTAAATACCAAAAATTCACAAATTACTATCACATGTAATCAAGTGTGATCAGTAGTGAATGGGTGCTGAGGCAGCCTACCGTTCTCTGCCCGTAGTAGATCACTTATTTTCCTATGTGCTCCATGTGGAATATCAAAGATTGTTGTAATTCTACTGGCCAAAAAGAAATGAAATTGCATCATCTATAAGATAGATTATTGTGTGTCTAGCTTTTAAAATAATTTTGTTGTTTACATGTAACCTGGAGACTTTTCCATATAGAATTGATTAAGTTTATTAAGTATGAACTATTTCACTAAAAATGGATTCTGTTTTTACCATTTTCTGGTAAAAGAGCGAAATTAATTAGCTGCCAGACTGAAGAAAATATGTAGTGAATAAAATTCAGTGATTTCTCTGTTTTATATAGATTGAAGCTAGGTAATAGCGAACTTATTTGATGCTAAATTTTATACTAAATACTTATATGAAATAAATGGCTGTATGAAATATTGTCTGATACAAAACTAAAATAAATTTATACGGTCAGTTTTGGAACACATTCAGTGTTCCAGATGATTCTGTAGGTTTTTTATTCTTAGCATAAGGAAAGGGCCATTATTTAGGAGGATTGAATGAAGGAGAAGGACTAAAAATGCATAACTTAATTTAATTTTGTCTACAAATATATAAAACAATACAGGGCATTTTCTTCCTGAATATGGTAAAAGCCTTACTAGTGATAGCTCCTAAATATAGTAATTTGATAGTCTCTGCCTCACAGCTCTCTTTTACTTTTCTATCATCAGGCTACTTTGTGACTTTCAAAATATTTACATAGGGTACTCTAGGCAGGATCCTCTGAAATATGAGCTTGCTAATTGCTTTGGCACATGGTATTAGCATCTGCTGAAGAACCAGTTTTAGAATATCAGGAGAATATTTATAGGCCTTTCATGGCATACAATATAGTATGAAATTATAGGCAACCTCCTAGTCTTCCAGTAAGATTGTCTAAGGTGCCCTTGACAACATCTGATATTCTCTGCAAATGTCCCTGAGGCAGTCAGATTCATCTAAAAGGAACATTCCTTGAGGCAAAATTTTCTAGAATATTGTATCAACAAGCATTGGCCTAGACCTAAGAAAAGTTTCTTAGACATGAAATGTAATTTCTTGGAGTTAAGATGTTATATACTTTATGGTTTTAAATAACTACTGTACTTACTGAAACTACCTGAATCAAGGCATATTTTCACAGTGATAACTGAGAAGTGCTAGTTAGGAACCTGTGAAGTTTCAAAGTAACCTTAGGCAAAGTAATGTTTTTACATAGATCAACACTTTTTAGTATCTTATTCCCAGAATTTCTTGTTGATTAAACATGTCAACTTTGCTGACTGATGTTACTGTCATTTGAAATTATTTGTTTCAGAATTGAAAGTTTTATGTTTCTCTTTTTTTATCCTACATATTTTCCTAAATATTTTTTTTTGTCTGTTAAAAGTGAGAAAATTGCCAGTAGAAAATGGCATGTTTAGTTCAAGTAGCAAATTAGCAGTAAATATAGGGGAAAACACCCCACATCATTCTTGGGGGAATAAGACGTATTTGAAAAAGAATTTAATTTTGAACGTATGCCATGCATCAAGTTTGAATATCACTGAAAACCACAGCCGTTTATATCAGTGAATGAGATCTGGAAATCTAATTTCAGAACTGCTTTGTTTGCTCTGAATAGCAGAAAACCACCTGGCTTTTGGCGCCCAGAGTCTTGTGTTTATTCTTAGAATGAATGTCCCTTTATTTACGCGTGCCATTTGCTCTGATGTGGGGATTTGGGAGAGCACTAAAAAAAACTTGCCACCAGTCCCAAAGGGGAAAACAGTGTGTCTGATGCCACTCTTGGTACCCTTGGTACCAAGATAAGACTTAGAGCACAACATCAAACATCATCAACGGCAAAGTTAACGCCCTTGGGAATCTGGGACAGTTATTTGGGTATTCACACACAATCGTCTCTGAGTTAAAAGCAATCTGCTGACTTTTTCTTACAATTTAATGTTTATTTCATTTTTGAGAAAGAGAGAGGAGAGAGAGTGTGTGTGCGCACATGGGGCAGAGGGCAGAGAGAGAAGGGACAGAGGATATGAAGTGGGCTCTGTGCTGACAGCAGTGAACCCATTGTGCAGCTTGAACTAGAGAACTGTGAAATCATGACCTGAGCCAAATCTGGACTTTTAACCCACTGAGTCACCCAGGTGCCCCCAAATTTGCTGTCTTCTGATTGGTCTGCCAAGGTATCCTTGAATTGTTTTCACATTTCCTTACTCCATAGCCTGTCATCTTGGACTCCAAAAATAAGTTCTTTGTGAACAGTCCTTATAAGTGGTAGGTAGTTTTAGGATCAGATAGTCTTAGACGTAATTAAAACATATTTATTCTTAACTCATATACCTGAATAAGTATTTTTTTTTCCACTTTTTTGTTGTTGGACTAGATTGTGATGCTTCTGATTTGTATTCTTAATTGAACAAAAGTGCTTCTTTTATTGTGTTTTGTGAGCTTAACTTTTTTAACTTGAATGAAGTTATAAATTTCTCCTAGATGGCATAGTAAGAATCCACAATTTAACTTTTACAGTGATACAGCAATATTGGTATCACATAACACTATCCAATATGTAAAAACATCTAGGACTGATATTTTAAATGGACATAACATATATACTCATTACCAAGTTTTTTCTTTCTTTTTTAATTAATTTATTTTGAGAGAGGGAAAATGCGTGTGTGAGCAAGAGAGACAAAGAAGGAGAAAAAAACTCCATGCAGGGCCCATGTGAGCAGTGCAGAGCTGGCCGGGGGCTTGAAACCATGAACTGTGAGGTCATGATCTGAGGCTACACTAAGAGTCAGAGGCTTAACCAAATAAGCCCCCAGGTACCCCTACAAAGTTTCTTACTAAAATAGATATTGGCTAAATCACATAGAAACCAAAATAATCTGTATAAAGAACATATGATAATAGAACTAAATGTGTTATAAGAATTTGAAGTAGCATATTTTCCAAGTTTTTATATTTTAATGTATTATGATTTTTTTTTTGAGTTTATTTACTTTGAGAGAGAGAGAGAGCATGAGCTGAGGAGGGGCAGAAAAAGAGGGAGAGAGAGAATCCCAAGCAACCTCATGTTCTAACCAGTAGGGCAGAGCCCAACCTGGGGCTTGATCTCACGAACTTTGAGATCATGACCATGATCATTAAGAGTGGGATACTTAATCAGCTGAGCCACTCAGGTGCTCTGAATTTGGCCCAGAAATTTATTTCTATATTCTGATCTGTTTTACATTTATTTAAGGACTTCCTGTGATACTATTGTTTGATAATAGTGTTTCCTTCTGCAACATAAATAAAGTGTCTCTACAGTTATTTAACCATCATTTTTCCAAAGCTAATCCTCTGGGCCAAAAATCCTTAATTATTTTGGAATAAGGAGATTCAGAATTTGAGGACAGCATGACCCTTTTCCCATAAGATGTTCAGATAGTGCAAATTTGCATACAACATTCAAGTCATTTGTGGCTCTCTGCTGTGGTTATTTATGACATGGATATAAGTGAATTGTATGGTAGAGCCATTTGCAAAGAACTTATGACAATCTTCAAGCTGTGCAAAGATTTTTTTTTTTTTTTTTACTGCTCCTGTGAATACAGGAAATGTGTAACTGAAGGTATCTTGGTATCTCCCTCCAACTGTTCACAATCAAATCATATGTCCTGCCAAGGTCTTGGTAGTACTTTTCAAATCCAGAAATTCACTCTTCCTTGACTCCAAATCATTATCTCTCACTTCGGCTAGTCTTATACAGGACTTTCATAGGCTTTTCCTTGCTTACGGTATCTAAAGCTTCATTGATAAATGAATTTACTCAAATTATAACTCTGATCTTTTTGCTTGTATGTTCAAAAACGCTCCTTCATCCTTTCATTTATTATAGAATAGGACTGCATATAACTGCAACTGTAAATTGCCTTGAAAAAAAATAGTGAATAGAATTACTCCTCATTGGATAAATTGTGGAATCCACGATAATGGATCAGTTCATATGTTTGTTTGTATAGTCATCCTAGAGAGAGATGATGTGAGTCCTAAGTCTGTTAGAGTTGTTGTAAGCTCTTTGAATATCATAAAACATACCTGGGGAAAGATTGTTCATCAAGGGTCTAAAATCAGAGAGAGAGAGAATTAATTCACCTAGGCAAGCTTTGAATGTGCTCAGGAGAGAGAGAGAGACAACGGTCACTTTAAAGGTTGTTCTAACGTTCTGTAACATGTGGATGGCAAAAATATTCCCCTGTCTTTGATTTCACACTCACCTAGCAAACTTCTGATTTTAATGTAGCTCAGCCTGAGGGAGAGAATGTACCAGTCATGCTGACATGTGTTTTCTACTGACAGAACCAGGTTTCTGAGGTGTCAGGGCTGAAGGCCAGATCCTGGATGGTGTTAAATTCATCAAGGTAATATCACAGTGTGAGGTCTTTGGTAGACACTGGGAGCTTCTTGGTGATAGACAGGTCTTGCCAGGAGCTTTCTATTTAAATGTCAGTACCAAATAAAATTTAAAAAAAAATTCTGTTCTCAAATCCAAACGGCCTCATGTCCTGTCTCTGAACTTTCTCAACCTTATTTTCTCTTTCATGCACTTTTCTTACTGGTCAAATTGAGTTATCATCTGTCTTCCTGCTACAATTTCTGCTTTTTGTGTGGCTTTCTCATGAGCTGTGCATCTGGAACAGAAGTCCTTTGCCTGATTATTTATCTCTTTTTCCTAATATTTCTCATTTGTCATGGCGCATTTTATATTCCCCTTTAAACTAATATCCTCTGTGATTTCCACAGTCAAAGGTAATATTTCACTTCCCTAAACTGCTAGGGCACATTTTGAGAAGCAATGGTAGCTGTGGAAAGAGATCCTAAGAGATCTTTGCCTTGCATTCCAGGAATGTATAAGGAAGACTCATACATAAGGCTAGTGAAATACAAGGATGGATATCACTGGTTCTCATCAGATCAAGTATAGGAGTTAATAGTTAACATAAATCTCAAAACCCACGTTACTACTATTGGTTGATATCACAATATTTTATCTTATTTTTTCCAAGAGGGTTTATTGAGTATGTAATTTATGGATCCTCTCCTAATTCCCAATTTCTACACAGTCTTTTTAAATATCTGATTTCTGTATTTAAGCTCTCATGTATTTCACAAGAACGATGTTGATTTTTACCACCAATTGTGAACTATAGTTTAAAAAAAGAAGAAAAAGAATATTAACAAGGGTTTTCCATGTCATATATGACACATTTTTGCTCTTCCAAGCAGCCAACTCCTGATCTATAATTACTATGAAAATGTCAACAGTAGGCTGCTGGATTTTTGCCATAAATTGTCACAGAAATTAGCCATCTCACAGTAAGCTTTCAAAGAGAGGAAAAGGACTTTCCCTGTCTGTTTTTGTCTAAACTCAAGCTTTCTAAAAATGAGAATCCTAGGGAAACACTTTAAACTACTGTTAAGACTCAAATGATTGATTCATGCACTGTATGTAACATTATATAAAAGAGAAATATAGAGAGATTTATTTTCTCTGGAAGAGCATCTGCTGAAAGGAAACTACTTAACTTGATTTTATAATAAAAATACAACGTTAAGAATAATCAGTTTTAGAAAACACCTGTGGGAAAGATACAACTACTATGTAGCCTGATGTTTTATTTTGTGAATTAAAACATAAAACTTTTTAGAATCCCCACTGAAATTTAAATTACAATTTTTCACATAAATATTTTCTTCTTTTCTGTCTTGCTTATAATCTTATTGTGTGATGCATTCAACTGGGGGAATCTAAAATGTCAATGAAAGATGTATGATCTATAGCATGGATTAAAATTACGTAAGAAAGATAAAGATAACAACTACTGTTTGTAGATATTTAATATTTTTAACTATGTAAAAACAGTAATGACAACATATATGAGACCAAAAGCAAGAATTATAATCACTATCTGTTGAGTGTTTTTACACTGTTGTGCTTTCCTATTTTCTTAAAATAGTTTCTAAATTTACATCTTGGAAGACATCTTAAACCCAACTATCATGGAAGCAGTGTCTATACGCCTAAAACTGAAAAGAGAAAGGAGGCCTTTGAAGATAATTTGAATGATACAAGGCTTGTCTTAGGTGCCAAGACAAGTAGATTTCTGCACCTGTCTGCCAGAACCTGAAAAGCTGAGTTCACAGAAACAGAAAGTAGAATAGTGGTTGCCAGCAGCTGGGGGCCAGGAAATGGGGAGATGTAAGTCAAAAGATACAAATTTTCAGTTGTAAGAATGAGTTCTGAGGACCTAAGGGTCCATGATGCCTATAGTTAATAGCATGTTATTGTTTACTTAGAAGTTGCTGGGACTAGGGCGCCTGAATGGCTCAGTCTGTTAAGTTTAGGACTTTGGCTCAGGTCAAGATCTCAGGGTTTGTGAGTTTCAGTCCCGCCTAGGGCTCTGTGCTGAAAGCTAAGAGCCTGGAGTAGGCTTTGGATTCTGTGTCTCCCTCTCTCTCTCTCTCTGCCCCTCCCCTGCTCACACTCTGTCTCTCTCTCTCTCAAAAATAAATAAACATAAACAAAAAAGTTGCTGAGACAAGATCTCAAGTATTCTCGCAAGAATAACAGCAGAGAAAAGTTAATTATGTGGATGGATATGTTAATTATTCTGATCTTGGTTATCATCCTACAATGTATATGTATATAAAATCTTAGTGTTGTGCACTTAAAATACATGCAGTGGTATTTTTCAACTTCCCCCAATTACTCTTCAATAAAGTTTAAAAGTAAGGGGGGAAAAAAACGCTTATATAGAAGCCTTAACTGGGTTCGGTCACTTACACAAGCCAGAGGATCTCAACAGAACATTACTCTCTCAGGTTGCATCCTTGAATTGGCTCTTAGTGTGGGAACATGGGATAGAGTGTACATTCCAAGGACAAGGGGAAGAAGTAAGGAACTTTTAAAGAAATGTTTATTTTTGAGCCGACTGAGCCACCCAGGTGTCCCAGAAGTAAGGGACTTTTGATGCCCGGGTGCAGCTCTTGGTTCAACTGGTGGTCACGTCCTCTCAATGACCTCTTCCAACAAATTTGACACTGAAATCGATCAAGGGGGAAGATTTCTATTTTCTTCATTGTATTTAAATGAATAGTTCTGGTAAGACTATGTTTCAAACTAAAACTCTACATTTCTTATTTAACATTAAATAACAGCTGATACTAGTGGAAAAAACTATGACATAAAATTTTTAAAAATTATTGCTAAATATTGAAGTTTTTGACATTTTTTGGAGTGCTGCTTTCACAATATCACTTAGAACATGTATTTAGAACATATTTTTTAAGATTATCATTAAGGTAGTTAAATGAGATGCAGAAAATGAAGTTCATATCTTAAAATATCTTCATGTAGCAGAAAAGATTTAAGAATGATTCCAACTTTTTAATAAATTATTGTACATCTATAATAGCAATATCAAAGTAATTTCAAATGCCATTTGACAAAACTATGTTGCATAAAAATAATCAAATTATATTCAGAAAAGGAGAAGCAAATTAAAAGTTTATGATCTAAGTATTATTCAGGAAAAAAAGGATCAATTTGGCACCATTTTCTAGGTATCAGACATGATGGCAAAATAATAGAAGAGTGAACATTTTAGAAGCACCTGAGTGGCTCAGTTCATTAAGCATCTGACTCTTGAACTCAGCTCAGCTTTGGTTTTTGTTTTTTTTTTAAGTTTACTTATTTATTTTTGAGAGAGACAGAGACAGCACGAGTGGGGCAGGGTCACAGAGAGAGGAGACAGAGAATCCCAAACAGGGCTGGCCCTGTTAGTCCATAGCACAACCTGAGGCTTGAACCCACAAAACCACCAGATCATGACCTGAGGCTAAACCAAGAGTTAGATGCTTAACTGACCAAACCACCCAGGGGCCCCAGTCTCAGCTACGGTCTTAATCTCAGGGTTGTGAGTTAAGCCCTGCGTTAGGCTCCACTCTGGGCATGGAGCCCACTTAAATGAATGAATGAATGTATGAATGAATGAATGAATGAATGAACAAACCTATTTTAATTAGATATGATTTTTTTTTTTTTTTTGAAAATACCAGCGGCGTGAAGTGGCTCAGCCACCTAAGCGTCCAGTTTAGGCTCAGGTCATGATCTCACAGCTCCTGAGTTGGGGCCCCAGGTCGAGCTCTGTGCTGACAGCTCAGAGCCTGGAGCCTGCTTTGGATTATGTGTCTCCCTCTCTCTCTGCCCCTTCCTGTTTGTGCTCTCCCTCTCTCTATTGCTCAAAAATGAATAAACAGGGGCCTCTGGGTGGTGCATCTGGTTAAGCATCGGACTCTTGATCTTGGCTCAGTTCATGTTCTCACAGTTCGTGAGTTCAAGTCCCGCATCGGGCTCTGCAACATCCCACTGCTTGGGATTCTGTCTCTTCTTCTCTCTGACCCTCCCCCACTCATGCTCTCTTTCTCTCTTTCTCAAAATGAATAAACATTAAAAATATGAAAGAATATACCAAATAACTTCAACTTCTTTCCCATATTCCCTTCAATATGATATGTTAGTTTAAAGATAGTTTTTTTATTATTACTATTATTACATAGTTCATTGATACAACCATGTAATTGATGGTTATAATAGCTATAAATATATTGCCTGTTTATTTTTAATTAGTTCTTTGGAAAGTACAGGAGCTCCTGCTTTCCCCCTTCTGCACCTCATTACCTATGACTCTATGGCACACAGAATGCCATCTGCCTTTGCACAAACAGGGGAAAGGAATTACATACGTAAATTGCTCATTTTATATCAAGAGTAAAAATTAAAAGTAAATAATTTTCATGTATTAGTGGCTGTATATTTCAGAAAGGAAGAAGGGAGTTACAGAAGAAGGGCACAGTTATTTCTCTAGCATGGAACTGAGACCCACAAGAGCAACTTTGCTGTTAACTACGATATCATCGAGCATATACAGACACCACACCATCTATGCAAAACCTAAGTGATTCAAGCACATGCTGCTGAGAGCATTAAAATGACTGTAAATGAACACCTGAAAAATGATTAGGTATACGTTATATTTCAGCATTTTTATTACAGGCAGTGGTAGTAGCCAAACCACAGATTTTAAAGTAGAATATTCTTAAATTCATGCTAAGATGGTCTGTAAACTTATACTATCTGTACTTGTGCTGTATTTTGTCATATGTCTTGAAAAAATGATTTCCTGCAATTTTCTAAAATACCTTGACCTTGTGACAAGATGTCTAGGAGCTTAGATTATAAGATTTCTACTGACATTATGTAAATATGTTGAGAATACTTTGTTATATCAATTTTGATATGATTGTATATGGATTTTGGATTGATTAAAGGTTTGTGGTCTATACTATGATCTGGCTGAAGAAATGCAACCCTTGATTGTTGACTGATAATATCAAATGGTTTACTCATACAGATATAACTTCCACCCTTATTGAAGCAAAAGAATAGGAGAAAATAGTATGTAGGTTAAAATCATTAAGATTTTTCTTGGATCCAGATCTTTATCTGTAGTTGGGATATAAAAGAATAAATCTTTAAAAAAAAGGTAAATATTTATTTTTGAGAGAGAGACAGACAGACAGAGTGCAAGTGAGGGAGGAGAAGAGAGAGAAAGAGGGAGACACAGAATTCAAGGCAGGCTCCAGGCTCTGAACTGTAAGCACAGAACCTCACTTGGGGTTCAAACTTATGAACCGTGAGCTCATGACCTGAGCCAAATTCAGACGCTTAACCAACTGAGCCACTCAGGCACCCCTAAAATAGGTATGTAGCTTTAATATGGCAATGGTTTCTGTTTCATCTTTGTTTCAAAATACTATTATTAAATAAGTGGAAAGGTAGGAACAATCCTAATATAACTTAAACAAAGAGAAACTATACAATCTCTCTTAACTGTAATAAAAGCTGGTTTGATTAACTATACTAAGTTTCCTGTTAAGATTCATAGTTTAACCTCTATCCATTAATGGTCCATTAAGAGACCATTCAAATAAGTAAAAAAAATATTGCGTGTGTAATTGGTCTTCGACATGATCTAAGACAATATTAGCAATTGGCTTATTAGGTTACATGGACAAATATTTGCATTTTATTTGAAGAAAGATAATTTGAAGTTAGCTATCTCATCTAAGAAAAACAGAGTTGTTCTTCTTTCGTCAGACCATTATCTATTTGAAGTGAAGAGATCGTCAACCTCAGAAAATGCACAGTCTCCTTTACTGGAGGGGTTATGCATGAAAGCTGTCATGATTCTTGGGGACTTCTTGGACTCTAAATAATATAATATAGTATATATGTATATGTACATACATATATGTGTATACTTGTATGTATATGTAGAAAAGTTTAGTAAACTGAGAGATAATTTATAAGAAAAAGTAGTTTATTTTGTACTATTTTGTGAAATACTGATCATACATCAATGAGTCTATTCAGAGATTCTTAGATTCTATTATTTAGAGATTCTTATGGATTAGGTACCTGTTTCTAAAAGTTCTTAAGTTTTGTATTATTAACATCTTAGGACAATCAAAGCCTGATATTATTGATCCGACTGGCTGCTGGTCTGAATATATTCAACCAAAGAGAGGCTAGAAAATATTTCAATATACTGTAACAGCAAAGACCTTATTAGAGTCCATAAACATAGTGGAGGTGTCATTTATTTAGTTCAATATAACATAATCTTGCTGTTGAATATTGTGAGGTTAATTCTAGCTGCTGCAATGCATGCATTATAGGATTACTGTCATTTTGCAGCCAGACTCCCTGAGATGGAACCTTGACTTTACAACTTACTGCTAGATTGGTTTAAACCCTGAATCTGCCCCTTACTACTAAGTGGCCCTGGGCAAGTTGTGTTCTGTCCACATTTTCTGGCTCTGTAATAGGTGAATGGTATTAGCCTCTACTGCTTGGTGTTGTATTGGAGGGTTATGTATTGATGCGTATTAAGTTCTTAGTTCACACTGGTATATGTTAAATACATGGGACATGTAAGTCATAATTATTTCTATTGTCATCAATACCTTGTTATTTAAGTTTATAATTCAAGTTGAACTCTTAAGAAAGAATATTCACTGCTCAACAACTGAATCACATTTAGGTAAAACGTTTTGTATGAAATATGTAAGATTTGGAATTTCCCAACTAATCACAGTCATCTATTGAATCGTAAACTTTAGAAGACATTCTTTTTAATTTTTTATTTATTTCTGAGAGAGAGAGAGAGAGAGAGGCAGCATGAACAGGTGAGTGTCAGAGAGAGAGGGGACACAGAATCCGAAGCAGGCCCCACACTCTGAGTTAGCTGTCATTACAGAGCCCGACGCGGGGCTCAAACCCAAGAACCGTGAGATCATGACCTGAGCCGAAGTCGGATGCTCAACTGAGCCACCCAGGTGCCCCAAATTTTAGAAGATATTAAGAGAAAAATACATATAGATTAAGAGCATTTTGCACCTACCTACAAGGTCTAGAGATAATCACGCAACATTTGTAAGACTCAGTTAGCTAGCTAGTAAAATGAGAACTGTATTTTCTTTCAGAAAATCAGAAGATTATAATAAATATCAGATGCCCAAATGCACATGTAAATCCTTTAGAAAATAATAAATTGGTAAAGCATGGTACCATTTTGAAGACACTCTTCCTCCATTAATAAATGTGTTTCTCTTTCCTTAATATATGTATTTACTTTTGACTATTTATAAAATTTATAATAAACGTTGAGACTAAAAATAAATCAAAACAATGAGAAGACTGCTTTGCTTTCAAATAACTACGTGTGCCACTTTTAGCCCCCTGCCCAAGTTATGCCTTCTCCTCCCTGAAAAATCTTTGAAATAGTTGAAGTGATTAAGGAGTTGAAGAATGATTTGAATGTATCGTGGCAAAGGAAGTAATAGAAGCACATGCAAATTATAACTGTAGGGGGAAGTGAGGCAATGAAGGCTTCACAGAGTCCATGACATTTAACCTTGGCTTGATGGAATAAAGCATATGGAACAGGGATCTGCATGCACAAAGCTATGGAGGTAGGAAAGGCATGCACAACACGTATTGTAAGTGTAAGAATTTAGGTATGGCATAAATAAAGAGTGAATGATAAGGAATCATTGGAGATGAGACAAAAGTATTAAGACTAGACTTAAAGATATTTATTTTGGGGGGAAGTTTACTTTTTTTTTGAAGTTTACATTTTTTTAATGTTTATTCATTTTGAGAGAGAAGGAGAGTACATGAGTGGGGGAGGGTCAGGAGAGAGAGAGAGAGAGAGAGAGAGAGAGAGAGAGAATTCCAAGCAGGCTCCACTCTGTGCTATCAGAGAAGAGTCTAATGTGGGGCTGGATGAAACAAAGCCTGAGATCATGATCTGAGCCGAAATCAAGAGTCTGGCACTCAACCCACTGAGCCACCCAGGCACCCCATAGGCTTAATGGTATTTCTAAAATGTGCTAAAAGATTGTCCTTTAAAAAAATATTTTTGGGGCGCCTGGGTGTCTCAGTCAGTTAAGTGTCCGACATCGCTCAGGTCACGATTTCATGTTTCATGGGTTCGAGTCATGCGTCGGCCTATGTGCTGACAGAAAGCTCAGAGCCTGGAGCCTGCTTTGGATTCTGTATCTCCCTCTTTCTCTGACCCTCCCTTGCTCACACTGTCTCTCTCTCTCTCTCTCTCAGAGATAAATAAAAAACATTAAAAATTAAAAAAAAATAATTTTATTTATTTTGAGAGAGAGAGCATGATCCAGGGAGTGAAGAGATAGAAGGAGAGAGAATCTCAAGGAGACTCTGTGCTGTCAGCCTGAAGCTTTATGCAAGGCTTGAACCTATGAACCATGAGATCATGACCTGAGCAGAAATCAAGAGTGGGACACTTAACCGATGAGCCATCCAAGTGCCCCAACAGATTGTCCTTTATAGACAATGGAGGGTTCGTACAATTACCACTTAGAGGGAGCTGCTTGACTGTTGTTGAATGTCCACAGGGCCAGAGTAAGATCTTTGCAGATCTCAATCCCTGAATGGCCTCCTTTACCTCCCATATGAAATTAAACATAAAAATGAGAATATGGAATTAGTATAAGGACTTTCAGTCAAGTTCTGCCTATCCTCCATGATATCTACTTTGATTTGATTCTTTCAGAAAAATTAAAAATGCAGAATTCTTGAACTTTTTCATTTTAAAATTTTTATAGTTTTAGTACCTCTAGTTTGTTAGGGTTCTAAGCACATGCTATATCTCAAGTAATGCAGCACTAAATTATCAGTCTCTCATGTAATGCCTTCTGAATGCATTCTTATCTTATAGTCTACCTACTCAAGTAAGACTGAAGAATGACATAATTTGTATCCCAAACTGGACCTAAATGGATTTCTTAAAAGTCCATTTAAAAAAAAATGAGTGGGGGCATATTTTGAACATGAGAACTTATATGAGACTTACATGAGACTTGAAAGGTTTCCTTCTACCCTACACGCACAGAAAACACAATTTAATCGCCACACTATTTAGATTGCAAGCTTAGAAATGTTTGCATTAAGTTTCTTTGAAATAACTTTTTTTTTTAAAATTCATATTCATTTTGCATTCTGTTCAGGGATGAATGACAAACTCTATCCAACCATCAAAACACAGATGAAACATCATAAATCAATCACTGTTTCAATTTAAAAAATATTATTTTCAAATACCTAATGTTTGGAAAATGCATGGCTTGGGAGTTTAGAAGGAAACCACTAATTTTCCAGTGGCAACGAGGATCCTACTACGTGTCACCCAATGCATTTACTTCAGTCTGGTGAGCACAATGTTAACCAAGCAAGAGTGGCTTTCTCCTTATTGAACTAAACTGCAGATGACCTTCTGGCTTCAGTTGTGTTTGTAGTAGTTCTTGTTTTATAGCAAAGAGGGGAGAAAAATCTAAATCTAACACTTCTGTCTTCCACTGTTATTTGTATATTAAAACGTCAAAGGAGAAATTGAGATGCTAGTGCTTCATATGCAGAATACAAATAAATATTAACTAGAATATGTAATTTTTAAAAATTATAATGTGCAGGCTGTTGTATTTAATGTTTATAAACTTTGAATACATCTTGTTAGGATACTGTTTTAGAATCTTATTACTTGTAACGGCATAGGAAAAGAAAGTTTCCTGGCAAAATATCAGTAACAGAATCACTGAATAGGGATTTTAATAGGTAAAGGCATGCTAAATTTATAAAAATGTTTGTCATATTTTCAAGAAAATCTAAACTGAATGTCATTTGATTTATTAGCATGAAGCAGTAAGTATGTTCCCATTTCCAAAAATGTGCTTAATTCAAAAAGGTATAAGAAGATAAAAAGAAAACAATAAAAATTCTAGGTAAATTGGCAAATAAAGTTGAGAATTTAAGATATTTGCCAAAAGTAACTTACCTAGTGAGACTCAGAGGTCTCTTGTTTAACTCTGAAGTCCAGGACCTTAGTCACCATTCCCTACTGACTTCCCAAGTTAGATTGAATTACCCAAAAAAGGAAATGACTTGAGTCTCTAACCATTTAGAATTAAATAATAGATCCAAAATAAAATCTACCTTTCCAATTATTCCTGCTTATAGAAGAGAACAGCTATAAGTATAATTGCTAACTACAAATAATAGAAAAACAAGTTACCTCTCGCTATGTATACCTATTGCTATAACATTTTAATTTCATTTATCATTCAATAAATCTCTATGAAATTGCACTTCACCATTTTTTTCCTACTGTGTGAGGCAATGGTGATTCAAAGATAAATATTTAAGGGCTTTGCCTTCCTTCCATCTTTTCTGGTCCAGAAATGTCTCCTAGTGGGAGATCCTGTGGCGTAAGTATTGGGAAATGAGAATGTGCTTGCCAGGTGTTAGGGATTGAAGTGTGGGGTGGCATTTACATTAAAGGCAGTTGTGAGTAAGAAAATAAAAACTCCAGGAAAGTTCAGAAGGTTATTTACAAATCAGGCCTCCTAGGCTTCACGTTAAGATGTGTTTGCATTTCTTCATCATAAATTAAATGAAAGCAGCATGGCTCAAATTTTACTGACTAGGAGAGACAATCTTGCATTTAATTTTTATTACATAGTTCAAAATCTGAGTGATCCCAAACTGATCATTGTACATTAATTTACTAAAATAGATTTACATTAATATTAACCATTGCTCAAAAAATGCCTAAAATTCCTTAGAATATTTAAAATGACATATTAAAATAAATAAATAGGGCTATCGTGGGTTTTGGGGTGATAACTAAGTAATTTTGTTCACTATTGATTTTTTATTATGCTTATCACTGATGAGAGTATTTACAGGTTCACATAAAAATTAATGTGTAACTGTACCGATTTTATACCAAATACATGCCATATACTGTCATCATTGAGATAATTATTGTTCTAATGTGATTTTCTTATATTAATTTATAGTTTTCTCTAGTAGACAGCAAAACAATAGTATATAAATACATATTATATTGCATTAATATACTTCTAAGATACATTAATAACACTATGACTCCAAGCGTGCTAGTACTTGAAAGTTCATTTACTTCTTTGATCAGGTCTTGATTTCTTTTGTCAAAGTAATACTACCAATTTACTGTCAGAGATCATAACCAAATAATAGTGTATATCTATAAATAGTAAATCAAATCAATCAACCTTTATTGGCTACGTATCTTCACATAATTTTATTTCAGAGAAATAAAAGTAACTTGAAGACAAAATTCATGGAGTGTTTTTGAATTGACAGCTAGCCCCTTGGTTATTTCATGATGATAATTTTCAGCCGTACAACTTGCTCATTAGATTGAAAACTAGCCAAGAAGTCAAGCACAAGAACAGAACAAAATATGTTATAACTTAAAAAAGAAAAAGAAAGTTGTTAAATGTTTGAGTTTTAAAATTGAGTTTATGTCCAATTTGTGCAATATTCTGCCTGAATCAAATAAAGTCTCACATTTCTCTTGAAATATTTATTTTTCCTAAGACATGCTGGTTACCAAAGCAGACATCTAGTTTTGTTGAGGCTAATAACAAGAGGAACATTGTTCCCCATGGTGAACTTTTTGAAAAACACAATCATTTTATCTTTTCCTGTAATGTTTGTATATTTTAAATCTGCTTACTCAGAATAATTTATTAAATTTTGCTTGCAGAACTAAATATTTTTTTCTGAGCGATTTATGTATTCAACCTGTGCATGGGACTTGCATAAATATACACATTTTAAAATACTTTCTAGGATCATGGGTACCTAATGCAAGCTTCTGACAGATAGGGAGCTGAAATAAGTTCAAAAATAAAAACTTTTTCTAAAGTATTTAAACTAATGAAAGCTGAAAAAATAAATGCTGTTGCTTTTTTGTGTTTAGGANAGATGAAAATAAAATAAAATAAATAAAATAAAATAAAATAAAATAAATAAAAAAGACACCCAAAAGAACAGTGATTTTAAACAGTTAGAAGATCATTTCTCTCACATAATCAACCAAAGGCAGACATGGTGTCAGTTCACGCGGAGGAGCACTCTTCTTTCTTTTGTTCTCCCCTTCTCTCCCAGCACGTTTGTACTTAGTAGTTCATGGTAGCACCTCCAGCTCTGCCAGTACGTCTTCCTTCCAGCCTGGGGAAGAGGGAGGAAGGGAGAAGTGGAGAGCAGAGTCACTTTTTAAGGATCAGCCTAGGAAGTAGCACACAATAATTTCACTGGTATCTGTTTGGCCAAGATATAGTGACATGAGTTCATTAGATGCTGAAAGGTTGGGAAATACAATCTTTTTTTTTTTTAATTTTTTAAAATGTTTTATTTATTTCTGAGAGAGAGAGAGCAAACATGAACAGGGGAGGGTCAGAGAGAGAGGGAGACACAGAATTCGAAGCAGGCTCCAGGCTCTGAACTATAGCTGTCAGCACAGAGCCCGACGCGGGGCTCAAACCCACGAACCATGAGATCATGACCTGAGCCCAAGTCGGATGCTCAACCGACTGAGCCACCCAGGCGCCCTGGGAATTACAATCTTTAAACTGTATGTACATCTAAAATTAGACTTTCTATTATTAACACAAAGAGAATGAATATGAGGTGAAAACTAGCAGTTTATGTTACAGAAATATTAGAATATATTTATTTGAGAAGTTTTCCATTAAAAGATTGCTTACTTTAAATATTAGTGTATCATTTAGCAATACTTTCAATAGCAAGTAGCAGCAGATGATTACATTCTAAGTAGCTTGAACCGTAAGAATATTTCTTACCTCTCACATAAGTAGAACTGTGATAGAATTGGTTGTTTCAAGTCTCAGAAATGTTATCAAAAATGACACAATTTTTCTATATTTTCACTCCACATCCTCAGCAAGATTGTCATTCATACCTATTCACAGTTTTGCTTTCATGGTCACAAGATGGCTGCTGCAGCTCTAGGCATCACTTAGAAAGTCATGTCCAAATGGGAGAGGAGCAGTTTCACATTATTTCCTCTTTGGGTTCCTTTCCTTCTTTCCTTCCTTCCCTCCTCCCCCCCAACTTTTCTTACTTCCTCATATAGGAAAACCTTCTTGATAATCTCCCAAGCAGATTTCTTTCAGGTTTCAGTGACCAATATTGGGTCACAAATTTTTGCCTTGGTTGTGTGATCTATTATATTGTTACTTTCAGCACTTTTATTGTGAAATGTGTTTTACCAGAAAAGAAGCTATTTGGGAGGATCCAAGAGTACTTGGCATCCAAGAGTACTTACTGCAATTAAGTTGCACAATTAAAAAAAAATTAAATGTACATAAGATGTTTTTAGTATTCAGTTTAAAAACATTTCTCTTGAAAGCTCATCTAGCACTTGATTAAAAAAATGGAAGTGCTTTGCTTCTTTAACATTGGATTTCTAATAAATACAAATTCTTTGTGACTTTATGTTATTGTCATTTTGATACTCCTAAATCTTAGTAATAACTAACAGAATCTAGTTTCCACATAAAATAGTAAAAACAAAATGTGAATAATCTGTAATACCTGAAAATATTTTTCTTAAGAAATAACTATTATCAAATATTCTATAGTTTATTCACATTAAGAATAATTATGTGTTTTTTCTCTTTTATACTCAAGGAAATAATTTTAACTTACTTCTTTGTGCTTTTTCCTATAATTTCTAAATTTTGTATAATAAACAAAATATCTTATAAATACATATAACTTGTATTTATGTGTAAAAATACATACTATTTAACTTACAAAGACATTTTAAAAATTAGGAAAAACTTCATAATATAATTAGTGGTTATTCTTTGGGCAATGATATTATAAGTAATTTCTTCTTTACTTTCTTCGCCTTTACGAATTTTCTAAAATTAAAAATTATCTTTATTAAAATTAGATTGTACTAATTTTTGAAATAATGCAAATCAATTGAAAATAGTGCTATGACAATTGGACATCCATATTTAAAAATATGTACTCAGCTTCTCATCATACTTTATGTACAAATATTTTCAGGTAATATTTTATTTATGTATTTTGAGGGATAGAGAATGAGTTAGGGAGGGACAGAGAGAGAAGGAGGGACAGAGAGAGAGAGTCGGAGAGGGGGGGGGGGGAGGGACGAGGCTCCATAAGCCGTCTCTGTGCTGATAGTCACAAACCCAATGCGGGGCTTGAACTCACCAACCGTGAGATCATGAGCTGAGGCAAACTCAGATGCTTAACCAACTGAGCTATCCAGGAGTCCCTAAAACTATAAAACTTTTAAAACATAAGAGAAAGTCCTTCTTGTCCCTAGTTTTTCTTTTAATTATGTCTGCATTGATAGTAAGTTTGCTATAATGAAATCATTATTTTACAGTTTTTATAAAGAAAATGAGCAAATACAAGAAACTTAAATATTTCAAATGGAATGTTGAAGGGAAAGAAAAAAATCGTAATATTACAAAATCTTCCAATATAGGCCATCTGGCCTCATATTTCTCTTAATCTATATCTTAATATTATTTATCTCTGGTTTTGAACTGAGGATGAATGGAAATTAAAAAAGATAGTCCCCCCAGTTTTGTTCACTAAATACTTGTGTGACTCTTTCAGGGATAGTTCTTCCATCAAAAGCATAAAAAGACATTATTTCATAGCTGGGAGGGAAACATGCAGATCTCTACCTTTCACAGTTGCTATTGATAGTATGCTTTTATTTTTTTCTTCGGAGGCTTGACTTTTATTGAAAGAAACAAAATCATACATGTAAAATGGGTTTTCATTTCTTAGACTTTCACACTCTAAATTTTTAAGAAGAGTAACAATAATGCTTCATCAAGTTTTACCCCGGGTCTATTCATTTCAACAATTAATCTTTTTGGGTGCAGGGCTTCTGCACCTTAGCTACACAACGGAATCACCTAGAGAGGTTACAAAACACTGTAGACTGTGTCCTATCCCCAGAGATTCTGATGAAGTTTTCTAGTAAACAACGTAGGAGTTGCAATTTTTAAAAACTCCCCCAATTGTTCTAACAGGAGGCCAAGGCTGAGAAGTATTGTTACAACACTTGTTTTTGGACAGTGTGCTTTTTAAGATAATTATAAAAAATAGAAGACAGAGTTACAAAAATGGATTTCATCACAAATAATGACAATTAGATTATTTTTAAAAATTTAATTTTTAAAATTTATTTCTGAGAGAGAGAGAGACAGCGTGAACAGGAGAGGGTCAGAGAGAGAGGGAGACAGAGAATTCCAGGCAGGCTCCAGGCTCTCAAATAGCTGTCAGCACAGAGCATGATGTGGGGCCTGAACCCATGAACTGTGAGATCATGACCTGAGCCGAAGTTGGATGCTTAAGCAACTGAGTCACCCAGGCGCCCCATAATTAGACTATTTGAAGAGGTCTGTGACATACATACTAAGATTCATGTGGTATCTCCAAACGTCCTGATGCATTGGTTTGAAAAAAACCTCAGGCATATCAAGTGCTGTTTGTTTGTTTTTGTTTGTTTTTGGGTGATAAAAAAAAGTCATGTTTATTTAAAACACAAAACATGACTACTACCACCATCATCAACAACAAAATTTCTTTGTTAAAAACAAGTGAACTAAAACCTTCCAAAATTGTATTTGATTCTTAAAAATCTATTTTTAGTGAATACCATCATGGAACTTCATTCAGGTCAAATAAAAGTCGCATAACATTTCTAGCTGCCCACATTTTTGAGCCCCCCAGGGACTCAATCTTATCACTACACATTTCAAAGAGTTCATAGGAAATATTTTAGTTTCTCTTCTTTTCTTTTCTTTTTTCTTTTCTTTTATTTCTTTTCTTTTCTTTCTTTTTTCTTTCTTTTCTTTTTTTCTTTTTATTTTACTATAGTTAACACACAATACTACATTATTTCCTGGTATACAGTTAGTGATTTGACAATTTTATGCATATATGTATATATACATATATACAAATGTACCTACCATTTATCTGTCTCTCTGTCCCATGACATCACTATTACAAGATCATTGACTATTTGCTTATCCTATATTTTCATCCCTGTGACTTACTCATTTCATAACTGGAAGCCTATATCTCCCCTTCCCCTTCACCCTATTTTGCCCAAACTCCCATCCACCTTCTTTCTGCCAACCATAACTTTGTTCTCCGTATTTATAGGTCTGATTCTGTTTCTTTCTTGTTTTATTCATTTGTTCCACTCATAAGTGGAATTGTATGGTATTTGTGTTTCTCTGACTTATTTCACTTAGCATAATACACTTTTGTTCCAACCATGCTGTCCCAAATGGTGCAATCTTGTCCTTTTTTATGGCTGCCTAATATTTCCTTACCCTTATACATTTGTCTGCTGATGGACATTTAGGTTGTTTCCGTATGTTGGCTATTGTAAATAATGCTGCACTAAACATAGGGGTATATATTTTTTTCAAATTTGTGTTTTTGTTTTCTTTGAGTAAATATCCAGTAGTAGAATGATTGGATTAAATGGTACTTCTATTTTTTAATTTTCAGGAAACTCCATGCACCAACTTACATTCCCACCAACAGTGTGCAAGAGTTCCTTTTTCTCCACCCCCTTGCCAACACTTGTTATTCCTTGTCATTTTTATTTTAGCCATTCTAACCAGAGTAGGGTGATATCTCATTGCACATGAAAACATTTCAATGTCACAAAAATCAGGGAAATGCAAATCCAAACCACAATCAGATATCAAGTGTGCTTTTATGTTACCTGCTAACTAATTAAAATGGTCATTTTCACAAATCTGACTACATTTTATGTGCTTTGTATAAAATGTCATGAATACACTCTTCTTTCTCATATCTATATCCATATCCATGTCTATATCTTCTATCCATCTACATCCATATCTATATCTACTAGCTAAAAGTATACCCAAACTATAATATCACTTCAGGCTGAATGTTACTCGGTTAGAACAAATAATTACAGTTGCTGTTATATAACTGTGAAATTGGAACACGGTTTGATGAAAATTACTTGTCTCAAGTGCACAGGCAAGATATGGCATCTAAGAGGAAAGTTTGAGACTTAATGCAATAATATTTTGAGCATTTGAATTAGGACAAGTGAGTTCTAATAATGGATATGAAATTACAAAATAACATTTACTTCCCTGTGATTTAATAATTTGTATTTATTTTTGGAAGACAAAATATATTGAATTGACCAAAGTATCTGTAAATTCTGTCCTATACATTAAATAAAGTTCATAAGTTGAACAGAGGTAAAGAAAATTAATTACACTCTCATGAGTTTAGGATAATGGTATAGGGAACTGAGAAATTGCTCTATAGAAGTAATACTTGTCATCATATCATTAACTACATTTATTCTGGAAATGTCTACAGTTACAACTCTCACCTTCTTTAGTCAGGATCATTAAAAGATATTCTAGTTTGAATATCATTCTACTATATTGCTAACTTTGAATATGTCACATAACAAACAGGTGAAATGTTTGGATTTAATTTCCAAAATGAGTGAAATAAACTTGCACTGGTAGTCATTGTTGGAGAAAAAAATAATTGAATTCTTCTCCTGTTGTAATTCAGAAAATGTGCCTAAATATGGTTATTATGCAAGAAAATGTTTTTATATTCCATTCATTACATGCATTTATACAAATAAGTCTACTAATTAGATAGTATTACTCTTACAAAACCAGGCAGACATTTATTTGAGCTGTTTATTTTCAGTAACTGTTTTGGATTTCAATTTAAGAAGCACATCAGTTACATTAAGGTAAATGTGAGAGGTTTTGTGATCAGTTTTCATATATTTTTTCTTCTCAACTCCCATATATTTTGTAGATTTTTTTGAATACAGGTTGTTTGCTATACATTGCTCTTTTAAATGACCAAGAAACAGTATCATCATTGTAGGAAATAACTTTTAAGAAATAATGCTTATTTATTTTTGAGAGAGGGTGAGAAACAAAGCACAAGTAGGGAGGGGCAGAGAGAGGGAGACACAGAATCTGCAGCAGGCTCCAGGCTCTGAGGTGTCCGCACAGAACCCCATGTGGGGCTTCAACTAAGGAACCATGACATGAGTTACATGAGTTGAAGTCAGGCGCTTAATTGACTGAGACACCTAGGCACCCCTGGAAATATCTTTTAATCCAGTAAAATGTTGTAACAGGGGATAGTTATTATATTCAATACAACTATTTAAAAAAAGACAATACAGGGCACCTGGGTGGCTCGGTCTGAACATCTGACTTCAGCTCAGGTAATGATCTCACAATTCACGAGTTCAAGTTCAAGCCCCACATTGGGCCCCCTGCTGTCAGCACAGAGCTTGCTTTGGATCCTTGGGTCCCCTTTTTTCTACTCCTCCCCTCTTGCACTCTCTGTCCCTAAAAAAACAAGAAACATATTTTTTAAAAAGAAAGAAGATAATATACAATATAGTTTTGGTTTTTAAATCTTCTGTGTTCTTACTTAATTCTTAAAATAATTCATTTTTATTTTCTTTCTCTTGGTCTTCTTTTTATACCTTTCTCTTCCAAGAACTTTCATTCTCCTTTTCCTCTTTCCTTTCTCTCCATAGTGCTACCAAGGAGAAACTGCCAGTATCCCAAGGAAGAAGTTTTATTCAGCCCAATTGTCTCAAAGCTTGATAGGAAGCCTTAATAAATTGTGCAACAAAGTTAAAATTAAGTTGTTTAATTATAGCTGGTGTGTCTGTGCAGGGCCGCAACAGGATGGCTTTTGCTGAAGGGCTGTGTTTTGGATGAAGTGCTATACAGGGTACTATGAAAATAGGATCCATTTTATTTCTTGTCATTGAAGCGTTCCAGGTACTTTTGCTCTTAATAATATAAATACTGTGTTATCCGTTATATTTCATATGAAGTGACATATAACTCAACAGAATTTCCAGCTTGTTTTTTCTACTTCCAAGGTTAGAAATTCAAAGTTGCTGTTGCAGGATCCTGGGTGGTAGTGAAATCAGCAAGTGCAGGAGGCAGCTTGCGTCATTTGACCTTCTCTGCTCCTTAGTTTGTGCTCATTATCTGATGACTTTACTATTCATAGCTGTTATCTGTTGTAATATTATATGTGTGTTATTACAGGAAAAATGCTTAAGTATAAAATCTATGAAAAAGATACTTACGGAGAATACTCTGCAGTGTATCTGGTGACCAATGGAGTCGATTGCCTTTTCAGTATAGCATCCTCTGCTGTATTTTGCGTTTTGTAATTTCAGCCTATGGATTTAGTTGTTAATGAGTGAATACGGCATCCTTAAACAACATAAAGAGCATATTTCATAGCTGCATTGTACCTGTTTCAGTGAAATTGACTAGATTCATTCTTTGTGGTGTTCCTATGTGTTTAAGCAAGGAAGAGATAACATTGTATTCCTTTGACTACATAGAAATTTCTGAGCTGATCATCCATTTTAAGCAGATTTCATCCATCAAGTAGATGAATTCCCTTTATACTTCCTCTTTTTCGTCCTGAATTTTCAGATAGGCAGTTATTATTGGAAAAGCTTCACCATGTTTAACTAATGTACAAATGAACAAATTCCATGCATTGGTACTGATTTTGCCTTCTGTATATAGAAATATACTTTCTTGGCCTTATGGTAATCACAAATATCTGAAGGCATTTATTATATCTTCTCTTTTCCAAGACAAACATTTACTATTAAACATAGACCTTCCATACATTGTGTATTATGCAAGGGCTTTTTTATTTTGCATTTTTAGTAATTATACAGTTATTCTTTCCATTCTTTGTAAAATTACTCTATAGAGAGATTATTTCTCTCTAAAGCAAAGCTATAAAAATACATAGAGTTTAAAATAAAATATATAGTCAGTATGGAAAAGCACAGAAAAGAAAAAAAATATTGCCTATGATTTCATCATCCTGTGATAACCATGATTGTTTGTATTGATGCTTAACGTTATTATTTTTTAAAATTTCATACATAATATAATTGGTTGGATTCCCAGGAGGCAGACCCAGATTTAAGTGCAGGAAGCTTATTGGGGGGTGCTCTTCCTAACAATATCTGTCAGGGGTGTAGGAAGCAGGGTTGGGCAGACAGGGAAGTTGACCTGGAATGAACTTGCAACAGAAGCCTCAGTCAATAGTTTGAGGAACTGTGCAGCTAAAATGGCCCTTAAGGATTAAACCATGTGAGTCAGGGGGCCAAGCCTTTGCTCTGGTGCATTGATTAGTTTTTGGATATGGACTGGCTCCAGGGATGAGATGTAACTGCTGGTTAGGCAGCTGCCTTTGATGGAAGCAGTGTCTGCAGAGAGATCCACCTGTAACCATCTTTAATTTTTTAAAAAAATGTTTATATATCTTTGAGAGAGAAAGAGCACGCTTGTGGAAGCTTCAACTGGGGAGGAGTGGAGAGACATACACAGAATCCTAAGTAGGCTCTAGGCTCTGAGCTGTCTGTACAGAGCCGGATGGGGCGCTTGTGCGCTGGAACTCATGAATCATGAGATCATGACCTGAGCCCAATTGGGACACTTAACGCCTAAGCCACCAGGAGCCCCCAGCTGTGGCCAAATTTAGTTAACATCTAACATCATGGCTGCGTAATCAGTGTCTGCGTCCTGAAGAGGCACCTTGGCAGCGCCACACCAACTACACATGCACACAAAAATAGTTAGCATTTTGAGAATCATAGCTCATATTCTTCTTTAATATTTTGTAAACTTAAAAAATGATTTCTGTGATTTTGTGTATTTAAAATTTTAGGCAACAACAAAGCCTATGCTGCCCTCATTTAACTTGAATGCATTTTCATGTTTTATGTTTTCTGAAGATTCTGTACAAATAATTGTTTCGAGTATTCAAAACTCTACTTGTGCACAACCCAATATGAATTATGAGTTTCTTTCTATAAAAAAGTGAAGGATAATTTTAGGTACTACCTAATATGTTTTGGGGTCTTATTAAGTTAAGAGGCAAGTCTTAGGGCTGTATTTTATAGGCCTGATTAAATTGGATTGAAATCTGGAGTGCCTATGTGGCTGAGTGGTTTCAATGGTTAAGAGTCTGATTGGCTCAGGTCATGATCTCACAGTTGGTGAGTTTGAGCTCCGCCTCGGGCTCTGTGCTGACATCTCAGAGCCCAGAACCCACCTGGATTCTGTGTGCGTCTCTCTCTCTCTCAGAGAGAAAGGGAGGGGCAGAGAGAGGAGGAGACAGAGGATATGAACCAGGCTCTGTGCTGACAACAGAGAACCCAATGCAGGGCTTGAACTCACAAACTGTGAGATCATTACCAGAGCTGAAGTCCAATGCCCAACCTACTGAACCACTCAGGCGCCCCTGTTATTGTTTTTTAATGCTGAATAATGACGATTCTAGAATTGCATTCAATAGAGACCAAATGGATCACAGCCGCGTTTTGATATTCTCATTTTCAAAAGCCATGTATATTTTTTCTAGATCCATATTTCTATAGTTGGATATAAATATTTGTGATCTGATTCCAGTCATATTAGAGGGAATTAAGAAGAGCCACATACATTGATTCTTAAAAATATATAATATAAAATAAAGTAAGCCAAATACAAAGGACTATAAGAGATACTCTTTATTGAGACAAGCTGCATCAGCAACTTAGTGAAAGTGTTGCTAAGGGCCTCGCAAAGCTGCTCACAGATCTGCCTGTCGTCCGAGAGAGCCAGGTGTTAGCATTAAACTCAGGACTTGTGCAGTTTGCATCAGCACCTTGTGGATGGTAATGGAGAGCGATGTTTGTTTTAAGGATTGCGATGCTTCTTTGTAAAGGCCTTTTGGGGACTCACCTCATTTAGCAAGCTTATATTTCAAGCATACCCTTGAAACATAATATATACATTAGGTGAACTTGGGAATTGAAATAGACAATTTGTGAATGAAAACTTAACGTTCATCATGTTTCTTAATTATTTTCACTTTATTTAAGTGACTTATAAAAATTTATTGCCACTTTGGTTTGATGCTTCTTTTTTCTGATTAAAAGCAATTAAGACACTAGAAAGCAACCTTCAGATAATTTTAAGGAGATTTAACTTTCAAGTGTTTATGTATAAATATAAAATTAATGAACCATAGATTTCTCACACTTGAATTCCTAATAGTTTATTTTCACTTTCTTTACAAATTCACTTATCTTATAAGTAGTAGTGTAAGGTTTCACATATCTTAAATTAAGGAATATAAACTCAAATTAAATTCTAAATTTTATGAGTGTTATATCTGTTTTGCTTTTAGTATCATTTTTTAATAGTCCTGAATGTATTCCTAGACCTGTAACATTAAAAGCAATGAATTTATGGGGCGCCTGGGTGGCTTAGTCGGTTAAGCATCCGACTTTCGCTTGGGTCATGATCTCGCGGTTCGTGGGTTCGAGCCCCGCGTTGGGCTCTGTGCTGACTGCCAGCTCAGAGCCTGGAGCCTGTTTCAGTCTGTGACTCCCTCTCTCTCTGACCCTCCCCTGCTCATGCTATCTCTCTCTCTCTCCTGGAAATAAATAAAAAAACATAAAAAAAAAGCAATGAATTTATAAAGTTGGACACAATTCTGCCTTTCAGTAGATTTGTAACTTAAGTCTACCTCTTTTTTTTAACTTTATTTATGTATTTTGAGAGAGAGAGAGAGAGAGAGAATCCCAAGCAGACTCTGTGCTGTGATCATGGCCTGAGCCAATAGCCAAGAGTCAGACACTTAACTGACTGAGCCACCAAGGTGCCCCTTAATTCTACCCTTCTTAATGGTAAATTGGCAACATTAAAGCATGAAAGCCTTAAAAGTGTCTGTAACATTTCATTGTTAGGTACAAGGTTTGATTGGGTAAATTATCATGGCTATACAGTGAGCTTACTCAACCATAGCAGACATACCTTAAGGTAACCTCTAATGAGTCACACCCTTGTATAATCCCCTTCCCTTGAGTACAGGTGGGAACTGTGGTGTACTTTCATGCCAGTGATATTTGGAAAAGTGATAGAATGTCAGTGCTGTCATTAGGTTACATTTTGTGGCAACACTGATAAGATAGTCACTTCTGTGATTACCTTACATCATATATGACTCCACCTTAGTTGACTGTAGGGGGATTTCTCCTTCTAGCCCAGAAGAAGTAAGCCTTCAGGTTGTGAGAGGGCCTCTGAGCATCATTGCAGATCATGCTGACAGCCAGTGAACAAAGACTTCATTCAGTCCCACAACAGCAAGGAACTGAATTCTACTAGTCACCATTTATGCTTGGAAGAGGACCCTGAACACTAGCAAGGATGCAGCAGGACAACACTTTTGATCAGAGTCTTTTGAAACCCTGACTTGAGGACCAACTAAGCTATGCCCAGACTTCTACACGTGGATACTGTAGGATTAATAAATGCTTGTTGTTTTAATCTGCTAAGTGGTAGATAATATGGTATAAAGCAATAGATAATCTATGTATCAAGGATATTAATTATAGCAGTTTTATATAGTTTGTGTAGTTCAAAGAGAAAAGAAACAAAACACAAGCAACTGAAAAGTAAAATAAAATGGTGTGTTTTAAGTGATGAAAAGAGGTTGGAAACAGTAGGTTTAGTGTGCCATAATTTTTTTCTTAGGCATTAGTATATATATGTAATATACTAGTATATGTATACTACTATTATATATACATTAAATTGTATAAGTATATAAAATATTATATATATATAATTTTATACACACACACATTAAAAATGATAGAGGGGTGCCTAGGTGGCCCAATCAGTTAAGTGTCCAACTCGTGTTCAGGTCATGATATCACAGTTTGTGAGTTCCAGCCCTGCATCAGCTCTGTGCTGACAGCTCTGAGCCTGGAGCCTGCTTAGGCTGTGTTTCCCTCTCTCTTTACCTCTACTCTCCCCACCTCATTCTCTCTCTCTCTCTCTCAAAAAAATTTTTTAAATATTATAGAATATACACTGATGTGGAGAATAGATACATGGTCATTCAAAAATTTCTTTTAGCTCATAGATATTTTTAAACATTTATATAATGATAAACCTGTCATTTGGTTAAGTACTTGGGAATAGGATCATATGGTAAGTATGTTACTAACTGTGTAAAAAACTGGAAAATCATTTCCAGAGCAGCTTTGATATGTTGTGTTTTAATTTTCACCTAATTCAAAATATTTTTTTAAATTTCCCTTTTGATTTTAATTTTAATCATGTGTAAATTGGACATGCACAATTAGACATGCATATTCATCTTTGAATATCTGGAGATCTTTCCATATGTTTTTCTGTTACTGATTTCTAGTTTAATCAATTTATGTTCAGAGAAACTATTTATGACTTCCATTCTCTGAAATTTATTGGAACACATTTTATGGTCTAGGATATGGTGTATCTTGGTAAATCTTCTCTTTGCACTGGAAAACTATATATATCTTGCTATTTTGAGGTTGAGTTTTCTAATAATATATTTAAGTGATTGATAGTATTTTAGCGTAGAGCAATCTTTTCCCTGTGTCTCAGCCTTGCATGGTGATCCACATCTACCTTATATTTGCACAGTATCTAAGGTGAAATAAAGTGTCTTGCATGGCCTCCCTGATAAGAATCTTCTGCACCATATCCATGCAGGAACCAGGGTGCAAGTAGAGTTTTTGCTCCTATATTGATGGCCAATGGGATTTGCTCACTGTTACTTTAAGGTGGGCTGGCTTGTGTCTTTCTCATCTCCCAGAAGCAGCTGTCCTTAGTCTGGTGTCAAGTCAGGGACTGGCTAGAGGTGGTGGTATTCCCAGTCTTTCCTTTGGTTATCTCCAGTCTTTGTTCAGAAAGGATAGGATCTGACACATAAGCATGTTTCATATTCCCTCTTCCAGCAGCAGAGGTCTTTCCTTGTATGAGCAAAAGACATGGTGCAGGGGCAACCAATATGGCTGTCGCCTAGTAAGTAGTCAGTCAGCACCTTGTACTCATGCAGAATCTGGGGCGCACATGTGCTTCCCCAGCTGTTTTTCCTGCATCATCATATTTTCAGTCTTTTCCTGAGTCATAAAGCAAGAGCTCTCTCAGGTCACTCTATGCTCCCTCAGTCTATTTTGTGTGCAGCTAGTGAGGTCCTGGGGAAAGGAGCTGGTGAGTGGATATGGAATCATCTTGTTTCTGGGACTCTGATTGGTTCGAAACAATCATGCTACGCTAATCTACACTCAACCTTTGAACGTTTGTTAAAATTTATGATGTCTTCTTTTTACCTTCTATTATGCTAGCTCCTCTTCTTTCCATGCTGTCAAAGAAGAAACTGACAAGGTATCTTTCTGTCCTTGAATGCAGTTCTTCTGGTTGCCTTATAATCTCTGAACTCTCTGATGGATTAAAATGTTTGATTTTATAGATTATATGTCTTATTATTATGGACAGTGACAGTTCTCTCTTGTGGCTTTCCACATTCTGAGCGGTAGTGGAAATTTATCTCATTTGTCAAAGATTGTTTGATAGAAGGAAAAATGGACTGCAAAATACTTCATCATTTGGATATACCATAAGTTATTTAATCAAGAAATGTTGCTGGATGTGATAGGCTTTTTTGGATCTTTTTTCATTATAAACAATGCTACAATTAATTTTACGAATTCTTTAGTATCTTTATTGCATAGTAAGATACTATGTACTATTATATTATATCTCTATCTATCTATCTATCTATCTATCCATCTATCTACTATCTATCATCTATCTATCTATCTATCTACTTACCTACCTACCTACCTATCTATCTATCAGCACAGAGACTAAGTTTAAGCTGGAATGGAAAGTAGACTATGAAAAAGTATGAGTGAGAAAAATGGAATGTTAGGGTGTTAGATTATGCAAAAAGTGGAGAAAACATTAGTTTCATGATTAGGGAAGTAGTTTCATGAGAGAAGCACTTAAGAAAGGGCAGTCTGAAAAATCAATACTTGCTGATAAAAAAGGAGAAAGAATAAAATGAGGGAAGCCTTCTGGCAAATTGTTGTTGGGTAGAAAAAAATCCTGGAACCTTAAAGTTTTTTTCTAGAAAGAAATGGCAAAGATTCATGCCATTGAATGTAGAAGGTGAAACAGAATTGGAGCATGGTGTCCTGGATGAATGTTAAGGTCACCATCATAACTAACTAAGGTGGCTTTTGTTGGATGCTTTGAGGAATGAGATGATCTCTGAAATAATATGAACTGTATTTTTAAAAAATCAATATAAAGTTATAGAATTATAATTTCTTAGCCTATTTTATATCTTACAACTGGACACCTGTCTTGAATAGATTTGTTTTAAATACGAACAGCTATGGGAGGCTGGATGACTCAGTTGGTTAAGTGTCAACTTCAGCTTAGGTCATGATCTTGCAGTCTGTGGCTTCAAGTTCCATGTCCAGCTTCTCTACTGTCCATGCAGAGCCTACTTCGGATTGTCTGTCTCCCTCTGTCGCTGCCTCTTCTCTGCTCGCAGGCTCTCCCTCACTCTCTCAAAATTAGACATCTACAAAAAAAGTAAAATAAACATGAACAACTAATGATGCAACATGAAAAATGTAAAGCTGGAATGTGTATTTTTAAGGCTAAAATAAACATTTGAATTTTAAAACATATATCTTATTTTTGTTTTGCATTTATATTTTCATATGAATATAAGTTGAGTTGTAATATCCAGGTCTAAAATTTTATAATTAATTGTTTCAGGTGGTTTTTATTTCACTGGAGAATACTTATTTTAAAGAGAAGTCCTACATGCTATGGGAGTCTTCTAAATTATTCTTCCTTAATTCTCAGTTTCCTAATATATATTCATATCATATATTTTTACTTTTTAGAGCACTACTGTAAAATAAGTCTGATCAAATGGGGAAAGCACAAGGTATATGTTACTTTTGAGGATATACCTATGAAACTTGGAAATACTAAAAAGCATTTAGCTTTCTCTTACTCTCATTAATACGGTAGTATTGATTGATGTATAGGTGGTCAAATCCTGATGAAAGAAGAGGGAAAGGGAAGATATAACATGCTTTATTTTTATTTGAAAAGGCATTTTATTTTTAAAAAGTAAAAAATGGACACAAACACTATTTTAAAATAATTAATTTTAGAAACATTGAACTCAGTAGTTAATTGTATTTAGATTTACCTTCAGTCAGCATGTACATTTTTTCCCCTCACAATGTGTTGTCAGGATCTAAATTCCAATTTGTGTGAAGGGGCAGCAGTCACTACTGTGTCACTAGCTGTCCACCCTACTGGTTTAAGCTGAAATATGGAGGGCTTCAATTTACCTTGGTTTTTCATGTTTCCTGTTATAGGTGCAACTTCCTCACACACTGTATTTTTCCAATCAGCCCAGTTATTTGTAGAAGCTGAACCCACACAACAGACTGCATTTATACAGGGAATCTTGACTCATGGCCATGGCAGAGGTCTGGATAATTTAGAGTTGGTTCAGTTTTTGGATAAAGAGAAGAGAGAGAGAGGAAGGGCAGAGGAGGGCAACATGAATCAAAGGAGAGGGCTGGAGAAAGGAGCCACTTTTGTCAAATGTCTGGGTCTAGGTGAGGCACCTGCTTCTGGGAGAATGAGTGCTCTTGGAAGCCAGGATAGGGTGGCTGATCTACTCATTTATCAAGTGTCGAGGATGCTACAGTAAAAAGTATGTGTTACATACTTGCCAGTGAGTTTAGCCTGTCTGCTAATATTTAATTAAAAGTGTTTTCCATTCCTTCTCCCCCATTTCAAGTCCTGATGAAAGTCCAATACCTTAAGAAAGTTCTTAAGATTTCTGTGCATTTCCAAGAACTTAACATTGCCTGTCCAAGAACTGCCACATTTTCTCCACTTTCTGCTGAATTCATTTTACATATTCACCTGGAGGTAGAACCCAGATGTTTGGTTTCTAACCAGACACTGTGCATAAAGCAAACAAAATATCACCCATACAAGGCTGGTGAACATAGTCAACTTGTTGAAAATATAGAGTTTGCATAATACAGGTTCAAACGACTTTAAATTGAGTGCCAGACATCCCTAGAAATAATTTCTGTTTCCTTTTCTGCTGAGTAAGTGTCCAGACTCAACTCTGTCTCTTCACCACCAGACTGTCATGTATTCCATATATAAAGGACATTAACAGTAGATTTTATTCTTTCTCTGAGAAAAACTAAGATAACTAATTCAGCTTCCAAATGAAGAAAATTTTTAAGATTTTTTTTTTCCCAAATCAGACTGCTCTCTTCCTAATATGAAATCTGGTGACATCTGTTTTAGTTTCCTTTTTTTTTTTTTAATTGTGAAATGTGATATAATGGCTAAAAGAATTTGTCAGCTTCGTATAGTATTCTGGTCTTGTTTTGGCAAAGCTAATACTCATTTTTCCAATCTGTAAGATGGCGATAATAGTAGAATCTCTTTTATAGGGTGGCTATGAGTCTTAAAGGAGCTAATTCTGGTGAAGTGCCTACCGTGCTGTGCAGTTCATTGTGAATGCTCAGTAAAAATGACATCTTACTAAATCCTACATGGATATAGCTTTTGCTGGATACTGGAGAATGTCAGTTATGATAGGAGGGAATGCTGCATAGCGAGTTGGGAACATTTGAAACACAGATAACCGATGTTCATGCTACTGGCCTTCTGAATTCCATGAGATGAAACATGCCACCTAAAACTGAAGTGGCTATTTCCAAATTAAGGTTAGTGATATATCCTCCAGTCCGACTACAGGAATAGCCGATGTTCAGATATATGTATGGTGATTCTTTCAGGAAAATAGGCATATGAGTGAGAGGGGATTAATTTCCAAATCCCTCCAAGTCGAAGTCTTTCTTTAAGAGATATGTTCAATGTGCACATAAAAAGGCTAATTTCTTTCAGTGTATATATATTTAACAAGAACAAATGGGAATTTAACAAATTACATTCACAACCCTTTTGATTTATTACCATCTTGGTAACTCATGAACCATTTGGGTCTCAAATAAATGATCCTGGTATGATATTCAAAACGATTTTTCAATCAATGTTTTATGACAAACTCTAATAAAAGTTTCTATGTCTAGATATTTCTTCTGTATCTTTTTTTTTTTTCCAATGGGCCCTGAGGGTATTGTTAGATTGATTCTGGTAAGCTCTCGTGGCTAAAGACTATTTGCTGGCACCGTTCTCATAGGCTTTTAGATCATCTCTTATTTATAGTCTGGTAAATTATATGCTTTTCTTCATTACAGTTTTCAAAGGATAACTTTCATTATTATGAGAATTCATTTCTTTTAGGCAAAGTATAGTTTTATGTGGCCATTAGATGCAAAAATTCTTTGTGGAATATAACCCTAACATTGATGAATATTACAAGTCTTCTTCTTTTGTTTTGTTCAGACTTCTTTATTATGAAAGCGCTTCAGTATCACATTTTATTCATATTTTTATAAGATCATTCATTAGAAATTCTTACTATGCATTATGTTTTTTTAAAAGAAAAAAGTATCATTTTTATCATGCTGTTTCAACCTAAACTTTGGTTGGAAGTCATTTCATACTTTTGTACTTGGTTGAACTTTTTTCTGACTTACCATGAAGAAATCTTTTTTAGGAAGTTTAAAGGAATATTTTGGAAAGAAGAATATATTGGTTTGCTATTGATACATAGCAAACTACCTCAGAACTCAGTAGCTTGAAACAAGTGATCAGTTATTCTTCAAATATCTGTGGCTTAGCTGGCCTGGGCTCAGCACCACTGAGCACTTTCTTTAGGCTGCTGTGGTTGGGAGACTTTGCTTGTCACTGTAATTGTGTGGGCTGGGTTGGAGCTGCCCTATTCCATTTAACTTTCTTTTTTCTTGGACCACCAGAGTAGCCAGGGCCAGCTTTAATCATGGGGATGACTAAATGAAAATAAAAAGGACAATCAGAAAGCTGCACAGTGTTTTTGATTCTGTGCTCAGAGCTGACATACTATCATTTCTGCTTCATGCCATTTGTCAGTTCAAGTACATGGCACAGCCTGAAGTGAAGGGATTGTCCACTCCTCTTTGTCAATGATAAAGCCACAGAAGGGATGTGGATACAAGAACATGTAGCAGGTTGAGGTAAATGACACAATCTACCAAAAACTAAGTAAGAAAGGAAACAAGACCTTTGTTTGAGGAATACTTGTTGGGTGTCTTTTTCATAACTGTAGCTTTTTACCCATCAACTTCTTACTCCTTTGAGATATCCTTGAGCGTGACCATGAACATAGCTCTTTGGTTTTTCTTTCTTTTGGCTCCAGAGAACTCTTTTTGGCATACTTTTGTTCATATGTAAATGTGGGATTATTATACTTAAATACGCATATAATTCCTAGTCTGCTGGAAAAATGGCAGATATTACATCCTGTGGTTGTATTTTGAGGGTTAGGAAACTAAGCATGGATTAAAACTATGACTAAGGAAAACATAACTAAAGAAGAGTGTGTGCAATGTATCCTTTAATACTTTGTTAAGAAACATAAAATTTTCTAGAACTTTATGGATTGCAACTCTGCACAGTAAGTTATTTAGGAAGTCATAAAACAGGATAGATTAGAAAATTTCAAAGTTCTACTTTTTGCAGTGTTTTAAATTACCCAACAAATCTTTACTCAGCATCTGATACACATGTCCTGGGGATACCATGGTGGACATAATAAATAGTATCAGGACCTCTTGGGGCACCTGTGTGGGTTGGTTGGCTAAGCATATGACTCCTGATTTTGGCTCAGGTCATGATCTCATGGTCCACAAGTTCGAGCCCTACATCAGGCTCTGCACTGGCAGTGCTCATGTTCTCTCTCTCTCTCTCTCAAAATAAATAAATAAACATAAAAAATTTAAAAATATATCAAGACCCTATGATACTTACCTTCTAGTGGAGGAAGACAAATATAAACAAAATAAGGTTAGCTTGGGTGATTCTTGCAATTATAATATAGCTTAGAAAAAAAGAATGAAGGAGCCATACATATACTTCATTGAATAGCTTTTTAGATAGAGGACAAAGCAAGTGAAGTAGTACTAAGTTGGGAGTAGGAGAATTTGAATTACACCAAAGAGGTCTTTGTGGCTAGAATGGAGGAAGTGGAAAGAAATTGCTGGAGATAAAGGCAGAGAGATATTAAGGACCTAGATCATAATATAACCTTATAGCCAAATAAAGCATTTTGGGTCACTTTATCTTGGAGAGATGGGAAGCTCTTGGAAGATTTTAAACAGACAAATCATTTGATCAAATTCTTTGCAGAACAGACTAGAGAGTAGAAACTTGGAGTTAAGTTAGAACATTCTACCAATGGTCTTACAGATGGTGGCTTTGTAGCAACAGAGATAGCGAGAAATGGTCAGATGTGAGATATATTTCGGCAGAGGAGTCACATGATTTGGTGACAGATTCAAAGTGAGCTTGGTAAGAAAGGAACCAGAATGACCCAAGGTTTTTTTGTCCCATCCATTTAAAAAAAAGGAAGTTGCCTTTTAAACAAGTTAGGGAAGTTGTTGAAGGAGCAGACTTAAAGAGAAAGTCAAGTTTTACATTGTGCATGTTAAGTTTAAGATTTGTTGTAGACGTCAAAATTTGTTAGCAGGCATGTATTTATTTATGTATTCATTCATTCATTCATTCATTCATTTTAATGTTACTTTTTGAGAGAGAGCACTTGCATGTGCTTGTGAGCAGGGGAGGGGCACAGAGAGCAGAATACAGAGGATCTGAACCAGGGCAGTGCGCTAACAACAGAGAGCCCCATGCAGAGCTTGAACCCATGAAATGTGAGACCATGACCTGAGCCAAAGTTTGATGCTTAACCAACTGAGACATCTAGGTACCCCATTCAGCAGGCATTTAGGTATAAGTACTCATCTGGATAGCTGAGGAGTAAATGGGACAAGATATAATTTGGGAGCCACAGCTTATAGTTCATATTCAAAGAAACATATCTAGTTGAGGTCATTTTTAATGAATGAAAATATTATACATCAGTGCGTGATGGATCGGTCTTTTTCATCATGATCCAAGTTATAGTAAAAATTTAAATGATGAGGATCCTGGATGGCTCAATTGGTTGAGAGTCCAACTCTTGATTTCACCTCAGGTCATGATCCTAGGGTCATGGGATCGACCCTGGTGCCCAGCTCTTCATTGAGTGTACAGCTTGCTTAAGATTCTCTCTCTCTCTCTCTCTCCCTCCCCTCTTCCCCTTTGCTCCTCTTTCTTGCTCCCACTCTCTCTCTCTAAAAGAAAATTAAAAAATGAGAAAAATGCAAACACTTTAAATGACACCCAAATAATTTTAAGTTAGACAAGTTATATACTTTCAAATTTTGATGTTGTAGGAACACATCCATGTTTTAACTTTTCAAATGGTTGAAAATTTATGTGTAGTACATGCTTTTGAAACCAAAATGTCATCTCTTATATGAATGTTCTTCTCAAAATGTTAGGCCGTATCTTCCTGAATTCAATTTGACATTCATTAAATACCTGGATTGTTGGGATCATAGTCATATTCTTAACTATTTTTCCTGTAGCTATAGAATATATTAAAAAAATCACTAACCTGGTTATTGACCTTTAAAATATAAATGCTGAAATGTCATGATGCCTCATTATTCTGTGCATAAAAAGGAAACCTTGATATATAGGCAGCAATATTTTTTGCTTAATAGAACCTACTTACATACTTACAGGAACACAGTCTCAAGGTTCCCTTTATTTTATGCTTTCTTCTCATGGATAATAATTCTTGAGTTTCTGATTGTGGCTTGATACTGACTCTAAGCTGCTGCTCCTACACACATCCCACTGTCCTGCCTGACTACAGCTTCTATTTGGGGGGCACTTTTCAATGTTTCCCTGCTTCTGTGGCCAGCAAGTAAACACTGACCTGGAATTTCCTCAGTTCTGCTCCTCAGTCTTCATTGCAGATGCTTAGTTTATTTTGTAAGGTTGGTTAGAGAACGTTCGCTTCTTCTCTGAATGCTCCTACTCTGAAACATCTCAGCTTGTGTAGTTTAGGTCCTGAGTGGTTACCATTTTTTTTCTGTCTCCACTTGTCTCTTTTATCTCTAATGTGCCCCTAAGGAAGGCCGTGTTGAGGTGAAACCATCATATGGCAGTTTTACCCAGAAGCCCCATTCTACTGTACTTGGGTCATGCTTGTTAACTAAATCTCTTTGTGTGGGGTGGAGTCACTCCCCGAAAATCCATGTTCCCTTCTTGTAATATACCTTCATTTGGAGCATTAATTCCTCTCCCCTCTGTACACCCCATGCCAGTTTTATTAACCTTCTTATGAGTTATTTCTCGGCATGATATTTTGAGTTTCTTTCCAAGAAATCTTATCAGCTTCCATGTAAATAAGTAAATGCAAATAAATTTCAAATGAAGGTAAAATATATCTCCTAAGTTCTCCTAACAGACATATTGAAATTTCAGTTCTGGCATAGCAAGGACACCTGCCTCTTGCATATTGTGAATGAAAAGATCTTGACTACTACAGCATACTATCGTTCTGATATGCACATAACAAAATGTGCAATGTCCCATTTCTTTCTCAGGTTAAAAGTACATTAAATGAAATCAGTATAGATTATCATGGCTGTTCATTAAGTTTTCGTATTAAGATTATAAGAAATCCATGCATAATAAATTAGATTAAGAAAAGAGAACAGCCATGAATGAAAAAAAAAAGTTATTTGATTATAAAAAAAAAAAAAATGTTTCCTCTGGGAAATCATTTTAGCAACTCAAAGAGGTTTCTGGGACCCAAATTGCCCAGGGACAGAATGGAAAGTAGATTTATACTTGTGCACCTGCTCTCATAAATTTTTAGAACCTGTCTCTGATGTTATTTTGAGCATTGCAAACTGGCGACAGGATCTGCAGCCGAGTTCTGGAGCATGGGCTCTGGTTGTCATGAACATGGTAGAGTGGAGACACCATCTCATGCCTTTTCTACCTTGGCCCTTTGGGCAGAACATAAGGAAAATGGATTTCAGTAACAGTGAATGGACTCATAATATCACCAGCCTAAGTGCTAGGACCCTAGACTTGTGTTCCTTTTTTCAGGATCTCAAGGAATTTGATAAGCTCTCTTGTACAAATAGCAGCAGTACAAATCAGTCACTTAAAAATATCTCACTCATGTAATCCTTAAAATGATTCTGAAAAATAAGTAGTCACAAAGTTTTGAAATTGACATTTAATTTTTTTCAAGTATAATTAGATAAGACATAATTTAAAACATATTGTAAAGATTGACACTTTAAAAATAAAGCTCCATTTTATAGAAAGTTTTACATTCACAGACTTTTCTATTGGACTGAGTAATGTAACAACTAGTTAAATAACAACTATATCAGCCACTCTATATAGAGTCAAAGAGGAACATATATTACTACCTTATTCCAATAGCAGTTAACATTTAAAGTAAGAAAGGATTTGGAACTTTCTTTCCAAAGACTGTCAACGAGACAGATAGGAGAGTTCAGTGACTTGATTAAAAGTAATTTCATTGATGACAATATTTTGAATTGTCCTTTTGATGTATACTTAGGTTTTTTCCATCTTGAGGCAATGCTCAATCCACAGTAAGACTAGAAAAATGAACATTGTTGTTTAAATAGAAGAATCTTATGGCTTAAATGAAGAATGATTAATTAAAATGTTGTGCTGTGAAGCCCTCATCACAGAGTATCAATTCTTAAGGTCGCATGAAGACTAGAAGTTTAGGGGCACCTCAGTGGCTCAGTCAGTTGAGCACCCAACTCTTGATTTCTGCTCAGGTCTTGACCCCAGGGTCATGGGATAGAACCTGCATCAGGCTCTGTTCTGAGCATGGAGCCTACTCAAGATGCTCTCTCTCCCCTCTCTGTCCCTGATCCCCGCTCATGCTCTCTCTGTCTCTAAAATAAGAAAAGAAAGAAAGAAAGAAAAGAAGGAAGGAAGGAAGGAAGGAAGAAAGGAAAGAAAGAAAGAAAGAAAGAAAGAAAGAAAGAAAGAAAGAAAGAAAGAAAGAAAGAAAGAAAGAAAGAAAGAAAGAAAGAAAGAAAGAAAGAAAGAAAGAAAGAAAGAAAGAAAGAAAGAAAGAAAGAAAGAAAGAAAGAAAGAAAAAGGAATAGAAGTTTAAAGATGTGGAAATGGATTTCTGTAGAGGCATCCATAGCATCAAACCTGTTGGGAGATCTTTGTGGAGATCTCAGGCCTGGGACCACGGCAGTGAGGGTTTTCACCACAGCTGTGGGCTGCTGCTGATTTTTAGCTCAGGGCACCAGGCTTGGAATCTGGAACTCAGCTGCCTGGGTTCCAACCCCTACCTTGCCCTTAACAGCTCTATGACCTTTGGTGAATTACTGCAACTTCCTGTGCCTCTGTTTCTTTACCTGTAATACGAGGGTTAAGAAATGAGAAAGTAGCCTTGATATTTGGGATTGTAATTTTAGGTCTTGGTGTCCTATCGAAAATTCAAAAAAAAAAAAAATCTCACAGAACACCAACAGTCAGATATAGTCATCCTGTGACCACAGTGAGATAAGGCAAAGCAAGAGCAGTTGATCATTTTGTCTAAGGGCATACCAAAGACAAAGTTATCACAATATACCTGCTGAAATGAGTAACTGCTGCTTCATTAGCCTCATTGGAGTCTGCCCTCCTTCTAAAAAAAGCTTCTTAATATACTTGATAATAGAATTCTCCCTGCTTGCAGAGAGCACTTGAAACAGTGAAACCCAGCTTCTGGAACCCTCTTCTAAAATCCCCATCACCAGAGTTCAAATCCTAAGATGAGTCTTCCTATCACTGTCTGAGGTGCCCCGGGCGTCACTGTGGGTCTCACTTGCTGCAACAGGAATTAAACCCAAGTGTGTAACTACAGGTGCTCCTCCTGTCATCTTTGACAAGAGAATGAGAGTAATAATTGCTTCATAGATTTTTTCTTTTTCTTTTTCTTTATAGGCTTTCTTATAAAATTAACTAGTATATAAAAAGCTCTAAGAACATACCTGACACGTTAAAAAGGAAAGGTGCTATTGGCCATCAGTGCCGCGTGGCCTTATTTTCTGGGAATTTGGATCTGGCCCCTTCCAAATGCTTCAGCTGAAGACTTTCTGTCTTCTGCCATGACCTCGCTCTCAGGCTGCTCAGGACACAGATCAGTTCCCTGTTTACTGGTGTCAGGAAGAGCCCCTGAAAACTAGTGCCTTGTTACATAATTGCCCCTCTAGTTCATTGAAAATAGCAATTTCACCTATTCAGTAGAGTTTAGTTAAAAATTGCCTTGTCAATGCCACAATTTGGGATGTCTTGAAAAAATAGCACCGTTTCTGAGCTGCTTCAGTTCCTTTGCGATCCTCAGTGCTGGGGACATGGTGGTGCATAGATCCAGCCTCTCCGCTAACTGCTCCTACAAGCCCATGCACCTGCTCTCTGCAAAGTAGTTGATCTGCAGGCGTTGGCTGGCCTGGGGCCCTGTGGACACTCGGCTGGGTGCCCACATGCAGCAGCCCTAACTACACTTTTGTGGAAGCCAAAGATTTTTTCTACCTTGTTACGGACAGGTTTATTTCTAATCCATCTGGTTTCAATTTGATACTGCGTGTCACACTCATTGCCCAGATTCCGCTGCTCCGTTTTTAGGAAATTTGACTGAATATTTTTAAACACCTGATATTTAACAACTAGAAGAGATGGAGGCATTATTGTTAGGTACAAAGCAGCTATCTATGTGAACAATAGAGACATATATTGACTACCAAAAGTTGCATTCAGTTACATAACATAGGAAAGTTTAAATCAGCTGAATTCATTGAAAAGACATACAGAGATTTAGATTGTTAGATAAAATAGGTACAACGATGGTATCCGCACCATTAAATGGCTGGAGAAATGAATGAGGGAATTAAGGCAAAGTGCTTATTAGCTGGATGTTTCTGCATCCTCGATGCTCAGTATTATCTGCAAAATGGCCCCAGTGATGTTCATGTGCCGGTACCCAGATCCCATGCTTGTCTTACTTTATGTGGCAAGAGGGATTTAGCACATGCAGTTAAGTATCTTCATATGGGGAGATTATCCCAAATTATCATGTAGATACAGGATAATTACAAGGGTCATTATGAGAGGGAGGGGGCAGGATAAGCATCAGAGAAGGAGATGTGGTGATGTAAGCAGTAGTCAGAGTGATGGGGCCAAGCACCAGAGGGTACATCCAGACTGCAGAAACTAGAAAAAGCAAGGGATCAGTTTTCCCTTGGAGCCTCCAGAAGGAATGCGGCTGTGCTGAGCCTTGATTTCAGTCTACAGAGACTTCTGACCATGAAACTATAAGCTATGAGTCTGTAGAATTTAAGCCATTGAATCTGTTATGACAGCAAAGGAAATTACTACAATTTTGGTAGGACTGTTATTATAAATACTACTGTACTTGTTTGCTGGGGCTGCTGTAAGAAGATACCATGAACTGAGTAACTTAAGCAAAGACACTCACCGTCTGACAGTTCTGAAGCTACAAGTCCAAGATCAAGGCATCTGCCTGGTTGGTTCTATCGGAAGGCTGTGAGGGAAGAGTTTGTTTCCATTTTTTTTTCTCCTTGACTTATAGATGACTGTCTCTTCCATAGGTCTTGACATTGTCTTCCGTCTGTGTGTGTTTCTGTGTCCAAATTTCCCCTTTTTATGAGATTGCCGATCAGATTGGTTCAAGGTCTACCTTAATGATCTCAATTTAACCTGATTACCTCTGAGATGGTCTTAACTTCAAATAACATTATCTTAGATGGTACTGGGGGTTCAGATTTCAATATATGAATTTAGGGGGAGGGGCACAAACAACTCATTATAATTATTATGTGCATTTATTTTATTTTTAAAGTTAATTGAGTTTTTAGTAATCTCTACAGCCAACATGAGGCTTGAACTCATGACCCCAGATCAAGAGTTGCATATCCTACCAGTTGACCCAGCCAGGCTCCCCTTATTATGTGGATTTAAAATATACTCCTAGGGGTGCTTGGGTGGGTGGTTCAGTCGGTTAGGCATCTGACTATTGATTTCTGCTCAGGTCATGATCTCACAGTTCATGAGTTCGAGTCCCACACTGTGCTCCTCACTGACAGTGTAGAGCCTGTTTGGGATTCTATCCCTCTTCCTTTCTCTCTGCCCTTCCCTTACTCTCTTTTTCCCAAAATAAGTAAATACATTTTTAAAATAATAAAAATAAAATAAACTCCTAGAATGCGAAAGCTATGACTATACTCTCAGAAACAAACAAACAAAAAACAAAGAATTATTTTAACCATAAATTTCATTTGACTAAGGTGGTTCTTTTAAAAGGCAGCCTGATTGGGGATTTGCCGTGTCATAAAGGTACTGTGACTTACTGGTTTAATAAGAAATGGTACCACTGATATGACAACTGGGATACAATCTCAATTATGGGAAATGACAATTTAATAGTTCTAAAAACAACTCCCTTTTATAATTATAGAGAATTTCCTTAGTGGTTTTGCAAGTTCTTTAAGTCATTCAACTTATCTCATGAGGTTTGCTTAAGGATGTGGTTACTACAATATTTGAGCCTGCTCAGTAGTTCTGCAGGAGGTCAGCAAAAAAGCATGTTTAATACATATAGACATATGGTGGCCACATCCTTATATAGAACAAGCAAACCAATCATATTTACCACTGGCATCTGACTTTCCTTAGATTTGTCCTGGATTAGTGGTGCTTAAAACTTCAGGGAGTCCTTTGAGAATAAATATTACAAAAAAGATTGGTGTCTCCCCAGAAAAATGCTGAGTGTGTGTGTGTGTGTGTGTAAGTAAACAGAAATTTTGCTTAAATGTCAAACCATTTGAAGTTGCTTCAAAGCTTATTTATGAGCCCCTCAAGACTTATTTATTTATTTATTTATTTATTTATATTTTTATTTATTTCTGAGAGAGAGAGAGAAACAGCACGAACAAGGAAGGTCACA
>NW_027529172.1:567751-901991 GCF_008692635.1 Crocuta crocuta | reverse complement strand
GGTCTCTTGTTTGCTTTAGCCTCATCTCCAAATTCGGCATCTTTATTGGCTTCCAGAGCCTCAGCTCAATCCCACAGGCTCTAGGCTCATCTCCTTCCTCTTGGCTCCGGGTGAGCACTCACTGCCTCATACCTGACCTCACTGGTCCTCGGGAACTTTTCTGAGCGCAACACTTCATAAGCAGCCTTCCTCCTTCTTTCATCGTGGAATAGGAGAAATCAGTCATTGTAAACCCCTGTGCATTGTGGGAAACTATTCCCTAAATTATCAGTTTGCCTTAGGGAACTTACTTGTTTTTTTTTTTCACAAAAGTTTAGAGTACAATTTGTAGTGCATTTCTAACAAGTAGTTTTATTCATACCTTGGTTCCCTGAACCAAAATTCATTTTTTCTGATATGTAGCATCACATGCATTACTATTTTAAGCCCTACACTTTTTATTAACCCTTGGGAAACACATAAAATGTGCTATTTATTGTATGAATAAAGCAATTCTTGAGTAATAAGAATATCATATTGGACAAATCATATAAAAATACGTCATAGACGTATATAGCTTCTTATGACTACTTTGAAAAGCAGTATCATATATTTGTATGTTTTATTTGGATTGGCTGTTTTATTATCTTCTTTCCTAAAGAACTAATACATAAAATCACACTGCATTATTTCCAAAGCTATTAGAAATAGTAAAAAATTGGGGCACCTGGGTGGCTCTGTTGGTTAAGCATCTGACTTTGGCTCAGGTCGTGATCTCATGGTTCATGGGTTCGAGCATGAACCCTGACAGCTCAGAGCCTGGAGCCTGCTTCAGATTCTGTGTCTCTCTCACTCTCTACCCCTCCCCAGCTTGTGCTCTCTCTCTCTGTTAAAAGTAAAAAAGTTAAACCTTGGGGCGCCTGGGTGGCTTAGTCGGTTGAGCGTCCGACTTTCCCTTAGGTCATGATCTCGCTGTTCGTGGGTTCGGGCCCGCGTCAGGCTCTGTGCTGACTGCCAGCTCAGAGCCTGGAGCCTGTTTCAGTCTGTGTCTCCCTCTCTCTCTGACCCTCCCCTGCTCATGCTGTCTCTCTCTCTCTCTCTCTCTCTCTCCTAGAAATAAATAAAACATTAAAAAAAAAAGTTAAACCTTAAAAAAAAGTAGTAGCAAATCTATGTACTTAAGTGTTAAAAATCAGAGGAAAATGGTCAATCAAAATCTTAACTTGAAATGACTCATACTGTTTATTGCCTTTGCTCCAACTGTTCCTTCTGCCTGGAGGGTCTGGTTTGTCTCTTTCTTCAAGATGAAGTTCCATCCATGAAGTTTTTCCTGAACCACTCAATCTACTTCTGTTTCCACAATTATCTCATCAGATTGTAATCACAAATTGGTTCTTTCTTTTTTATCAGCCTCTCTCACTGCACTCAGATTTTTGAAGTCGGAGATGGTTATGATTGAAACAGCTGACTGAAACAGCTCAGTATCTAACACAGTGCTGTTTACTTAGTAGTCAAGCGGTAAATGCCTGTTGAGTTAACAAAAAGAAGCTTAAGTCAGTAAAAAAAATAATTGGAACGGGGTTAGAGAGCCCTTCATATTGAAACAGATTTTTCTTTTTGTCGTTGTCACTGTAGAATAATTTTAGATGGTCATATGAAGAAATTCAGTACAGTATCTAATAGATTCAGAGCAGGGGCTGCAAACACTCCTTTCAGGAAATGTACAAGGTAGTTGGAAATATAGGCTTAGAGTATCAGAAAGAAAAGCTGCAAAATGCAAAGGAACTTAAGAATATGTAAGGCAATATTGTCCAAGCTATTTACATATATATGGAGAGGCAGTAATAACAGTGATTGGACTCACTGTAATAGAAAGAGTAGAAAATAATGAAAAGTAAAGATACAGAGATATTTCAGATTTTGTACTGCCACTTCAAATCATCAAATGGAGTGCCACTAATGCACAGATAAACAAAGTACTTATGGGCATCCATTACCCATCATTCATCCCAGTGAATGAGAGCAGGAAGTCACGAAGATATAACTAAGGCAAATGAAACATAAACATGGCTTACAGCCCTGGATTACAGATACCTGAAGCTAATGAATGATAGAGATGAAAGGAAAATACTGGATTTGCATATGGCTCTGTATATTTTTAGACTAATTAATGTAAAAAATATGAAAGTAAAAAGGGACAAGGATTCATTCCTGTGATCAATTTTGTCAGAGATTTTCATGTTTCATACATGAAAAGTTATTTAAAATAACTTACTCTTGAAGAAGTATGAGCTCTGAAATCTTGCCACATTCCCTGAAACCTGTGATAAACTGTCAGCCAGAGATTTCATTCCAAAATGAAATGCTTGCACGGGTATCACACACACACACACACACACACACACACGTGTGTACATAGATGTGTATGTGTGTGTATATGTGTATATATCTATATCCATATATAATTTTTAAAAATCTCTACTCTAAATTATAACTAATCTTTTAAAAGAACTGTGTGTCTAGCTCTAACTGGGGCAAATGTAAATGAACTGACGTAACTGAATCAAACAAATTGGGGGAAACTAATTTGAAATTATCTTGTGCATTTAGATAATATGCTTTCTTTGTATCTGTGTATAGTGATTTGAGCTATACAAAGAAAGAAATAATTATTAGGGATTCTCTTTCAGTAGATGGGAATGGTGAGTTGTCAGCTTACATAAACATCAGGTTGAGGGGCTTCTTTTCTTACTGAAGATGGCACTATTTTAGGAAGCGGATGTCTCTTAATTGGGTACACATTACCCTCAAAAATGAATTATACTTGCTAATCACTTGTAAATTGACAAACTAAAATTCGATGACGTTGCTGACAGAATAATGACAAATATTAAATCAAGGAAATTTGTAATAATTGCCCTGGAAAAAAATTTCAATTACAATAAATTGACTCAGGTTAAGAAATATTGCATTTTTTAATGCTTATTTTATTTTTGAGAGAGAGACAGAGTATGAGTGGGGGAGGAGCAGAGAAAGAAATTGGGTGACACAGAATCTGAAACAGGCTCCAGGCTCCACTCTATCAGCACAGAGCCAGCCCCACGCAGGGCTCAAACCCACCAACCATGAGATCATGACCTGAGCTGCAGTCGGCGCTTAAGTGACTGAGCCACCCACTCGCCCTGCCCCAAGGAATATCGCACTTGTAAACACAGCACATGTTGTACCTCTGTCTTGCTCTCACTATAAGTCTCCTAGTGCCCTTCTCAACTGATCTTCAGGGACCCTGGGCCAGCCTGCACAGAAGGGCCCTGCCTGGAGATTTGCCACAGGCATTGGACTTTTGCTGTACTCCCTATTAGCTTTCCTCCTTTCTCCCCTAAGCCCAGTTAAGTTCACCCTGTTGGATAACATCTTAGGTCCGTCCAGTATCCCCTGTATCCTCTGTAGTGCTTTTCCTGTTCTCTCAGTTTTCTTCTGTTGCTTTTTAAGTTATTAATTTTTAAATTAACATTTAAAAAGTTTTCCTTTGGGTCTTTTCATTCATCCCCTTTTTGTTCCATATACATGGGAATAGAAATAAGTGAGCTCAGCACCTGGGTGGCTCACTAGGCCAAACATTTGACTTGGGCTCAAGTCATGATCTCATGGTTTGTGAGCTTGAGCCCCACTTGGGGTAAACAGGAGCCTCATATCAGGTGAGCCTGCTTCTGTCTCTCTCTTCCCCTCTCTCTTTCTCTCAGTCTCTCTGCCCCTCATGGTATTCTCTCACTTCCTCTCTTTCTGCCCCTCGCTCACTTGCAGTCTGTCTCTCTCTTAAAAAGAAAAAAGTGAGCTCATAAGAGGGATACTTAATAAGATAAGGATTCTTTCATATTAAAGAAAATAATGCCATAGATTTCTTGCAAAATTAGTTAAAACCCTAAAAGAGTGTCATGACTGTTCAAAACGTTCTTAAATTCTGAGGGTCTGCTTTCGGATTGTCCCTCCCGACTCTATATTTTCCTCTAATTAAAACTATATTGTTTTCTTAGGCACTCAAACATGTAACTTTTGTCATATGAGTAATGACCGCATTATATTGTTTTTTATCTATTGTATTATAAATGTTAATATTTCAGCTACCCTAAAAGCCTGATTAAACCATTGATGATGAACTTAAGCACCTTTGATGCATTTTCCCCCCATTGCAAAAGCTTCAGGAGAGTACTTAAAAGAATCCTCTTGGAAGCCAACCTCTTTCCTATTTGTTGACTTCTGTAATATCTTCAGTTAAGGACGAATAGGGTACTTCATGCTGTTTAATAGATGTAGTCTTAACACATTTATAATTTCAGTTTTTATCAACCTGTGCATGTTGTGCACCTTTTTAATGTCTAACTGGGTATTAAGAGGAATCAAAATAAATCATTTGTCAAACAGATTAACTCTTTTCCAAACTTACTTAATAAGTCTTATTTTTATTTATAGCAAAAGTATTTTAACTGAGACACTTAGGGATTGGCTGACGTGGTCTGTCAAATCATCTGTGGTCAATATAGTTTAAAAAATGCTTGGGGTTTAAAGATTGTTTTTTTTTATTTTTAATGTTTTATTTATTTCTGAGAGAGAGAGAAAGAGACAGCGTGAGCAAGGGAGGGTCAGAGAGAGAGGGAGATACAGAATCTGAAACAGTCTCCAGGCTCTGAGCTAGCTGTCAGCACAGAGCCTGACGTGGGGCTTGAACCTATGAACCATGAGATCATGACCTGAGCCAAAGTCAGACGCTTAACCTACTGAGCCACCCAGGCACCCCTAAAAAATGCTTGGGGTTTTATTTCTAGTAGACAATTTCTGTTTCTTTGTCCCTCGTTGCTTGCAAGTTTCTCTTTTGTTCTCTTCCTCCCATCCTCCTCCCCTTTCTTTTGAAATCATGAACGGTTAGAGCTGATTTGATTTTTTTTTTTCATCTATCAGTCAGACCTACTGTTCTGTCTTTTGATTTTCTAAACCAGTACATATAATCCAGAGCTTGAACTTGGCACAGCTTCAACAGCTGAAATTTGACTCTTCTTCACTTTGGGGGCTCCCATCAACTCCATGTTCTGAAATGTGATAGTCCATCTGGGGTATTTCAGATGATCGATTATTTTGTTTATCAAGTTTTGTTATAAAATGATAAACTTATAAAAATCGATAGAAAATGGTAGTTTATTTTTTTTATTTTTTTACATGTTTTATTTATTTCTGAGAGAGAGACAGCATGAGCAGAGGGGGGTCAGAGAGGGAGATACAGAATCCAAAGCAAGCTCCAGGCTCTGAGCTAGCTGTCAGCACAGAGCCCAAGGCAGTGTTCAAACTCACGAACCGTGAGATCATGACCTGACCTAAAGTCGGATGCTTAACTGACTCAGCCACCCAGGCACCCAGAAAACAGTAGTTTAAATCTAGATTGGTAGCCATGTTGCCAGAATTCAAAGATAAACTGTGCCACTTCCTAGTTGTGTGATTCTAGCCAAATATTATTAGCTATGTGAGCCTCAGTTTTCTCATCAGCAAAACTGAGATAATTAGAGAATCATAGGGAAAATTTAATGAGTTAATAGAAATACATGCTTAGATCAGTTCCTTTCCTTTGCAATTAATCAGTACATGTTTCTCTCATCATGATCATAGCTTGAAAAAGTGTGTAGCATATCATGGGCATATATAGCAAAATGCTTGTTGAATGAATTAATGAAAGAATAATGTTTCAACTCAATAATCCCATAAACATCGGGAGCATTTTTAGAGCTTTCTCTTTGAACTATATAAAGATGTTAGACATTCAAAAACTGTCTGATAGCTTGTAAAACTCAGTCTGTTTATTTTGGCATTTTATGTAGGTCAAATCAATTAGACAGTGTCTCTCATTTATATTTAAAATAGTAAAACAGTAGCTTTCACAAATGATAACCTTGGGTATAAACATGGGCAATGACTAGTCGTTTGAAATGAATTTCAGGAATTTTACTATTATTTATACCATTTCTTAACATTATTTATGTATGTGTTAAAGGAGCAATATGGGCAATTTATGAACTTCTAATGTCCATGATATTATATATATGGATATATATACACAAAATTAAAACTCTTTATTGATTAAATACATCTGTTATTCTCAATCACTGGATCCCAGAATAAATGTTCCCTGACTACATTTGTTCTCTTCCCTGAATTATTCAAATCAAATCAAATGATCTTGTTTTTAATTAGACTCAATTTAACCCTGTTATACCTTGTCACTAAACAGATCCTCTGTCATAGAAATTGAGGTTTCATATTTCTTAGCCTGGATTCTTGCACAAAAAATGTACTATTAATTTGGTTTCTTATTCTCCTCCTCAGAATAGTGGGAAATATTTTGTACGTTGATGATTTTATTATAGTTTTCCAAAACTATTTTAACAGGTAGATGAAGTTTGACTCAAGATAATTATGTTGAATTGCAAGGCACTGGCAGAAATAAGTCCCTGCTTTCGAATCATATGTAATAATTAGGAATTGCCCACGGCAGCTGGTGAAAGGATTATTGCTAAAAATCACCTCTGATTCTCACTACAAAATTCAGTCAGCTCTCATAATGACAAAGGGAATGCTGCCTGGATCCCCACTCAATTCAAAAACATTTATAACAAATTCAAGTTCAATATTGTGAATATTACTTTTTGTGTATATAGTTCTGGAATTATTGATAATCCATTATATTTCTTTATAATCTAACTATCATTCTTAATCAAGAAAGATATAGAAAAAGTGTACTAAAAACCACGATGGTATTTGCAGGGTAGAGATAAGTGAAATGTTACTTGAGGAATTTAGGCTGGCCCAGCAAGAATGAAATAAAATGAGACGTCATGTGAGATATTCATACATTCACTTGGGAGTATTCCATAAACTCATGGAAATATACTGGAACTTATTTTTTCTTGCTTCTTCAAACATCTATAGGACATAGAACTCCATTATAAATGTTAATTCATTACCAGAAAAAAAAAAGTCTGTTTTTGTGACTGAAATCATTGGAAAATACTCAGAATAATATTGTTTTATACTTTTGTTTAATACTGTTTTTTTATTTTTTAATGTTTTTATTTATTTGTGAGAGAGAGAGAGTGAGCAGGAGAGGGTCAAAGAGAGGGAGACACAGAATCTGAAGCAGGCTCCAGGCTCTGAGATAGCTGTCAGCACAGAGCCTGACGCGGGGCTCGAACCCACAAACTGTGAGATCATGACCTGAGCCGAAGTCGGATGCTCAACCAAGTGAGCCACCCAGGCTCCCCTGTTTAATACTGTTTTATACTTTATTCCATTATGGAACCAAGGTACAAAAAGACTTGGGTATTTTAAAACCACTGCCATTTTCAAAATCCCATGCATACATTTTTAACAGTTTTCAAAAGAAATATGTAAAATAATGTTCTTCTATGGAGGAATGAAATTAATGATTGGTGGGCTGCATTTCAACAGATGATTTACCCTCCATTGTCATAAATATTAGCTGTCTGACAGGACACTATTAACTAGTCCCCAGGAAACTAATTGCTGAAAAGGCTTACAGGTGATTTTATAACTAGAGTTATAAAAATGCAGAAATTCTGACAAGAAGAGCACATGAACTCTTGAGAGCTTAGCAAGAAAATCAACATTTTCTAGCTCCTGAGAGATGGATTGTAGTACCAATGTCACTGACAGATCAGTTTACCTTTTAGTGTGGTACAAAGGAAGAGAGTTGTAGGCTGTCAAACATTTCAGCAAGTAAGAAAAATGATATAGCCTTGAGGTAAAGTTGAAAAGAATTGTGCCTGTTGGATTCTGTGGAAAGCTCAGTTATGTTTTAATTTCTTAGAATTTAGTAGACATTGACTTCTTATTTTAAAAGACATTTCATCTGAAATGTTCTAATTTTGTCTGGAGAATACTAAAATAGTACACACATTTTCAGTTTTCTACAGTATCAAAGAAAATAGTCATTTTGGGTTCAGTACAATACAAGTTCTATTTATATCGGTAATTTTCCCTCAAATTTTCTTTCTCCATAGAATTCCCACTGAACGTGGATTATGAGTTACTTTGTTTCCTTTGCTTGCCTGTATTGAATAGTAATTTGCCTTTTCTCTTAGAGTGTGTTGCCTTCTCTGTAATATGGCATTTAAACCATATAGATTTTTATAAATCGGTTTCCAGAATTCACTGATTTTACTCTGTTCAGTGCTTTTGCTAACTATTGGGTTAAGATAACTACAGAAAACTTAGTTTTCCTTGGGTACCCTCAACCTTGAATCTCTATGAGTGTCAATTTTCCCGACTGTTCCCAAATATATCTTATTCCTTTAGCACAGGCGTCCTCTCGATTATATCTTTTTCCATTGACATTTGTTCGGATTTTTCTTAAATCTCTGAAAACTTCCACTTGTGTGTGCATACAATAATTTGGATCTATATTTTGTTGTGCTTTACATACCTCCATCTCACTGCAAACTCCATTAGAAAGTCTTTTCTGGTGACACCTGGGTGGCTCAGTCAGTAAAGCATCTGACTCTTGGTTTCATCTCAGGTCATGATCTCAGGATTCATGGGTTCGAGCCCCACATTGGTCTTTGAGATGGCAGTGCAGAGCCTGCTTGAGATTCTCTCTCTCCCTATCTCTCTGCCTCTACCCTGCTCACATTGTGTCTGTATCTCTCAAAATAAGTAAATGTTCTAAGAAAAAAGTATGTTCTGACTGGTGTTTATATATGGTTATAAAAATAGATATATTGCTTACATATTCATTTTATACATTATATATATATATAACTATATAACTATAAATATTTTCTAGGAATTTAATTAACTTCAACATAGGAAGAATATTAGCTTTTACTTTATTTCAAATTTGTGTCCCTAAGTCCCATTTGACCTCATTAATTTCTTGAATTTACATCTTTTTACAAGTTTTTTCAAATCCATATACACAGATTTTGNAAGTATGATTCTATTTATTATAAAACCCATATGATATATATATATATGTATGTAAATATGTTGAAATATTCTATTGGTTAGAATGTTAATTGTTCTCAATGATGCAAAATGAATCAGTTATTTAAGGATAGAATTAGTTCATTATAACAATTCAGTGTCTTGCTGTTTCCCAATCCCAATGGAGCATTTAGCCATTCTTGTTTGAACAAGACTGAACAGTCCTGTTATTTGTAGGAATAATATCTGAAGAAAATGAGATCCAGAAATTTTAATCTCAAATCCTATGATCTTATTTTTCATTCCAAGACCTCAAATAAAACTTTTAAGATTGTTTCATGTCTGTTTTTTCATGGAATAAATGAGGACTTCTTGTATTTATACACTCTAATAGATTAGCTATAAAATCAGTTACATTATGTAAAAGTCACATTAGCTTTTGTCCAATGACCTAGTTTATGTTCAGATTTAAGATGTGGGCTCTTTCTGGATTATACTGACTCAGATCTCATACATCGTCCACTTAAGTAATTATCAGCTAATTTGCTGGTCAAGATAATCTGGTATAGGGAACATGTGTTTATATTACATTTTCTCATATGTAACATGGTAACATCTAAAATGTAGGTTTATCAAAAATATTCCATTTTTAATTTTTCTTTTCTTAAATGTTTATTTATTTTTGAGAGAGAGAGTGCACACAATCTGAAGCAGACTCCATGCTGACAGCAGAAAGCCTGATGCGGGGCTCAAACTCATGAGTCATGGGATCATGACCTGAGCCAAAGTCTAATGCTTACCCAACCGAGCCACCCAAAAATCCCAATTTTAATTGCAAGATTCAGATTTACTAGTACAAAAACTGTATTTAAATGAAAAATCTAATAAACAACCAAGACAAATATAATACAATTAACTAACATGATTTATTAAATAGATTTTAGCATTTCCTTTAGAAACAAGTATAAATCAGGTATTTGTATTTTATTTAGTAATGATAAAGTGAAAACCATTGCATGTTACCTTATGAAAAATTTGAGAGTAAATATAGTTGGTATTTATTGACCATTTGCCACTATATCATGGAATCAGAATGCCCTGCTGTCATCCTAGCTCTAACCCTGCTTGCTAGCATGTGGCATTAGGCAAATTCCTTCATCTTTGTCTAACTCTCTTTTCTCTTTTATTAAATGGAGATATGAAAGTATATATGAATATATACCTTGGGGCAATTTTTTTTTTAAAGTTTATTTATTTTTGAGAGAGAGAGAAAGACGGCATGAGTGGGGGAGGAGCAGAGAGAGAGGGAGACACAGAATCCGAAGCAGGCTCCAGGCTCTGAGCTGTCAGCACAGAGCCCGAGGCGGGGCTCAAACCCACGAACTGTGATATCATGACCTGAACCAAAGTCGGCACTCAACCAACTGAGCCATCCAGGTGCCCCTACCTTGGAGCAATGTTATCCAGCAGCATCTTTCTATGTTGATGGAGATGTTCTATATTATGTGCTGTTTAATATGGTATTTACTAGAGGCATATGGCTCTTGGGAACTTGAAATATGACTAATGTGGTTGAGAAATTAATTTTTAATTTTAATAATTGAAGATTAAGTAACCACGTGAGGCTGGTGGCTTCCTTATTGGAAAGCCTAGACTGGGGGAGTTGTTGTTTAGTAGTTATCTGAGATAATACATGAGTAGTGCTTAAAAGAATGCCCAGCATACATTATTATAATACTAATTATCATGGCCCATACATGGTTAAACGTGTGTTTAACAGGCAATATTTCTTTTTATATAACAATTATATGAGATAGCCATTACTTTTCAGATGAGAAAACCAGTTTCTTTGGGTTAAATAACTTGCTTCAGGGTATAAAGGATCCAGGTTCATACCAAGAATTATAATAGCTAATGTGAACTTTATTCATGCTTGTTCCCATGCTTTTGCTAACAAATACTCTTTTTACATGCTTAATCTTCAAGTTCAACTAACTTACTAACTTTTTAAAAGTCTGTCTGTCTTTATCCTTGTATACATTAACATTTTTCTGGTTGACTAGCTCTTTCTTCCAATATGCGTGAGTGGATATCTTACCTTTACTGAGATCCTTCCAGGGAAAAAACAAACATACAATAAGCAAAATTATTTTGATGACTTTAACCACAGTTATATTTTTTAAGACATCCTAGGTGATATCTGCCTTTATGAAACGTTTGGAAAATAAAGTCAGGTGCAAATAATTTATAATGTTTGTAGGTATAATTTTACTATCCATTTTGTTTCTTGTGTACTTTTTGAAGGAAAAAAGTTTATTTGAATTGAACTGTGAAAAGTACAATATTCCCTGGCTTTTCTTAATAACTATTACACAGTGCATTCTGAAAGAAAATCACCTGAGAGTTGGCTCAGAGCTTAGAAGCTCTCAGAGGTTATTCACTTGGCTCAAATAGAGTAGTAGCCTGGTAAGGAGAGTGATCTCCTCCTGACAAAACTCCGCTATACATTAGAATGAAAACAAGAAAGGTGATAGATTGTTGCTGGCAAGTTGGTGATGACACCCACTGGTATTTCTTACAATATGAATGAGCATTCTCATTTGTTGACTATGCTTAACATTTTGTTTTAATATATGCCTAGTATTGGAAAGCATTTTTAAATAATTGTGTTTAAAAACACAAGAAAGACCATTCTTGGAAGTGTTGACATGATGAGGGCTCCGTTTCTCTGCCACCTGATGCCAATGAGCATAGTGTGTTCTCTATTTCTATATTTATAAAAGCAAAAGTAAAAAGCATTTCATGGAAGTGTTAAAAAATATGATAAGCTACAACTGGGTAATCTAAGTGTTTTTTTTCTGTGTTTCTTTAGTCTTTTTTTATATTCTTCTCTATATATAACCAATCGTTTCAAGCTCAAATATCTGTGTTAGTAGTGGAATAGAAAATACTGTTAGAAAATAGTGATTTTACACTTAAATATACAGAACTCCAAGGGACTTGTCATTTTAAAGTAAATATTTTAAAATATAGAAAGGAAGATTTGGATTCTTCAGTTTCAAAAAAATACACAATGACTTGCACAGTAGGCTTATTATAAAATCTATTACTTTCATGCCAACTTTTCAGTGCATGGAATTGTGTGGCACAAAAGAATACAAAGAGAATGAGTTGTAGATGTTCAAGGACTTGGTGAAATATCAGAGAAAACAAAACAAAACTAAACTTGCTGTATATATGTACGCACATACACATATATGTATATGTATATATATATATGTGTATATATATATACACACACACACACACATGCATACACACAACCATGATAGTTACTCTAGGGAAAAATTTCTAGAAGTGTTCTTTTCAGAACTCTAGTAGTATTTTTACTGGTGTGGTGTAAAAAAGGATTAAAAATGCAACCTATTAAACATTTATTATGGGATTCTCCAAAACCTTCACTATGTGAAAGTGCTTGGCAAATGTTTAGGAAAAAGGATAGCATATGTGACATTTCCCAGACATTAATGCTAGAAACAGCAACTCCTCCTATTTTTTTCCTGATGATCAATCTATAGGGTTATTAAAAGTTTAGGATTTTATAGTGTATAATTAGACAGGGATATTTCTTGTTTTTAATGTTTATTCATTTTTGAAAGAGACAGAGCATGAGTGAGGGAGGAGCAGAGAGTGAAGGAGACACAGAAACAGAAGCAGGCTCCTGGCTCTGAGCTGTCAGCACACAGAGCCGTAAGTGTGGCTGCAACTGACGAACTCTGAGATCATGACCTGAGCCTAAGTCAGATATTTAACCCACTGAGCCATCCAGGAGCCATCCTGAGCTATCCCCTGACCAGGGATATTTCTAAAACCTATTTACAAATTTTATTTTATTCCTTTGAATGGATACAATTTCAACAATAAAGTCTGAAATTGCTTCAGCTCTTTGTTTGCTTCATATTTTACCTCCCCATTTCCCAAAATCATAGAGGGACATGGTACTAAATGTTTAGCAAATTCAGGAAATCTAACCTACCAATCTTTATAAAGCTGTTTGTTCTCAAAGATACAACTGCTAACTAAACTTTGTAATTTTGTGTTTCCCCCTCTTTATATCTCTTTCTTTGGTTCACATTTTATTTCAGAAGTTATTAAAGCTGAATTTAAAAAAAAAAAAACTACAACTAGATTTTGAAAGAGTGGTTCTGGAAATTACATTCTCTGCATCACCATTACTCTCTCAGAATAATGCAGTGACAAATGTTTGTGAATAATTATTTTGCTGGAGATCCTGCATGTTACTCTCAGAATCTCAGATTAACATACAGGACCATGATATTTGTTAAAAGCCACAGAACATTTTCAATGAGTGCTTTGAATAGAAAACCAGTGTTTGGCCAAATTCCAGTTCAAGTAATTATATTCTCCTTTCCTCAATCTTACCCTATAATTTTCATTCTTGATTTGTGGAGTAGTCTTAACAATTGGGATCACTTAAACGTGTGCTTCAATTTTAAGTTCTTTAGATGTTTTGGATGGGAAGCTTTGGGTACTCTAAGTGCTTAAAAATCAGGTTAGTTGGTCATATTTCTAGGACATTCCTTTAAATAGAATAGAGAAATTATGCAGACTTTCACACATTACACTATTTTATGTTCATTATGTTTTTACTTTTAACTAAATCCGATATTTTACATTCTTTATAATAAAAACCCCTCTTTTATATCTCATAGTTTTTCTCTATCAAGTTTCTGTTGTTCACCCTCTCACATGCCTAAACTACAAAAAGGAGGCTGATGGACAACCCCCACCTAGCAGGCAACTGTCCATGGTGCAGAGGAAGTATTGCACATGCGTATTTATAAGTGCAGATATGTAAGTTATTACAATTTAAATGGGAGATGATTTACAAGAAAAGAGTTCTAAGTTACTCACTTTGGGTGTTTTAACAAATTGAAGCTGGTAATAGTTAGGGGACAGAGTCACTATAATTGCACTCTGGGTTCTCATTAACCATCTCTCTCCATCTGCGCTGTTCAATATGGTGGTTGTTGAGAACCCTGCATGTGGCTATTATGCTGTAAATATATAATAGGAAATAAATTTGAAGACATAGTGTTAAAATTAATGTAAAAGATATAAATTCTTGCCTTGATTAAATTTTACATATTTTAATATATTAGATTACGTAGAATATATTATTAAAATTCATTTCACCTGGGGTTAGTTTTAGTTTAGTTTTGTTTTTGCATTTTATACACAGCTACTAGAAAATTTAAAATTGTGTACGTGGTTCACATAGTATTTCTATTAGACAGGGATGCTCTATATCTTCCAAATACAGCAGTCAGTTGTATTTTCTCTGCCATTTTAGTTTAATGTTTTGACCTTCTCAAGTCTTTTATATTTGCTTGTTAACAATTCCCTACTTAATATCTCCTGTCCAACGATTTAAAATTTATTCTGTGAAAGTGGTAAAACTCAGGGGAATTAACACTGTGTTCTAGGAGCTTTAGATCTTCATGAATTGAAAGGGGATATATTTTGAGTTGCTTTACACAAGCAGTTTTTATCATTTCCAATGTGTTATGTTTTCTTCCAAGCTTTTGTTATAACTGCAGTCAAAGCACTTGGGCATATTGCTTTGTATTATTTTCTGCATTTCAAGGGGCTAGACACAGGATGGAATCGTGGAATAAATTATATGATATTACCCGACACACCATATAATTTCCTGTTATAAGGGTGATAGCCACTTACTTGGATGGGCAATTTAACACAGGCATTACATTAAAATAATTTTAAGGTAAAACATTAGAATAATTGAACACTGTTTTTCTTCCCATCATCACAACTACCAAGCACAAAGAAAACAGGAGAGATCATATAGCACATTATTATCTCTGGTTTGCTACATGCCAGTAATTTCATATCAAGTACATTCAATCAGATTTTGGAGTTGCTGTTGTGTAAGGCTTATGTTTCTCAGTCAATGACTCCAATAAAAATGGTATCCTGTTGTGATAGCCTCAAAATTTGTAGCAGTTTTGGAGCATGAGGATCAATTTATCAAAAAGACACAGGAATGATAGAAATTTTCAATCTTCAATTTTCATTGAATCCCATGTAATCATAGGCAGGGAGGATTTTTGAAGACATCGTGGCAGGATTATAGAACTAAAAATGAATGTTGAACAGACTTTTTTCTTCCTCCCTTCTATCAAGGTAATTTGTTTCTTTTGCTCGGTTGTCTAATGGTATGTATGATAGTGGCGTAAAAATTACTCAGTCCTTTTGTATGGTAGATGTTATTTTTTATTTCCTCTACATCTCTCATATTGGAATAAAACCCCCATTTTTCTTGTTGCTATGCCATATTCGTTTCACATATAAGATTTCTGGTGGAACGTTTATGTGTTCATAGGACCTTACCCTGTTTCCAAGATAACCATCTGACCGATTTGGGCTGCTTAAATTTTGGGGATGGGATTATGAAGTTGAAGCCAGAGAGAAAATAAGTTTAGTCTGTCTCTAGATGCACCTGTTCATAAACCATTTTTTTTGTCACAAGGATCACTTTGGTGAAATGCATATAATAAAATACTTGAGATTGTAAAGAAACCAAATTGTATTGAAATAAGAGTTATCAAAATATAAAAGAAAGCCCAATATTCGATATGGTATTATATATGATTCTTAAGAAAGAAAATAACACTGGCATCAAGGGACTAGGGTAGAAAATGAGAATGAAAGCAGATATGAGAAATGGAGAGACAGAGTTCTGACAGTGATAAAAACATTCGTTCTAATTTTTCCCTGAAACGCAACCATATTGCTGTCCTCCTCCATCACCAGCCCCTCACAACATAAATTGTATTTGTTAGTTGATGACTTTGAAAAGAAAGCTCTTCTTTCTGCTTTGATACTGTCATCTGAATGCTAATGCTCTAGTAATGGTGTTATATTATAGACATTAAACACGTTAGGAAGATTATTGCTTAAATTTAAAGCTGCAAAGTCAAAGATCACACTACACTTCTGGACTCTAACATTTGTAAGACAATGGTCTATAATACTGCCCAGCAGAACTATCTGCAATGTCCAATACTGTAGCCACTGGCAACGTGTGTTTATTGGGCACTGTAATGTGACCTGTGTGGCTCAGGAGTTTAATTTTTAAGATTATTTTAGTTAATTTGAATTTGACTCAAATAGTTACATATGGGACAGCAGAAGCTATAAAAAAGAATGCTTTTTAATTTATATAATCTAACAGTTTCCTAAGTGGAAATGTTTCAAACTGATGTCAAAAGTTCCTCTAGTTACTGTCCCATTGACACTCCAATTATTCTCATTTTTTCTTAGAGGCTTCCCAAGTGCCTTATAGGAAGATAGCCTCATGTAATTGACAGACCCTTGGCTAAGAAACCAGACAGATGATCTGTGATTCATTCGAAGCTGAATCACGTACCGTGTGTGAATTACTCCCTTAAAGTAGTTAGTTATCAAACCTAACTGAACATTAGTTTCATCATCTGTCGAATGGAGATTATATCCCTCTCATGGTGTGATGTGAGAATAAAATTAAATATACTCAGAGTGTAGGTAAATATATTTAAGGAGTTTATGGCAGTGTTTTTCACTGTTGTTAATCAGTAAATGTTTGATACTATTGTTTTTCTCTTTTTTTACTACTTTGGATAATTCTTAAAATATGTTAGAGAAATGATAAACAATAAAACCTGCCTTTACCAGAAGATTCCGTTTTTTGTCTCAGCATACTTGGAACATATTTTGAAAAGCATACCCTTGTCAATATTATAAGATATAAGATACCTTGTCAGTCTGGTCACAGTAGTATTGTGGAAGTATATGATGTTTCATTTAATTGTTATATTGGAGTTTTTCTCCATTTTGAAAACATAATTTCTTCTCTCAAAGTGGAAATTCTGTTCTCAGCTTTCAACAACGGCTCCTAAGTAGATTCTTTTGACTGTAAGTGTACAGTGATTATTAATGAAGTTTGAATTTTGGTTTAGTCCAAGTTTAGTTCATTTTAAAGTGTTCAAGTGATGCTTTTATCATGCAGATGTGTCAGACATGTGTTAGGGAAATGAACCATTGATGATTCTATTCAACAGTCCTGATTTGTTACCCTCTCCGTATCCATCAGGTTGAGAAGTTACTCCATGGTTCATTGTAATGTATATAAAATGTTAGCATTGGCCATATTCTCTTATAATGTTACCACCCTTTATCATTTTGGTAGTCTCTATTTATGAGTAATATGACCTATATAACTGAAATATATATTTATCTGGTAAATTTATCACAAGCAGATTTTTGGAACATTTATATTAATAGCATACTTTAGCTTGATATCTCAAGTTGGGAAATTATTTCTGGATGTCCCATAACTAATGGATACTTTAGGATATATAGCTCTATATTTTTACAATGATGTAAGATATTTGTATTCTTATCTCACAATGTCTGATCTCACATTCTTTAAATTGTATTGTTCTTCTTTATTGACTTGTACTTGGGGCTCCATTATGTATTATATTTTAAATTCCAAGTAAAAATTAAAGGAACTGGGGCACCTGAGTGGCACTGTCAGTTAAGTGCCCAACTCTTGATTTTGGCTCAGGTCATGATCTCAGGGTTCGTGAGATTGAGCCCAGTGTTGGGCTCTGTGCTGACAGAGTGGAGCCTGCTTGGGAATCTCTGTCTCTGTCCCTCTCTGCCCCTCCCCTGCTCTCAAAATAAGTAAATCTTAAAAATATGTATAAAAATGTAAAGAAACAGATTATTGTGTCTTCTAAAAAAAACAGAGAGAGAGAGAGATTTGTTAATAAGGCCCCGCTCGACTAACAAAGCTGAAAGCCACCCTGCTACTAATTTTAACTGAAGTCATTATCTGTGGATGGTTTACTAGCGTAGCATGGCACCGGATTTGTCTTGCTGCTGAATATGACCATATTTTCAGCTTCAGAGGAAAGATATTTAAGGACTGGTGACACTCACTTTAATTTCCTCCCATATTTTTCTCTTTATCTCTCTCTGACACCAAAACTAAGAACGTGGCAAGTGAGATTGTGTGTTAAACAAAACGCTAGCCCAGGCAACCTTTGGCATGGCAGACTCACATGCTATTGCTTGCCTGCAGCTCTCTCTAGCCCGTGTAGTCCCCTTCAAAGTGAGAAGACTACACGCAATCTTAGCGGCTGACTTTTCAATGTGGCAGAAAGCACTGAGTCTTAAATTTGGCTACGTATTGTAATCACCTGGAAAGCACACACAAAACAGTAATGCCTGGGACCCGCCTCAGAGATTCCAATTTAACTCACCCTGGGTGTGACCTGTGCATGGAGAATCCTTTTTTTAATGTCTTCACTAGAATCTAATATGCAGCGTCACTTAAGAACAGCCACAGTAAGCATCCTTGTCTAATAAGGCTTTACCAGGTGATGGGCTCAGGGTTACCTTCAACTGTTGGGGACGAAAAGATAATACAAGGAATTTAGTTCTTTTAAATTTTTTACTCTTAGCATGATGCTCTGAGAATAAATGGCATACTTATCACCCAAGATACCCTTGGACATCATTGGTGATGACTCTGGATTACTTTAATTTGTCATTTCTCTTTTTCTTTTTTTGACATAATAAACACACAAGCGTTGACGCTGGGACTAACTACCCATCATTAAGACCATGCTTGGGAAAATCCCACCTCTAGGAGCTCTTAAGTCCACATTTGTTTTCTGATACAACCAACGGCCCCCTGACAACCTTACTCTCTCACTTTATGGAACAAACATAATATTTTTACTTCTTCAACAACATAAATAAAAAATTTACATCTCGTTACACATACAAGGCAATACTCACTTGTCTCCACTTCCAAAATCTGTGGGCTTTTCTTTTCCTACTATCTCCGTTTATCCTTTTCAGGACCATCGAAGCCGATTTACCCCTCCCAGACAGGTTGGCATTTTGCTCTGTGTCCAACTCATTCCACCCTCTTCAGAATATCTCTCACTCCAATCACTTCTAATTTCAGCTTCTCCTCTTTCTGTAACTCCTGATGGTACCTAAAATTTCTTTTGAAAATCTGTGTCTACTTTTTGTCACCTAAATACCATCTATTCCCTCAATGATTTTTCTGCCAAGCTCTTCTAATAGTTGAATTGTGCTCATTTGTGTATTTTAAAAATCATGCGTCAATAGGATTCTTCACAGCCAGAAAACTGGCATTCAAACTAATCACTCTTTGAACACTTCTCTCTAAAAAATTTTAAGAAATCCTTTATTGCCAAATTCAAGGATGATTTCAGAGCTTACGTGTTCTAGGGAACCAGAACAAAAGCCTTTATTCCATTCATGCATTACTTTTAACAGTTATAGAATATCTACTTCACAGATATCTCTTGAGAGATAAAATCAGTAATAATTAAGAGAACAATTGAGCTGATGTTTATTGAGTTGTTATTGTCTCTTAGATGCTTTGACAGGATCATCCCATTGAATCCTCATTACAGCTGTTTAAAGAAACACCTGTGGAGCACCTGGGTGGCTCAGTGGGTTAAGCATCCCACTTATGCTCAAGTGGGTCATGATCTCAAGATTTGTGAATTCGAGCCCTGCAATGGGCTCCATGCTGACAGCTCAGAGCCTGGACCCTGCTTCAGATTCTATGTCTCCCTCTCTCTCTGACATTCCCCTTCCATGCTCTATCCCTCTCTCTCTGTCTCTTTCAAAAATAACTAAACATTAAACAAAATGTGTTTAAATAAACACCTGAAGCTGAGAGAAGATAAGGAACCTGCCCAAAATCACAAAGCAAGAAAGTGGCCAAGTTCAAATTCAAATCCAGGTTTTTCTGACTGCAGCACTCAGGCTTCTGGCATATCTGTATCTATACCTATACCTATATCTAAATGTGGAATGGTCCTTACATTTAAAGAGCTCATGGTTTAATAATAATAGTTTTAGTATTTGCTGAACAGTTTCCAATAATCCTGTCCTTACATGTGTGGTTTTATTTGACTCCCAGAAAAAGAGAAAACCATAAGTGTCCTGCAATGGTAGCAGCCATGTGTTAATGAGTAAACACTAATTCACCTAATAAACATTTAGCATTTCCGCTTGACTTGAAAATGTTAGTGTATGGATAAACTACTGAATATCATGTCCTAATGAGCAATGCCATGGAATACAAGAATCTATATATTTTCTTCAAAGCATAATTGTTTATAGCCCATTAACATGCACCTTTTGACAGTCCCCTTATGAAGATGTCACAGAAATCTTTAATTGTGTGCAACCAAACAGGTTTTAGTCAGAAGCATGGTTCTCTATAGCAAATTGGGATTGCTAAGGAAAAAAAATAATAAAAAAGAATGAGGGAATATATTCAGCATGAGGGCAAAGATCATGCCTAACTTATTTTCTATTGTGTTCCCAGTACTTAGGAAAAACTTTGATCTTAGGTGATAAACATTTACTGCAGAGAAGGAAGAATGACTTGAGAATTAATGCAAAAACTGGGTGATATGAAATTGTAATTGTTTCCAATACTTTCTAGACCAAAAGCAGTCATTGCTGTCACAGTCATATGGCCTAGAGTTCTTTTTGATTTAATTTTCAATATGCATTTTTAATGCTTCGTGACTTGAAAAGGACACATCCAGACATTCCTTTTTATAAAGCAGATATTCAAAAGAAGTAGTCAAATTAAATTAATCCTTTCTTCAAAGTGAAATAAAATGTTTATTTGGAACTGTTATGCAGCATATTTTAATTATTTTTAGATGTCCTTTGTTTCTTAAAATGCTATTGTACATTTTTTAACTTTTCAGAACAAATATATTTTCCTTGTTCACTTTGTCTTGCAAATTATTTTTAATGTGCATGAACAACTTTATGAAATTAATTTATTCAGTTTGGTCTCCAGGAACACACTATATTCAAAGGAAAATACAATTTACTAGGTGATTTTCAATTTTGAGATTAAAAAAAATACACACATGGCTGGGGGCTCTTGGTTTGTGTTACACATACAGATGTGTATATGAGACAGCATGCCAATGTTGTCTTTATAGGCAGCTTAGGGAGATATCAGTGTAACAAGACTCTGTGGTCAGGGGATCATCTATATAGATTCTTTATATAGGATCATTATATGGATTCTTCTATTCCATGGCATTGCTCATTAAGACATGATTTTCAAGATTATCTTGTCTATAGTCCTCATTTAATGATAAATCGGGTAGGAGGTCTTAGAGTAGTAGCTTAGGGTGACGGGTTAAATTTGATTAGGTTTATGGTGTCACAGTCCTTAAATGACTACATCTCATTTGTAAACCCTGAGAGTGACTGTGTCTCTGAAGGGCTAGGTAATGGTAAAAGATTCCTTCAGCAAAGGGTTTTTTAACCTCACCACTATTGCCATACTTGGTCAAATATTTCTCTGTTATAAGGAGCATTTTAGGACACTAAGCAGTGCCCCTGGCTTGTACCCACTAAGTGCTGGGAGCAACTCCCCTTGCCTGAGTTGTGACCATCAAAACTGGCTCCAGATATCGCCAAATGTCTTCCCGAGGGCAAAATCACTGTTTGGGCACCATCAGACCACTGCTGAGGGTGATGACGTAGGGAAATGACGGTTTTTGCATCCAAAAGTGCACTGCGATTGCTCTTTCCAATATCACCATGACCTACAGGTTGCAGTGGTCATTTTTTGGACTTCAGTGTATTGATCTTTCTGCTGCATTTATCAAATGATCTTTCTTTCTCCTTAAAACTTTCTTTGTTCACTTGGCTTCCATGAAACCACACTCTTGATTTTCCTCAGTCCTCGCTGAACTCTCCACTCAGAGTCCCTTTCTGATTTCTTCTTTTTCTTGGCCTTTAAACATCAGAGTAACACACAGGCTCTGTTCTGACAACTCTTCTCTTTTCACACATTTCTTGGGTGATCTTATGCCGTCCCATGACTTTTCAAAGACATTTATATGCTTCCCACATTTGTGTCTTCAGATCTTACTAGTAACTTTCATATATCTAATAGCTTAATGATTCCTCCATCTAATTACATGATAGGCATCTCAAAATTAATATGTCCAAAGCAGAAATACTGGCCTTCCTACCCTACCAATCTACTTCTTCCAGTCCTCCCCATGTCAATAAATGACAACTCTGTTCTTTGATTTACTCAGATGAAACAAACAAGGTTGGACCTATCTTTGGCTCCTCTCCTTCTTTAACACTGCACATTTAATCTACCAGGGGATCATGTTGGCTGTACCAGAATTCATCAGTGTTCTACTCTACCACTACCACCGCAGCCATATTATCATCTATCACTTGCATTAATTCAATATCTCACATTTTGCTGCCATGCAATTTTTTCTCAATGGCAATTTGATGATTTTACAACTTAAATGATCTCATATGGATGCTTTGCTCAAAACCCTTCAATGGTTCCCTGTTTCTTTAAGAGTCTTTACTATGCTTGATAACTCTCTACACTCTGTGGCTAACTCTGTCCTCTTCTCTTTTCAATTTTGCCTTCTACTCTCTATCCTAGCCTACTGTTCTCAAGCACATCACATTGCTGCCAAATCAGGTTCCTTGCACCTGTTTTTCCTTTTCTCTAAGGTTCTTTTTCCTTAGATAGTCACGTGGCTCTCTTCCTCATATTCTACTTAAGGAGACCTTTGCGGACCACCATGTTTATATTAAAACATCCCACTTTTCTCCTATCTCCATTTCCTATCTTTCCGCCCATATTATTTATCACCTGTTACCACCTGACACTGTGTGTTAATATTGTCCTTCCTCTACTTTCACATCTTACGCTCCCTCATCATACCCAAGACTTACAGCATTTATCTGGCAAATTGTACTTTTAGCTATTTATGAACGAACAAATACATGTATGAAATGTAAGCATTGAGCAGTTATATATTTTTTTCAGTAGACATTAAGCATTTGGAATTAATTGAAGATGTTAGGGCATAATTTCACAAAGTATTTTTCCTGTGTTTGGGGAATTGTGCATTATAATGTAAAGGGTATTTTTAGTCTAGTTGAATAACAGTTACAGAGGTGATTGTTAAGGTGCCATTTAGCAGTTTATTAATAAGAAAAAAATAGAGAAAGTAGACCGTTCAGGACAGTTCCACAGTTTTCTAAATTTAGACTATTGTAGTTATCACTGAGAGAAGACAGCTAAAACAGGAAGAAGAGAAGGCTCAATACAAAAACATGAAACAAGTAAGTAGCAAGTAATGTTCTGAGGCACAAATAGTCTGACTCAGGTGTATTCCAGAGCTTCCCATAATACCTGAAATATGATGCATGCTCAGTGTTATTAAATGAGTGATTTGTTGATTAAATATCCTCTGTGACTTCGACCCATCATGAACTCTCTTACCCAGCTGGCTGGCTTCATTTTAACTCTCGTATATGACTTCCTTACCCTTGGTCATATCTGTTATTTTGTTAGTTAAATACCTAATTCCTTTGTAGAAAGAAATAATACACAGAAACTAAAGGTTCATTTATACCATTTGGCCTATTTAATGCTGAAAAAGTTTTACTCTTTTGGGCGCTGGAGTTGTGGTGCCTGAGGTAAGATTATCTTCCTTTGTGAAAACTGATGTCTTGGATTTTATTTTCTTTGTATTACCATATTTCATGGTATCTGAGATGTCAACTATTATAAACCAGTCCAATTTCAGAGATGATAAAATGTAAATGTGATAGGGGCTGGAAATTGTAGGATGCGATTACTTCATACATCCTCAAACCAGTGGAGCTAAAGTACATTTCAAACAATAAAATACAACAGTGGCATGTTTCCTACTGCCTGCATTGTGTTGTTGAGGATGGGAGGGAACTCAAAATAATGACCACTTACTGTTTGCCAGGTATGTGTTGAGGGCTTAACTTTTCTATCACTTGATTCCTAACATGCAATATAATCACACTAGAAGACAGACAAAATATCAGAAATTCAGAAAGTGAGATCCAAACCCCTCTTTCTCTGAATTCACAATCTATAATTTTTCCACTTCATAAGTTGTATGGAGATGTCTGGAGGATAAAAGTATATTTGGCACCTTGCTCTGTTTGCCTGTGATTCTGCAAACAATTAAGAGAGATGCTGGGTCTATTGGACACCTCTGATTTAGTGTTTCATTTGTACGTATTAGCTATTAACTTACCAAAGTAATACAAGCACATACTTATAAAGACTCAAATATGGTCAAGGTATATAACAAAAGTAATATGTTTCTGCTTCTCTTTCTTCTCCCTGATGCAACCAGGATCTACTTTTTAAACAATTGTTCTGGCTTTTACACACATCTGTATTTTTAAATAAATGTGAAAACAGTTAATTCCTCATTCACCAGTTTGTAATATTATGTATAGACTGCCTATTGTCATGTATTAGGTTTGGATTATATTGCATAATCTGTACCTTTGCTGCCTTGCTCCATCTTCCAGTATATGTAGTCAATATTTTTATGAAATCAAAATAGATTTATGTTATTAAGCCTGGGCTCCTATTGGTCATATCTGAGTATTAACGTGTCCCATGATTATTTTTCATTCTTACTTTTCTCCTAAAATTAAGAATTAAGTGATTCATTTTCATTTGCTTGATTTTTTTTGTATCTACTGCTAATGTCTCCCACACTTTCCAATAAACCCTTTGTATATAGTTCATCAAGGTCAATCACATAAGGTCATGTCAATTCCATTCTTTTCTTCAAAACATCTCTCCAAAAAATAATCGTGTGTGTGTGTGTGTGTGTGTGTGTGTGTGTGNTGTTTTTTTTTTTTTTTTTTTTCCTCATGGCTTGCTCTTTCTTGATTTACTCACTTGTTTTAGGGAAGAACAGCTTCCAGTACTTTCATTATGTTAAAAATATGATGTTGGTATGCCTGTTGATTAAGGCTTACTGAATTAACCTATTATGCCTGATACACAGTTGGCACCTTGGGATATCATCTTATTACCATTTTGGAGATCGTGTTGACTTCTCTCTTAAAGAATCTAGTTTTCTTTATCTTGTGGCTGCCTCTTATTTGCTTGTATTCTTTAGAGACCTCTTCCAGTAGCTTCCTGAGAAAGAATGCATGAAAAGCAAAATTTTGAGACATTAAAAACATGTCTGAAAATACATTATTCTTCTCACATATTTGGTTGATAGTTTGGCTGAGTAAAAGATTCAGATTGGAACTAATTTCCATTCAGCAAATGAAGGTATTGTTTCATTGACATCTTCCTTCCAGTGTTGCTGTTGAGAAAGCCAATGTTATTTCAAATCTTATCTTTTGCAAATCAGCTAATATTTTTTTCTTTCTCTAAGATTGATGGATCTTTTCCAACACACTTACAACCATTGTGTACCTACACAACCACTATGTTTCTGTTTTCAATGCAGTATTTAATAAAGTACATGAGCTATTCAACACTTTATTATAAAATAGGCTTTGTTTTAGATGACTTTGCCCAACCGTTCACTAATGTAAGTCTCGTGAGCATGTTTAAGGTAGGCTAGGCTAAGCTATGATGTTTGACAGGTTACGCCTATTAAATGCATTTTTGACATAACAATATTTTCAGTTTATGATGGGTTTATTGGGAGGTAACACCGTTATAAGTCAAAGATCAGTACTTATATAAAATTACTTGGCTCTAGTTTTGTTAGGATACAAACTCTCAACTGTGCCTGATGTCTCTTCTCACTATCCGTGCACAGTGCCTCTGTTTAATCCTCTTCAGTGACTAAAACTTCATACCTTTTCCAGAGTTGGGAGAGTACCAGTAATCTGGAGATCTAATTGTTCTCAATTTGTTTTACTCAATCATCTTTGTTTTAACAACTTTTTTTATCCCAAGTTGCAAATGTTCCAAGTGCTGCTGATTGTTGAGCTTTTGAAGATTCTGCAGTCTATGTCAGTTTGGCCTTGGCTTGCCTGCCATGGATTTCAGATATGCCCTTCATTTGTCTGCTCTCCGGCTCAGACGATTTTGTCACTATCTTTTCTCCTCTGGTTTTCCCAGCGTTGAGACTCACAACTTGAAAACATTCTACTTATGGTATTGTTTGTGGGGTTTGGGGAGCAAATGATCTACATTCCAGAACTAAAATATGATTTTTGATGTGAAAAACTCCTAATTTTTTTAGGAGTTCTCATAAGAACTCCTCATAAGAAGTTGAATCTTAAAGTTTAAAAACATAAAAATAAAGGCATGTTTTACTTATGTAATAATAATGAAAGCAAAAGCAGCTAACATTATGAATATGTGTTATGGATCAAGTGAACTTTATATGCTTTAATTCATTTCCACCTCAGAACATCTATTAGAGATAAATGCTATTAATAGACCATTTGCAAAAGAGGAAGCTGAAACACAGAGTGTTCAGCTAATTTTCCCTGCTTCACAGATAGAATTTAAAGTGGAGCTCAAATTCAAACTCAAAAGTCTGGTTCCAGACTCTCAGGTATTATTTAGCCCTTTATCATACAACCTCACCAAATGATTATACTGAAGAAAAGTTGATGATGAGCCCTAAACATTTGAATTCTGGAGTAGCTGTGACAGAAGAAACCAAAGTGATTTTGATTATGATTAAAAAATGTAGGGTAACTTATTACTTACTGATGTAGAAGGGGAGATTATTGTATAATAGTAAGATCTACCTATAGAGTGAATGTGGTTACTTAATGTTCCCTTAATTTTACATTATAGTTTAGTATAGAAAACTGTTCCTATGTATTATCAATAAGTTGAAATATTATCACTCCATTGTCAATTACCTATAACAGGTATGCATATTAGGTAAAAAAACGGCTCTATTTGAAGATGAATGATAAATTATTTGCTATACATAATTTTAAGTGCATATAAGTTATAAGTATCATAACACTGGTTAGATATAAACTGTATTTATTAAGATAAATATGTATAAAACTTTTTAGTGAAGTTAATCTTCCAGAATATTTACACTTGTCACCAACAATGTCCTGGAAGATTTGTTGTCTTACATGCATTTGTCAGAGCCTATACACTGCCTCAGTATTTTCCGGGGTATTTTGTGCTAAAAGCAACTGAAGGCTAAAGTCAAATTCCAAGTAAATTGATTCATCATTTCCTATAAAGAAATCAAAGGAATAATAGCTCCATTTTTTAATTCAACTAAGTATGTGTGTGAACACCCAGATTCTATCTACTTCTATATTCTGCCATTCTGTGTGGCAACTTTGCAGATTTGAATATATTATGAGTGTAGACAAGTCCAGGTGTCATACCCAGATAATAGGATGCCTAGGGTAGTATCAAGGACTATCTATTACTGTATCTCTTGGTAACAATGGGAAAATTGTCACAGAAAACTCTAGCACAAAATTGGTTCACAGGGCCATAGCTGGGTCATATGGCCTTTTCTAAAATAAAAGTTGGTTAGAGTAGGGGTGCCTGGGTGACTCAAATAAGCATCTAACTTGGCTCAGGACATGATCTTATGGTTTGTGAGTTTGAGCCCCTCATCGGACTCTCTAGGTCAGCGCACAGCCCTCTTCAGATTCTCTGTCTCCCTGTCTCTGCCCCTCTCCCACGCATACTCCTGCTCTCAAAAATAAATAAACATTTTAAAAAATTGGCTAGGGTAATGTAAGTTACCATGACTAACTTAGAATCACTATCTGAAATATGATGGATATAATGGATATGCTATCAGAATTGCCTTGTAAAAATTAATGTGTAATTAACATACAGTGTTATGTTAGTTTTAGGTATACAGCATATTAATTCAACAGTTTTGTTACTAAGGATTTAACCACAACAGGTAGAGTCACCAACTGTCCTAAACAATGTTATTAAAATATTATTGACTACATTTCCTGTGCTGTACTTTTCATCACTGAACTTATTTATTTTATAACTGGAAGGTTTTACTTCTTAATCTTGTCTATTTCACCCATCCCACCTGCTACATACCATAACCTCTGGCAACTACTGGTTTGTTCTATGTATTTAAGAATTTGTTTTTTTCTTCTCTCCTTGCTTCTTTTTTTTTGTTCATAGTTTATTGTCAAGATGGTTTCCATATAACACTCAGTGCTCATCCCAACAAGTGTCCTCCTCCATGCCCATCACCCCCCATCCCGATCACCCTCAGTTTGTTCTCAGTATTCAAGAGTCTCTCATGGTTTGCCTCCCTCCTTCTCCCCAACTATTTTTCCCCTTCATAAGTTTCTCCTGATCCTCCTATACGTGCAAACATATGGTATATGTCCTTCTCTGCCTGACTTATTTCGCTCAGCATAACACCTTCAAGTTCCATCCACATTGCTACACATGGCCAGATTTCATTGTTTCTCATTGCCATGTAGTATTCCATTGTATAGATAAACACCATCTTCTTGATCCATTCATCAGTTGATGGACAGCTAGGCTTTTTCCATGATTTGGCTATTGTTGAAAGTGCTGCTATGAACATTGGGGTACACGTGCCCCCATGCATCAGAACTCCTAGATCCCTTGGGTAAATTCACAGCAGTGCTATTGCTGGGTCATAGCTGAGTTCTATTGTTACTTTTTTGAGGAACCTCCACACTGTTTTCCAGAGGGGCTGCACTAGTTTACATTCCCACCAACAGTGTAGGAGGGTACCCATTTCTCCATGTTCTCGCCAGCATCTATAGTCTCCTGATTTGTTCATTTTAGCCACTCTGACCTGCATGAGGTGGCATGAGGTATCTCAGTGTGGTTTTGATCTGTATTTCCCTGATGATGAGCGACGCTGATTTGTCTTTTGGCTATCTGGATGACCTCTNTTGTGGATCCAATTCTGAGTTTTCTATCCTAGTCTATTGGTCTATGTGTCTGTTTTTGTGCCAATACCATACTGTCTTGATGACTACAGCTATGTAGTGGAGGCTAAAGACTGGGATTGTGATGCCTCCCATTTTGGTTTTCTTCTTCAATATTACTTTGGCTATTCAGGGTCTTTTGTGGTTCCATACAAATTTTAGTATAGTTTGTCCTAATTGTGAGAAGAATGCTGGTGCAATTCTAATTGGGATGGCATTGAATGTATAGATTGCTTTGGGTAGTAATGACATTTTACAAGATTTATTCGTCTAATCCATGACCATGGAATATTTGTCCATTTCTTTGTGTCTTTTTCAAATTCCTTTATAAGTTTTCAATAGTTTTCTTCATACAGATATTTTATATCTCTGGTTAGGTTTATTCCTAGGTATTTTATAGTTTTTGTTTTTGTTTTTTGTGCAACTTTGAATGGGATTAGCTTCTTAAATTCTCTTTCTGTTTCTTCATTGTTGGTTTATAAAAATGCAACCAATTTCTGTACGTTGATTGTGTACCTTGCAACTTTGCTGAATTCATGGATCAGTTCTAGTAGGCTTCTGGTGGAGTCTGTTGGGTTTTCTACGTAGAGAATCATGTCATCTGCAAAAAGTGAAAGTTTAACTTCATCTTTGCCAATTCTGATGCTTTTGATTTCCTTTTGTTGTCTGATGGCTGATGCTAGGACTTCCAGCACAATGTTCAATAACAGTGGTGTGAGTGGACACCCCGTCGTGCTCCTGATCTCAGGGGGAAAGCTCTCAGTTTTTCACCATTGAGGAGGATATTAGCTGTGGGCTTCTTATAAATGGCTTTTATGATGTTTAAGTAAGTTCCTTCTATCCTGACTTTCTCGAGGGTCTTTATTAAGAAGGGATGTTATATTTTGTCAAATGCTTTCTCTGCATCTATCTACAGGATCATATGGTTTTGTCTTTTCTTTTGTTAATGTGTTGTATCACATTGATTGATTTGCAAATATTGAACCAGCCCTGTAACCCAGGAATGAATCCCACTTGATCATGGTGGATAATTCTTTTTATGTGCTGTTGCATTCAATTTGCAAGTATCTTGTTGAGGATTTTTGCATCCGTATTCATTAAGGATATTGGCCTGTAGTTCTCTTTTTTTGCTGGGTCTTGTCTGGCTTGGGAATCAAAGTGATGCTGTCTTCATAGAATGAGTCCAGAAGTTTTCCTTCCATTTCTATTTTTTGGAATAGCTTGAGAAGAATGGGTATTAACTCTGATTTAAATGTCTGGTAGAATTCTCCAGGGAAGCCAGCTGCCCCAGGGCCCTTATTTCTTGGGAGATTTGTGATAACTGATTCAATTTCTTCACTACTTATGGGTCTGTTCAGAGTTTCTATCTCTTCCCGTTTGAACTTTGGTAGTGAGTGTGTGTTTAGGAATTTGTCCATTTCTTCTAAGTTGTCCAGTTTGTTGGCATATAATTTTTTCATAGTATTCCCTGATCATTGCTTGTATTTCTGAGGGAATGGTTGTAATAAATCCATTTTTAATTCATTATTTTTTCTATGTGTGTGCTTTCTCTTTTCTTTTTGAGGAGCATGACTAGAGGTTTATCAATTTTGTTTATTTTTTTCAAAAAAAAACAACCCTTGGTTTCATTAAGCTGTTCAACTGTTTTGTTTGTTTGTTTGTTTGTTTCTATATTGTTTATTTCTGCCCTGATTCTTATTATTTCTCTTCTTCTTTGGGGTGCTCTTGTTGCTCTCCTTCTAGTTCTTTTAGGTGCACTGTTTGATTTTTCTATTTGTGCTTTTTTTAATTTCTTGAAATAGGCCTGGAATGCAATGTACTTGCCTCTTAGGACTGCCTTTGCCACATCCCAAAGACTTTGGATTGTTGTGTTTTCATTTTCATTTGTTTCCATTTTTTTTTTTTTTTAAAATTTCTTCTCTAATTGCCTTATTGGTCCATTCGTTCTTTAGTAGGGCGTTGTTTAACCTCCATGTTTTTGGAGGTTTTCCAGACGTTTTTCTGTGATTGATTTCAAGTTTCATAGCATTGTGATCTGAAAGTGTGCATGGTATGATCTCAATTCTTTTATATTTATTGAGGGCTACTTTATGACCCAGTATGTGATCTATCTTGGAGAATGTGCCGTGCACAGTTGAGAAGAAAGTGAATTCCACAGCCTATGGATGTAGAGTTCTAAATATATCTGTCACATTCATCTGGTCCAATGTGTCATTCAAGTCTATTGTTTCTTTAGTGATTTTCTGTCTAGTTGATCTCTCCATTGCTGTAAGTGGAGTATTAAAGTCTCTTGCTATTAGCACATTCTTATCTATAAGATTGTTTCCGTTTGTGATTAATTGTTTTTTGTAATTGGGTACTTTCATATTCGGTGTGTAGACATTTATAGTTGTTAGTTCTTCCTGATGGATAGACTCTGTAATTATTATATAATGTCCTTCTTCATCCCTTGTTACTGCGTTTACTTTAAAGTCCAGTTTGTCTGATATAAGTATAGCTACTCCAGCTTTCTTTAGACTTCCAGTAGCATGATATATATTTCTCTATCCCCTTACTTTCGATCTGAAGGTGACTTCCAGTCTAAAATGAGTTTCTCATAGACAGCAAATAGATGGATTTTGTTTTTTTTTTAATCCATTCTGTTACCCTGTGTCTTTTGATTGGTGCGTTCAGCCCATTCACATTCAGTGTTATTATTGAAAAATATGGGTTTAGAGGCATTGTGTCGTGGGATTCATGCTTGTGGTGGTATCTTTGGTACCTTGCATTCCTTGCAACGTTTCCCTCAGAGAGTCCCCCTCTTTTCTTGTAAGGCTGGTTTAGTGGTGACAAATTCTTTCAATTTTTGTTTATTTGGGAAGAAATTTATCTCTCCTTCTATTCTGAATGACAGGCTTGCTGGAAAGANTAAAATTTCTTCTCTAATTGCCTTATTGGTCCATTCGTTCTTTAGTAGGGCGTTGTTTAACCTCCATGTTTTTGGAGGTTTTCCAGACGTTTTTCTGTGATTGATTTCAAGTTTCATAGCATTGTGATCTGAAAGTGTGCATGGTATGATCTCAATTCTTTTATATTTATTGAGGGCTACTTTATGACCCAGTATGTGATCTATCTTGGAGAATGTGCCGTGCACAGTTGAGAAGAAAGTGAATTCCACAGCCTATGGATGTAGAGTTCTAAATATATCTGTCACATTCATCTGGTCCAATGTGTCATTCAAGTCTATTGTTTCTTTAGTGATTTTCTGTCTAGTTGATCTCTCCATTGCTGTAAGTGGAGTATTAAAGTCTCTTGCTATTAGCACATTCTTATCTATAAGATTGTTTCCGTTTGTGATTAATTGTTTTTTGTAATTGGGTACTTTCATATTCGGTGTGTAGACATTTATAGTTGTTAGTTCTTCCTGATGGATAGACTCTGTAATTATTATATAATGTCCTTCTTCATCCCTTGTTATTGCGTTTACTTTAAAGTCCAGTTTGTCTGATATAAGTATAGCTACTCCAGCTTTCTTTAGACTTCCAGTAGCATGATATATATTTCTCTATCCCCTTACTTTCGATCTGAAGGTGACTTCCAGTCTAAAATGAGTTTCTCATAGACAGCAAATAGATGGATTTTGTTTTTTTTTTAATCCATTCTGTTACCCTGTGTCTTTTGATTGGTGCGTTCAGCCCATTCACATTCAGTGTTATTATTGAAAAATATGGGTTTAGAGGCATTGTGTCGTGGGATTCATGCTTGTGGTGGTATCTTTGGTACCTTGCATTCCTTGCAACGTTTCCCTCAGAGAGTCCCCCTCTTTTCTTGTAAGGCTGGTTTAGTGGTGACAAATTCTTTCAATTTTTGTTTATTTGGGAAGAAATTTATCTCTCCTTCTATTCTGAATGACAGGCTTGCTGGAAAGAGGATTCTTGGCTGCATATTTTTTCTGTTCATCACATTGAAGATTTCCTTCCATTCCTTTCTGGCCTGCCAAGTTTCAGTAGATAGGTCTGTAACCACTCTGATAGGTTTCCCTTTGTATTTTAGGGCCCTTTTATCCCTAGCTGCTTTCAGAATTCTCTTATATTTTGCCAGTTTCACTATGATATGTCGTGCAGAAGATCAATTCAAGTTATATCTGAGGAGAGTTCTCTGTGCCTCTCGGATTTCAATTTCTGTTTCCTTCCCCAGATTGGGGAACTTCTCTGCTATAATTTGTTCAAGGACTTCAGTGCCTTTCCCACTCTCTTCCTCTTCTGGAATTCCTGTGATATAGACATTGTTCCATTTGGTTGTATCAGTCAATTCTCGAACTCTCCTTTCATCCTCCTGAATCAGTTTATCTCTTTTTCTCACCTTCCTCTTTTTCTATAATTGTGCCTTCTAATTAACTTATTCTCCTCTCCGCCTCTTCAATCCATGGATTGGACGCCTCCATTTTATTATTCACCACATTTATAGCATTTTTAATTCATCACAACTATTTTTAAGGTCCATAGTCTTTGTAACAATAGATTCTCTGATGTCTTCCATGCCTTTTTTAAGCCCAGTGATTAATTTTATGACTGTTGTTCTAAATTCTTGTTCAGTTATGTTGCTTATATCTTTTTATCAGTTCTTCAGCTGTCACTTCTTCCTGGAATTCCTTTAGGGGAGAGTTCTTCTGTTCATCTCTTTGTCTAGCTTTCTGTCTCTTGTCAGTTTTAAAACCTTGTTATGTGCTCTGCACCTGCGAGTACTGCTATATTAGGGAAGGTTCATTTATTGTCCAGGGCCTGTCCGTTCAGGAAGTGTTCTTTTTTTCTTTTTATCCGAGAGAGAGAGAGATAGAGTGAGAGAGAGACAGCGTGAGCAGGGGAGGATCAGAGAGAGAAGGAGATACAGAATCTGAAACAGGCTCCAGGCTCTGAGCTAGCTGTCAGCACAGCACAGAGCCCGAGGCAGGGCTCAAACACACAAACCATGAGATCATGACCTGAGCCGAAGTCAAACACTTAATGCCTGAGCCACTCATGCACCCCATGGAAGTGTCCTTTGAATAGTGTCTCTTGGTCTCTTTTGTTGAGACTTTGGTTATTTTACTTCACTACTCATAGTGGTATTTGGGACTCTACACCATGTGTACTTTGGCTTGTTTCTTGAGGTAGCCCTGCAAAAGAATACAGACAGAGAAACACACAGGGTATGAAGGCACACAGATGCACAGACAAATCCAACAAACAAGCAAACCAAAAGGAAAAAGAAAATAAAGAAAAAGAAAAAAAACCAAAGACAAAGGACAGTCTAAAAGCATAAAATCAGAATTCCCTTTATCCATTCTTTATCCCCTTCTTTATCCATTCATCTATCAATGAACACTTGAGTTGCTTACAAATTTTGGCAATAATTAATAATAGTACAATTAACATAGGGGTGTATATATTTTTTTAAATTAGTGTTTGTTTGTTTATTTGTTGGTAAATAGTAGTGGGACAGCTGGAACATGCGGTATTTCTATTTTTAAATATTTGAGGAGATTCCTGCTGGTTTTCACAGTGGATGCACAAATACACATTTCCAACACTGTATGAGGGTTCTTTTTTCTCCACATCTTCACCAACATTTGTTATTTCTTGTCTTCTTGAATCTAACCATTCTGAAAGGTGTAAGGTGATATCTTATTGTGCTTTTGGTTTTCATTCCTGTGATGATTAGTGATGTTGGGCACCTTTTCATGTGTCCGTTGTGAATTGGCTTTTAAACAGTTAACTGAAATAATTTGTACAATGAAGTTTTTTTTGGAATCACTTAAAGTTTCACTAAAACAATGCTTGTGAAAATATGAGTCATTGCTGCTTGTATAAGAAAACTTTTAATTTGATTATGTTTGAGAATCCTTATGATCATTATTTTCATTTTTCACATATAAAAAGAAATAAAAGCAACTTTACAAACATATCAATAAATTAATGATTAGCTATTATGTAACATGTCTTCTCTGTTGGCTCAAATGTTTGTATTCTATGCAAATGTAATTGTAGGGTGGCAATAATTCTAAATCTATAGCTTTTCTGGAGTTATTTTTTGTACTTTCCATCAGAACCCTTTAATTTGTTATTGAACTTTAAGCTGTATTTAGGAACACATTTATACATGTACCCTTTTTCATTTCTTTCAGTATAGTTCACCCATACTTACATATCAGTTTGGTGCATAACATTCAGTGATGGACAAATAAATTATTTTGTAAGTGCGTTCTGAAAAAATTGCTTAAGACAATAATGTCTTTATATTTAAACACTCAGCTTTTCATCTGATTTCTTACATGGTTTTAAATGGATCATTAAAGAAATGAAGCTACTGTAAGGGATTATAAATGAAACATGGATTTAAAATTTAAGAACTTCTGCTAGAATCCCTGATATAGCAAAATAATTTAGTAGTAAGTTCTCTTTAAAAGTGATCTTATTAAGTGAAATTTCCATATTCTTACCTTCTAGCAGAATTTTTTATACTGGTGTGTTGAACGTTTTTTGTTGTTGAAAATTTAATGAAGTAATTAAATTATGTCATATTATTTGAATATCATAGATCTATATTAATATACTGAAGTTATATGAGTTTCTTTTTATTTGTTTCCGTTTCTATAACTGACTAACTGTGAATATTTGGAAGAGAAAATACCGGAGTTAAACATTTCCTTCCAGTATGTTTCGTCATCATTTTTTCATGTTCTTTTCTTTATTGAAAAAGCAATAAAGGGTGCCTGGGTGGCTCTACGGTTAAACATCTGACTTCGGCTTGGGTCATGAACAACCATCTCATGAGTTCGAGCCCTGCGTCAGGCTCAGTGCAGACAGGTTGGAGCCTGGAGCCAGCTTTGGATTCTGTGTTTCCCTTGTCTCTGACCCTCCCCGGCTCACACTGTGTCTCTCTCTTTCTCTCAAAAATAAATAAACGATAAAAAATGTTTAAGAAAGGCAATAATATCTCCAGGAGTGTCTTACCAAGGCAAATATACTTTTTTTCTTAAGGTAACTCTTTATTACAGGTGGGGATCGAGCAAAAAGCAATCACTCATTGTTCTTATTTCTTCCAAACTTCTGCTTCTGTGATATGATCCAATTTATACTTTTATCTACTGTGTGTACAACACTGTTTTTTCTCCCTAGACTTTTCTGGAGTAGTCTTGGATTATGACAATGTAAGCAGTCCTTTTATCCACTGAAACAATGTTATTAAATATCAAGCCTGGAAGACGAGATGAATGAATTCATGAATCTAACTATTGCTTTTCAATTACCTCCAAAAGTCTATGAGCATGTCTCTTCAAAGACCAAATAAATCTTCAATAAAATTTTTCTCTTTGTATAAACAGTTACGAAAGTAATAAGAAAAAGGATTTCATTCACACATAAAAATTCAATAAATAGGGATACACATTATAGGAAACATAGAGTCTCAGATTGACACTTGAACGTATTCATCATTTCCTTACTTTCCTTCTCTACAACCTCCCTCTTTCATGCCTCATCCTATTAGATCTGCAGATACTGAAGAGTGGTGAAGAAAACAGGAATGACTTGCAAGGAGCTTACATTCTAATTACCTAAAAATCACTTGAGAATGGTGACTTCTCAATGAAAGAGTTCTGGGATAATTGGGCACTTATTGAAAGATAAATTTAGAATATGTTTAATGTCAAAACTAATATTGAAATGAATTTCAGATCCCTTAAATGTTAAATATTAAAGTGTGGTATTATAAATACCTTAGCAGAAAAAAATGGATATTTGTTTTTTGGATATCATAATAAAGAAGAATCGTCTCAGCTTAAAACTACTAGAAGATTCACATCAGAGCAGATGGATAAATTTGAATACATAAATATGCATTAAAACTATTTTGTATCAAAGTATGCATATCTTAATAGACACTAGTGAAAAAGACTGAACATATTTAAATCGAAATATTTTAGTAGATATTTTTATTGTTTATACATATTTTTTAATATTTAAAATTGTATCCCTCATCTCTCTCTGTTTTACATATTACCTACAATGGCCGTGGCTTAGCTCTGTAATCATAAAATAAACAAAAAAATTGGAGCCCGTTTTGCAAGTGATAATGATGGCTAAGAATGAGGACAGGCTACAGTATTTGGTATCTAAGATAGCCATATTGAAGTTTCATTTCAGGTTTTAAATAGCCTATATAGATCAAAATCAAATTCCATCTAAAAACTGAATCAATAAAAGTAACAGTAATTTTAATTTTTAACTGAAAGAAATAGATTTTAAAACCTATTTTATCCTTCCACCTTCCTATTAAAATTTTAAAAAGAGAAAGAGGTGCAAACCTAAGAGTATTATAATCAAATCTAATATATCACATTCCACTAATTTATGTCCTTTTCTCCACTTAATGCCGTGGATGAGAAGCACTCAGAAAAAGAAATTGCTTTAAGTATTCCTGATTCCTACTTTTACTAAGCATATTCAGGCATGTATGTATTTGCTTCAAGACTTTTGGGGGAAATGCAAGTTACCTTCCTGCCCCATCTAAGTTAGTTTCAGAGAAGATACACCTAACAGAAAAGAAGATGAGGGGCTCATTTATGGACCTTCTATATTATACATTAAAATTACTTATATTAAGTATTTGGCAAAACAGCACACCTTTGAGTCCAGAATAATAATGTTTGATTGTTTTAGAAACAAAAATGTTGAGAGAATTGAGATGCCAAGGTGTTAAATGATTTGATCAAGGTTATTCATTCAGCAATTACTAAGCACGTACCCTGGGCCAGTCACTTTTCAGTAATAGAAACCTACCATTAATATAACGTGAAACCTTCCTTCCACTCTCCTGGAACTCACATTCAAATGAAAATGACTGGATTTTCCTAAATGCTATTCTTGTCTACATACCATTGTGCAGCACTGCCTCGGCAACTGAAAAATGTATGAGTATGAGTAAGCACTCATGTTTGGAATTTTTAAAAAAATCATAAATGAAATATTTCTCAACCTTTTGGCTGCTCAGATCACCTCCAGCAATTTTGAATATGCCAGAAGTATCAGAGATGCAGCCAAAGGAACTACAATACTAATCACAAAAAATATTTAAAATGTTTTGAATAATAGATATTTGTTATTGAAAACAATCCATATTGGTGATTAAAATGAACATTAAGAAACATGACTGAAGTCTACAGAATCTTTGATATGATAGTAAATTTCACTTTCTCTATTGATTACTTGAGTGTTTTTATTGTCACATTTGTTTTATATTTTTATACAAATATATATATTATATTTTATACAAATAAGTATTATTTTATACAAATATATGCAAGATCCACAGAAAAGCCTTAAGAAAAATTCTTTAAAAACTTTTTAANACACAAATGCCTTAAGAATAATTCTTTAAAAACTTTTTAAATATTTATTTTTGAAAGAGAGAGAGACAGAATGCAATTGGGCCGGGGCAGAGAGACAGAGGGAGAAACAGAATCCGAAGTATGTCCAGGCTCTGATGTCAGTACAGAACCCAACTGGCAGCTTGAACCCCCACATCACAAGATCATGACTTGAGCTGAAGTCAAATGCTTAACCGACTGAGCCACCCTGGAGCCTCAAGAAGAAATTTAAAAGCACTCATATTCTCACAAGTAGGAAATAATTAGGAAGTTATTCTGAGTGTCATATCTACATTTTTGTGGGGTGTATTTATGATCAGTAGATTATATTTTCTGTATATTGTGTATTTTAAAATGATGGTACAGCACTCAATTTTATATTAGTTATATAGCCAACATTCTAGTTCCTTACATGTTGTTTGTTTTAGCTTTAAATATATTGCTAATATTAACAGTGATTAATTGAACATAGATCCATATATGTACAATTAAAAATAGTAACTATGAAATTTATATAGAAATAGAAAATTTATGATAGAGAAGGTATAAAATCCATACTTTATAAGTTTAATATATTAACATTTCCATTTATTGTCATTGTTGTCTGGTTAAAGTTTCCAGTGAGCAAGTATTGTAGAATAACAAATTTGAATACATATAACTTGATTTCATGTGTGGCTTTTACAGATATTTTGACAAATATATCATTGGACACCTTCAGGGAAGTATTAAAGTTTTATGCTTTTGTGCTCAAAAATTAGCAAAAGAGTAAAAACAAATCTATAAAAGTTGAGTATTCTCATCACTCAACACCTAGTCACAGGGAAATGTGACTGTAGAATGAGGAGAGAATATGAAAAAATAGCTACCTCTAAATTACTTAGGTATAAAATGAATTGGTATTATTCATTGCATTCATATAAATACCCCCAAATATAGGCACCTCAGGAAAGTTTCAGAGGCCTGTGATAAAACACCATCGAATCTCTGTAACTTTGAAAAGTACGTATAGTACGAAATGTATAAAAACTATATAAAATATGAATTATAGTCTGTTGACAAATTGTCATTGGTAAAGTGTTTACTTCTATGAAGACATGAAATTGATGGACGCCTCTCTCCCTGACAACTTTCAAGCCCAATTCTGCCAAATGTGAAGATGTGGTTCCTCAATCAATACAAGCGTTTCCACAGTACACAGCTCCTTGTTTACTTATTTTTTACATTGCCAATTTTATAGTAGTCTTTCCGCTATGAAACGGTAGTTTGGAACTCATGCAGCAAATGAGTTTGTACTGTTTGAGTTGGCAAGGATGCAGTTATGTGTGTGAGAATACACGCACACATGTACTTGTATCTTCTGTTCATAGTTGGTCATAGAACAGTGGTTCTGAAGCTTCAGCTTTCATCAGAATCACAGGGGAGCTTTGAAAATTCCTGGGTCTTACTACCAGAGGTTCTCAAGCCCCTAGTTTGGGATGTGGTTAAGATTTGCTCATCTAATAATATTCCAGGTGATTGCTGATGCTGATAATCTTGTCATCCACACTTTGAGAGCCAGTGCTTTACTGGGAAAAATACTGGACATGAACACACTCTGACAGTAGCTGAAGGCTGGCATAGTCCTTATATTCCTTGTCTGTTTGTTGCTTCTGTTTTAATTTATATTTAAAAAATAGTTTATTTCTAATAGGACATTGAAAAATATAGTTGTTCTGCTTAGCTTATTGATAGATCAAATGAGAGATGGGATGACACCTAGTCCAGAGTTATGAACACTGGAAAATGCCTTTTTTTTTTCCATACAGTCATTCCCGTGACAAGTATTTATTCAGCAGTAAATCATTAAAATTGGTATTGGAGACTCTGGTGGATTAAAACAGCCTAACTTAATTTCACGCACATGCATATGAACACACACATTTTATATAGGACAATAAATACATTGATGTGTCTAGGTTGGAATAAAAAGTTGAGAAATATTGCCTGTGTGCCTGGCTTCAGAACTGCTGTGAATTTTTGGTCAATTCTCAATGACATGACTCACAAAGTATCTTGGTAGAATGTTATTAAGTGGCTAAGACAAATGACCTCTCTCAGTGAGGCTGCTGAAAGAAGAGGAAGATTACACATACTTGTGATTGAAACTACTTGAAAATTTTTATCTTCCATTGTGGATAATCCCAGGCTATTCTTTTTGATCTGTGCACTGTCTGTGAAAAAAAAATGGTAAGAACAGGGATTATTTTTTTTCCTTTCAGTGTGCACCAAATTTTGAAATTGAATATTTTCATATTTTAAAAATCTCCAATCTTTAGCGTATCTTGAATACTAGTGGATTGTTTGCCTTAAAACCAGATATTTTCAATATATCTGTTTTTAGCCTTTGTAGATTAAATAATAGAATAGAATGGACTTGTCGTTTTCCCTCAATACCTTATATTTTATTGAGAAAAATTAAAATCAGTATCTAAGATTTAATATTATATATTTATATAAATATATTTGAAGCAATAAATGCCTCTTAAAAATATTCCCTTATGTTCTATTCACAGGTAGAAAGACAAAACAGTGTTGGGTTCAATCCTTTTCACTTTATGGATCTGTAAACTCTAAATAGAATGGGGCACGAGGTATTAAATAATACTGACCAAAGCAGTAGGAAAAAGTCAATAAAATGAAATAGTGCAATAATCCAAACTACTAAGGTAAACTTATCTCATAGGTATGTTCTTTCATATTGCTTTTAAAGAAGTCTAATATAATGAAACCATGTGGACAATAAAAAAACTCAAAGAATATATGCAACAACATAGAATGTCCTAATTAATGCTAAATCTAATTTCTGAGTACCTTTGAATATCTGATAACCTTTGGGACAGATTTTTTAACCTTAAAGTGGAGGGGCCCTGGATGGCGCAGTCGATTATGCATCAGGTCATGATCTTGTGGTTCAGGAGTTCGAGCGCCTCGTGGGGCTCGGTGCTGATAACTCAGAGCTTAGACCCTGTTTCAGATTCTGTATCTCCCTCTCTCTCTGGCCCTGCCTTGCTTGCGTTCTGTCTCAAAAATAAATAACACTAAAATTTTTTTAAAATGGAAATTAAAGTTTGTGAGACATAAAAGAAATCAGAAGATTTTAATGTGACATATATTTATAAAAGCTGTAATATAAATAACTACTTATGCTTGATTTTCAGCTATTAAAATAACATAGGAATAGAAGAATAATAGCAAACTAAAATTAAATTGAGAGACGAGGTCATTAATATCTATACTTCTTGCCACCTCTTTTCTCTACCAAATATCTTAGTTCTTTCTTCAATACCAGGTGTACAAGTTATAAGTCAAGGTATAATAAGCAAAGTACTGGAATATTGATTATTTACCTTAGTTGATCTTATTTTGAAGTAGAAAAATTGATAATTTTTATATTTAGCCATATAATACTTTTCAAATGATCTTTGAGTAAATATATCTATTTATTTTGTAGTTTGAAACAGAGATAAGAACTTTAGCCCTGGCTTACCGAGAAAGAGAAGTCTCATGACAGTGGCCCCATACAGTGCTGTGTGCATCTGTTATGTATCCTCTCATAGCACCAACCACAGGTATATTATTTAGAAACCAAGGGAAAACAAAACAAAATAAAATTTATATCCTTGATTATGTTAACATTGAATCCAAGTACAATAAAATAATTCTTGTGAGTAAAAATAGAATAGAATTTCCTTCACTTTTCTCAAAGCATGCAGCCCTAGCAGTAAATTAAAACCATGGTAACACAGGCTCTGTTCTTGAAGTCATACACATAATTGTGAATATGCCTTAAAAAAAGTTGCATAGCGTATTATTTCTAATGATCTGTAACAAACTGCCTCAAACTTAGGGGTATAGGACAACACATTTATGATTTTACATTCTAAAAGTAGAAGTCTGAGATGGTTTTATAAGATTAAAATCATGGACTATATTTTGTCTGGATGTTCTAGGGGAGAATCCATTCCTTGCCTTTTCCAGTTGCTAGAAGCAACCTTCATTCCTTGGTTTGCGGCCCCATCACTCTGACCTCTGCCAGAGTAGTCACATCTTCTTTTGCTCTTACCTTCATGTCTTCTTAGAAAGCTTCCTACCTTCTTAGAAAGCTTCTTCTGTTTACAATGGATTTATCTGGGTAACCCAGGGCAATCTTCCATCTCAAAAACTTAATCACTTCTGCAAACTCTGGTTTGAAGTGTAATGTAAAATATTCCCAGGATTACAATGTGGACATCTTTAAGGGGTCATTATTTTTCTTATCATAGACAGGAATATACATGTTTATGTAATAACAATGGTTAGTTTCTGTGGTCCCCCAAAAGGTATATCTGTGTCAAATCTCTGGAAACTGGAGATATCATTTTATTTGCAAGAAAGGATCTCTGCAAATGTTAAGTCAAAAATCTTGAGAAGAGGCTCATTACACTCTTGCCTGTCCTTGGAATGTGTGTTTGAACTACTATTCCCATGGTAACAGGCTTTTCAAGGATGCAGCCTTGAAAAAATATTGTTGAGACTATAGAGGAAGGGGGTGTTGAGTACAAGGTTTTGTTGAGAATAAAGAACTGAACCCTATTAAGTCCTCTATATAAACTTGTAAGATCCTAGTGGGTGGATATGGAAATCTACAGGTCTTGGGGCCAACCAAGACAAGCCTTTTACATAAGTTCCTTTGTTTATTAAAACTGCCACCTACCAGTCAGGAATCATCTTCTTTCTTCAGTCTCACCTAACCCTCTGTGTATGGGGCCAGTTTCAGATTTCATATAGGGAAGCCCCAAGGTTGCAAATCAATATAATAGCAGTCATTGGAAAATAACATCATCTCTAAATGTAACTGTTTTGAAAGACATACTTCAAATTATAAGAATTTCTCAAAAGAAGATTAAAAACAACTTTAATAGTTACGAGTTTCATACTCTGTACATTATAACCTGAAAGACATTCATATGTTAGGATAGATTTCTAAAAGACTATGTAGAAATATGATACCTAGGGGTGCCTGGGTGGTTCAGTCAGTTCAATGTCTGACTTCACTTCAGGTCTTGATCTCATAGCTCGTGAGTTACAGCCCACGTGAGGCTCTGTCTCGCAGTCTGTGGGTTCAAATGCCACATTGGGCTCTGTGCTGACAGCCTGCTTACGATTCTGAGTCTCCCTCGCTCTCTCTCTCACCCTCCCCCACTCACTCTGTCCCTCTCTCTCTTTTTCAAAAATAAATAAAAACATGAAACACAATTAGAGATATCATAAAGACATATCCAAATGGGATTTCTTATTTTTGATAATTGAAATATAAATACTTATCTCTGATATGAAGTGTTGTTTCAGCAGTTGAGTAAAAATTTAAAGAATAAAAAAAATTGCTATAGTTTTGTTGTTGATGGATTAAGCAAAATAAATCTCTAAGTCCCTTTCCTTCATACTGGTTGACTAAAAATAATTTGTAAGAAAAGGAATAGATTGTATATGATATTGTTACTCTGGGTATCAAATACAAACTTTTAAATAAATTCACAATATGATGAGTCTTCAAAAGTTATTTATAGAGTGAGTCATTCTTTATTGGTGTCATTATTTATGTTTTCTACATTTTCTCATTTTCTACACATTTTCTTGGAGAGATGCTAGATGGAAAAGTAAATTTCTAATGCTACAACACCTGGGCTTCATTAATATTTTCTAAGGAGAAACCTTATACTTACAGATATACTAATATCATAGGAATACAAATTGCAGAAGATTTTTCTTAGCTATAGAGATTAATACTTTGTGGGCCCTTTTTTGTGATTTTTTAATTAATTTTTTGAATAGGTATCTTATTTTTTACTAGAGCTTTTTCTTTGTGTGTTTTTTTTTAATTTTTAACATTTATTTATTATTGAGAAACAGAGAGAGACAGAACATGAGCAGGGAAGAGGCAGAGAGAATCCAAAGCAGGCTCCAGGCTCTGAGCTGTTAGCACAGCCGTCGAACCCACAGACTGCAAGATCATGACCTGAGCTGAAGTCCATGCTTAACCAACTGAGCCACCCAGCTGCCCCAATGGTTTCCAATCCAGAATAGTCATATGGTGTAAAGGAGTGTAAGAGCTATACACAACGTGTTTTAAAACAGAATTAAACAGTTATGTTTTTGAAACTCAGGCCTATATCAAAATCATATGGTGGGTTAGTTAAGATACAGTGTGCTGGGGCCTGTCCCTAGAGTTTCTAATTGAGTGGATCTGGGACAAGACTTGAGAATTTGTATTTCTAGCATCTTCCTGGGTAATACTGGTCATACTGGTCTGAATCAATACTTTTGAGAACCACTATTCTCACTCCAGTACACACTCTGTTAGTGTGTAGGGGGCCAATGATAGGGGAAGGCAGCCACCAAATAATGGCTATGGATTAGGGATTCAATAGGCTTTCAGGGCCATTCCTCAAGAATTAATTTAACCCCTCAGTCTGGTGCCCTGATAAGTATGATAATCCTGGTAAGTCCAAACATCCCACTTGAGTCATCCATCCAGGGTGGGTTAGAGTGATGACTGCTGGGATGCAGTAGATGCTTCTGGTAGATCTGGCAGAAGAGATAAACTAAGTATACAGAGGAGGCTTCAGATTCTCTCATGGACAGTGATATCTGGAAGTAAAACAGGTGTCAAATAGAAATGCACTGCTGGCACAGAATGTAAGAGCCAGAGAGATGGAGTTTGAGATGAAAGCCACTACTTTGTTTCACAGCATGGTGAATGGTGATTCTCTAAAAATTCACATGGAGAAGAATCAGAAGAGAAGTAAGATTTACCAAATGAATTTTGACAAAAAGTGTCAGTAAGATAAGGGATAAAAAGCCTAAGTTTGGAAAAAGGGAGCTAACATTGAAGGATTTTGGTAAAGTAGTCCCGTGGTCCTGGTAGTACCAAGATGGCTTTGGGCTTAAGAAGGAATCGAAGAAGTAGAGAGCTTTTCAAGATTCTTGAGCATGCAGGAGACAAGCTAGGAGATCTAAATACTTATTGCAATTTACGGATGGAAAAGAAGCTTGAGCATTTTTATCTGCCCAGAGTAAAGATCTAGTAAAGTGAGAGTCTGAGGAGACAGGAAGAAAGGAGTAATTGATTCCAGACTTGGAAGGAACTTACTTGATTTTGTAAGTTCCTTTAGGAAGTGGGAGGGGTTCAGTGTTCAGAGCAAGAAAGAGCTATTAAATGTCAAATACTGTTTCCAAGGTCTTTCTTGGGATTATTATTACAGGTATGTGGTAATTTATTTTGATATTTTCATTTCGTCTCAGCTATAATGAGATATAAAGTTTAGAGGTGTTAGGGCAAATTTTTATTTTTGTCTCAATTTACTCAAGGAATTGATATTTATCAGCACTTTCTTTTTGCATACTTCCATTAGGTGAATAATTGATCATCAACTAAGAAATTTTCCAACAAGGACTTGTTTGTTCATTTCTGTTGCCTTTTATTTATTTAATTTTTTAATGTTTATTTATGTATTTTTTTGGTTTTATTTATTTTTGAGACAGAGAGAAATAGCGCATGAGTGGGGGAGGGGCAGAGAAAGAGACAGACACACACAGAATCTGAAACAGGATCCAGACTCAGAGCTGTCAGCACAGAACCCAGTGGAGGGCTCAAACCCACGAACTGTGGGATCATGACCTGAGCCGAAGTCTGATGCTTAACCGATTGAGCCACCCTGGTGCCCCTGTTTAGGTTACTTTTGAGAGACAGAGACAGAGCTCGAGCAGGTGAGGGGCAAAAAGAGAGGGAGACATAGAATCTGAAACAGTTCCAAGCTCTGAGTTGTCAACATAGAGCTCGAGGTGGCTCGAACTCATAAACCTCAAGATCGTGACCTGATGCTTAACCGACTGAGCCACTCAGGCACCCCTCTGTCGCCTTTTATTTGGCTTGATTTATTTTTTTCTATAATATAAACAGTACTCTTAGAAGTACCTCAAAATACAAAGAAGATCAGTTTGACTCAGTTAAGTGTACATGTTTTGTTGGTGTGTTTGTATCTTTGTTTTTGGTTGTATTTTTTGTTTCGGTATCCTATATTTAAGTTCGAATACCAATCTTTAAAATCATAGTATCTGCTAAAACATTTCATGTAAAAGAAAGTGCTAATTAATACTTGATTGTGGATCAAATCTTAATTCTACCCTTTAGGCATACTTTATTGGAAATCTTCATATCATATTTCCTTTTAAGCTGAATTTTCCCTAGAGCATATATAATAAGTAAATAAATTATCTTCAACCACTTGACCATTCTATAGACGGTTCATAGAATTCTGAACAATCTATCATCTAGGTATATTCTGGATGTACCTTGCAGGACAAGGGTGGAATTGCCAGTAAAAGAGAAGTGAGGGGGTGCAGGGGGTGGGGGGAATATATAGGACCAGACACAGGGCAAGTTTGTTTTTATTTTTTCTTTCTTTTGTTTTGTCCCCCCCCCAAAAAAAAAACAAACAACAAAAACAGTGTGAGACTCTGTAAGGAGGGAAAAGACAAGGATGAAAGAGAAGCCAATGGCAGAAAACGGAAGCTGGGGTAGGATTCCAATGCTTAGAACAGGTTAAAGCAATTGATTTTTTTCCATATGTGTTTTTTTTCATCTAGGACTTGGTCATAAGGATGAGAGGCAGGCAGCTTCGGCTAGCTGAGGGATAGGGGACTTGAGAAGGGAATTGCTTGGGATGCCTGGTTGGCTCAATCGGTTGAGCGTGTGACTTTGGGTCAGGTCACGATCTCATGGTTCATGGGTTTGAGCCCCATGTTGAGCCCCGTGCCGAGCGCCGTGTAGGGCTCTGTGCTGATTCCTCAGAGCCTGCAGCCTGCTTCAGATGCTGTGTCTCCCCCTCTCTCTGCCCCTCCCATGATATTGCTCTGTCTCTCCATGATAAATAAATGTTAAAAAATTTAAAAAAAAAAAAAAGGAGGGGATTGCTAGCCATTTGAAGGGTGTGTTTTTGAGTATTGCCAGAGTCGGAAACTTATGGAAATGTCAAGCTCATCCATGTGTCAGCGGTCAGGTTTCCTTTCAGGCCTTCGGTCAGACTGGATTGACTGGTTTTGTCTGAGGTGCCAATCATTGTGATTAATGGGGTTTGGAGATAGAAACTTGGACAAAAACTGTTGCCTGTTATTAGTCACTAAACATTTCACCTTTTTTGCTTGTTTGTTTGTTTTTAGCTAGGTATGTAGTAACTGAGAGTAAGTCTGCATTTCTAATCTGCGATGGCTAGATTTATGTTGACTAAGTTACTGTTCGTGGCATATGACTATAAAGAAGGTCTACAACTTCAGGGTTGGGGAGGGGAGGAGAAAGAGGATCATACCCTCTACTTCTCTTTTCCTTTCCTCCATCTAACTGAAAATCAGAAAGTATATTTGTGAGAGCATTTTAGAGCATGAAATGTGGTCAATATGATGAAGATGTTAGAGCAATCTGTTAGAAACAGCCTAAGTCATGACATACCAGTTCTGTACTGCCTGCTAGGTCATATGCATGAAAGAGACAAGGTGGGCTGCTTTTTTTTTTTTTTTGTGCTTTCTTTTTGTTTTAAAATACTACATTGTGTCTTACTGTTACAGCAACATATATCCAAATTAGTACATTTCTTAAGATCTCTCATCAGCTCATTCAACATATATTTATTCAGTGCTACATGCCTGGCCTTTGCTAGCAACAGTAAATAAAAGCCAGAGAAATTCTTTGCCTTCAGAGAGGATTAAAGAAACTAGCCAGTAAAAGGATAAACTAGTGAAATACATAGTTTTTAATTTCCTACTATAGATAAAATACGGTAAGAGTTAGAGAATATTATGAAAAACTGTATGGTGACAAATTGGACAATGTAGATGATATAGATATATTCCTAGAAATATTTATACTACCAAAAGTGAAACAGGAAAAAATAGAAATCTGAAATGAACAATTACCACCAATAAAATTGAATCCGTATTCAAAAAATTCTCAACAAAATTCTAGGGCCAGATGGTGTCACAGGCAAATTCTACCAAACATTTAAAGAAGAGTGACTACCTATTTTTTCTCAAACTATTTCAAAAAATAGAAAAAATAGAAAACTTCCAAATTTAATCTGTGCAGGCAGCATTATCCTGATACTAACCTGATATAACACTAGTAAAAAAAAAAGAGAGAGAGAGAGAGAACTACAGGCCAATATCCCTGATGAAGAGAGATGCAAAAATCTTTAATAAAATACTAGCAACCTGAATTCAACAATAAATTTAAAAAATCATTCGCCTCAGTCAAGTGGGATTTATTCCTGAGTTGCAAAGGTGTTTTGGTATTTGCTAATCAATTGATGTGATACATCACATCAGTAAGAGAAAGAATAAAAAACATGTGATCATCTCAATAGAAGCAGAAAAAAGCACTTGACAAAGTATGACATCCATTCATGATGAAAACTCTCAACAAAGTAGGTTTAGAGGAAATATACCTCAACATATAAAAGGCCACAGTTAACCTCACCTCAATGGGGAGAAACTAAGAGTTTTCCACCTAAGGTCAGGAATTAGACAAGGATGTCCATTTTCACTACTTTCATTCAACATAGCCCTGGAGGTCCTAGCCACAATAATAAGACAATAACAACAACAACAAAAATAAAACACATCCAATCAATAAGGAAGAAATAAAACTGTCACTATTTGCAGATGACATGGTACTATATATAGAAAACCCAAAAGAGGGGCGCCTAGTGACTCAGTCAGTTAAATATTGGACTTCGGCTCAGGTTGTGATTTTATGGCTCGTAAGTTCAAGTCCAGTGTCAGGCTCTCCACTGAATGGTACAGAGACTGCTTTGGATTCTCTGTCTTCCTCTTTTTCTCTCTGTCTCTCCTCCGCTTGTGCTCTCTGTCTCAAAAATAAATAAATAAACATTAAAAAAAATTAAAGAAAAGAAAACCCAAAAGACTCTACCAAAATCTGCTAGAACTGATAAATGAATTCAGTAAAGTTGCAGGTAACAAAAATCAGTGTACAGAAATCTGTTGCCTTTCTGTATACCAATAATCACTTTAAAAATAATAAGATACCTAGGAATAGACCTAACCAAAGATGTAAAAGACTTATACTCTGAAAACTATAAACAGACTTATATGGTCAATTAATCTTTTACAAAGCATGAAAAAACATCAAATGGGACATTATCTTCAACAAAGGGTGTTGGGAAAACTGGACAGCAACATGAAAACCAAGAAGCTGGACCACTTTCTTATATCATACACAAAAATAAATTCAAAATGGATTCAAAATTCTAAATGTGAGACCTGAAACCATAAATTCCCAGAAGAGTACATAGGCAGTAAACTCTTTGACATAGGCTGTAGCAGCTACAGATATGTCTCTTGAGGCAACAAACAAACAAACAAAAACCAACAAAAGAAAAAACAAACCGTTGGGGCTACATCAAAGTAAAAAGCTTCTGTACTGGAAAGGAAATATTCAATAAAACTAAAAGGCAACCAAAGGAATGAGAGCAGATATTTGCAAATGACATATCTGATAAAGGATTAGTACCCAAAATATATAAAGTACTTATAAAACTGAACACTCAAGAAATAATCCCATTAAAAATGGACAGAAGACTTGAACAGACATTTCTCCAAAGAAGACATCCAGATGTCCAACAGATACATGAAAAAGTGTTCATCAACATCAGGGAAATGCAAATCAAACCTATAATAAGATATCACCTCACACCTGTCAGAAAAGCAATATGAAAAGCAATATGAAAAGCAATAGGTGTTGGCAAGGAAGTAGAGAAAGAGGAACCCCTGTGCACTTTTTTTGGGAATTCAAACTGGTGCAGTCACTCTGGAAAACAGTATGGAGTTTCCTCAAAAAGTTAAAAATAGAACTAGTTTATGATCCAGCAATCACAAAACTGGGAACTTATCCCCCAAATCTAAGAGCACTAATTCAAAGTGATACATGCACCCATATGTTATAGTAGCATTATTTATAAGAGTCAAGATATGGAAGTACCTGATGTACCAATGGATTGATGAATGAATAAAGAAGATGTGGTGTATATATAAATTGGAATATTACTCATCCATAAAGCAAATGAAATCTTGCCATTTGCAACACATCGATGGGGCTAGAGACTGTAATACTAAGCAAGAAAAGTCAGTTAGAGAAAGACAAATGCCATATACCTTCACTCATATGTGGAATTCAAGAAACAAAAATAATGAGCAAAGAGAAAAAAGAGAGAAAAAAACAGACTCTTATTAGTGATAGAGAACAAAGTGTTAGTTACCAGAGCAGGGAAAGTGGGCTTGGGTTAAATAGGTGATGGGGATTAAGGAGTGTACTTATCGTGATGAGCACTAGGTAATGTATCAAATTGTTGAATCACTATATTGTCCACCTGAAACTAATGCTGTATGTAAACTAACTCACATTAAAATAAAACCTGAGGGGCATCTGGGTGGCTCAGTTGGTTAAGTGTCTTACTTCAGCTCAGGTCATGATCTCATGGCCTGTGGATTTAAGTCCTGCATCGCACTCTGTGCTGACACCTCAGAGCCTGGGGCCTGCTTTGGATTCTGTGTCTCCTCTCTCTGCTGGCATGCTCTGTCTCTCTCTCTCCCTCTCTCTCTCTCTCTCTATCAAAAGGAATAAACATTTAAAAATAATAATAAAATAAAATAAAAACTTAAAAAGTAAAAAACAAAACAAACCGGGGAGGGGGGGCAAAGGAAAGAAACAGTATAGTAGGAAAAGGTGAGAGATAAATGTTAATGGTAATGGAACTTTAAGATAACGTTGACAGAAAAGACTGATTTTAGAGTCAAATTGTGAAGTAAGAAAGCAGCCATGCAGACACAAGATAGGGAACGAACACTCTAGGCAGAGGCCCAATGGAAGTCTATGAGACCATATTGTGCCTCATATAGCAAGGGTGAGTGGAAGAGAGAAAGTCATGATAGCTAGGATTAGCGTGACAAGGGGGACAAATATTATAAATCGTGTTAAGGACTGTGGATGTTATGTGAAAACAATGGAGGGCTTCTATCAGATGACACAATACAATTTATATTTTAAGAGGTTTACGCTGATGGATTTGCAGAGAGTAGACTGAAAGTTTCAAGAAAAAAAAGCAGGCAAACCTGTTAAGCATCTGTGGTAATAGTACAGGTGAGAGATGATGCTAAATTGACAGATTATATTTCAAAGGTAGAATCAGCCACATGAGGGGCATGAGAGAAAGAGGTACATGAAAGATGTTTTTAAAGACTGTGCTGGGAGTAACTAGAAGAATAGAGGTGCCATGAACTGAGATGATTAAAAAAAAAGTGATTGCAAGAAGCTGATCTTGGCGGTGGGGCCCAGAAAGTAGCGAAGTTCTGGACATGTTCAGTGTGGGATGTCTGGTAGATATCCGATTGGAGAGGCTGAGTACAGAGGGACATGCATGTCTGGAGTGTAGGGAGAGTCTGAGATGGAGAAATATTTTAAGAAGTCTTCAGCAGGTAGACTGTATTTAAATCATAAGTCTGAATGAAGTCCCTGGAGATTGAAAGGTAGAAAAAAAAGAAGTTCAATGACTGGTCCTGAGGCCTTAGGTAATTCCAACATTCAAAGGTCAGAGAGATGAGCAGGAAACAACAAAAGAGAATGAATAAAGATGGAAAGGGAAGATGAACACCAGGTGAGTATGGTATCCACGATTCCCCGAGGAGAAAATGTAATATAAGACTATAAGATGTGTCTTCTAGAGCTGTTCTTTCCAGGCCCTGGTTTAGCAAAAGGCACAACTGACATGAGTAGTATGATCTGTCAGTCATGCCACATGTTAATGGGACCACCAATCCAGCTTAGAATGTCAGAGGTGGATGACACAGTACATAACCAAGCCTAGGATCATGAACCATCTTGGAACACTTGGTGGCTCAGTCGGTTGAGCTTCCATCTCTTGGTTTTGGCTCAGGTCATGATCCCACTGTTTCCTGAGTTCAAGTCCCATGTTTGGTTCTGCATTGGCAACATAGAGGCTGCTTGGTATTCTCTCTCTCCCTCTCTCTCTGCTCCTTCCCAGCTTGTGCTGTCTCTGTATCTCTTAAATGAATAAACTTTTAAAAAATCTTGATTTAGGCAGATAGTTGACAATTTTTGAAGCATGACTAAGTCCAGTCTAGAGAGTGAAATATCAAAATTGCTGCAGGCTATGTTGTAGCCTTTAGCTGAACTACCAGTGCAGCTGACACCCTGCTTAGAATTGTGAAGAGCCTAACCTGGAGAGCTCCTCAGGTAGAAAGCCTCACCACTGTCTTCAAGATTTTAGGTGTAAGAGTATATTTAAGCCATGATATCTCCCCTTACAATATGATGCTGGACCTTTAACAATACACAGGTATGGATGATAGTCATTAACCTGTGAATTCCGATGTCATTCATGTGTAAAATTCATAATAAGCAATTTTCCTACCTTAAATGTTGTTTACCTTTTTCTATATTACTGAGTTTTGTCTCTCCCATTTGAAGCCTTTCCTATGAAAGGCTACTTTTTAAACTTTTTTATCCTACCCTCTCCACCCATTCCTACCTTCTGTTTGCTTTCATGATACNAAAGTCGGACGCTTAACCGACTAAGCCACCCAGGCGCCCCGATACGAGTCTTAATAGAACGTTTTCTAAAAACTTTTTTGGTGGATATTGTTGTTTTTATCATCCCTTTACTTCTTAAAGCTCTAAATATTTTTTTTTTCGTTAATTATTTGGTAACATAGTGCACAGTTCTATTTACCATTCTAAGGCTGGTACTGTTATTAATTTGAGTACAAGACAAAGATGTTTGGAAAAAAAGCAACACTTCAATAGTGGGTAAGTTCTAAGTAGTTGATTATTGTTCTTTGCCACTACTGCTGTGAAGATTTTGAGAATGTATTATTTTTTTGTGTTGTCCAGAAATTCTAAAATGAGGTTTTCAGTAATTATGAATTTAATCCATATATCTTTTCACTATATTTACTTTATCCTTCAAATCCTAGTGAAAGAAATGGAGGAAGAATGATTGATATATATGAATGTCAGTGGTGTATTTCATTTGCCTGAATTGGTGATAACCTCACCAGTACAATATGACAATATTTTCATCCTACACTGTCATTTTATAACATTCACTGAGGTATTCAATTTCTAAAGGAAGCAATAAGGATCCCTTGACCCCCAGTCTATAAGGAGGAAAAAGTTAATGTGTGGCCCTCTAAATTCATTTAATAAGCAATCTACTCGTTAAATAAATGCACTCTTGAAAATGATTAATGGGGAATCTGGAGTAACAGTTTTCCATGGTTAAGTTCACAGGTTTCTTTTTGTATTATTTTGCATTTATTTGTGCTATGTGACCAATTTTATATTGTATTCACACTATTTATTCTTAATAGTCACAATATTTTTGTTAAGCATATATGAATTAATATGCTAAAATTGCCTATATTGATATTTCAAAGGGCATGACTTCTTTGTTCCCTCAATTTGTGGGAAATTTCAAATTAACTGAAACAGGATAGTCATTTCAAATCATTCTTATGGCTCCCTATAGTCAAAATGAAATGGCTCCTTTGGAACAGCAGGCTATTACTGCTATGACTCTGTTCTCCAAGGAGGAGAAAATATAGAGTTAGTGGGTGCACATGAATCCTACTGATAACATTTACCCAAGACTAGAAATAAGTAGTATAAAATTTTGTTATTGAATCACACAATACAAGGAATCCTGTCAGATAAAATTTTGTACTCCACTATCTCCTTCAATATTCTCTTATCTCCTACTACTTCTTCTTATCACTTGATTTAGCTCTAATATACAAAAATTAATCTCACCCACACATTTTCTTCTTTTTTTCTAAGTTCAATCTAAAAAGAAATCTCTATGAGGCATTAGATGATTCTGGCATCTCTAAGCTAGCACTGTAACATAAAACTCAAGGGAAGATACAATGGGGTGCTGACAGATAGCAGGATGAGAATAGGTTAAAAGAAATTTCTCTGAGGAAGCAATTATTATTACTCATCTGGTGATCTGATGGGAGAAATACATGCTATTTCCATGAAAAGCATCAGCTCCTTTTTACCTAGAAAGGTCTTGTGCACCATATGTCAATATTCTAAAAATCACTTTAGGTATTCATATATTTGAACAAATACCATATTATTTAAATATGGTCTTAGATTTAGGTATGGATATCTTTGGTTCATGATTAAATTTAATTAAATTTTAAAAAATTTAAAATTTAATTTAAAAAATTTAGTTAAATTTTTAAAAATCCAACTTTGTTGAACTACTCAATATAACAGTATGGGTCTTGGACCTGCGTGAGGAGTATCGTTACTCCCATGAAAAGATGTGTTTCAATATTTTGAAAAAAAGTGAAATTTGTTAATTAATTACATATTTATTACAGAAGTAAATTTTCATATAAACTAAGACATACACAATGCTGAAATTAATTCAGTTGGTACTATTAATGTTAATGATTTTGTACTTTATAGAGCATGACTTTTTAAAATATTTTTTTATTTTGAAAGAGAAAGACTGTATGCAGGGAGGGACAGAGAGAGAGAGAGAGAGAGAGAGAGGGAATCCCAAGCATTCCACCCTTGATCTCACAAGCCTTGAGATCATGACCAGAGCCAAAATCAAAAGTCAAGCGTTTAACAGACTAGGCCACCCAGGTGCCCCATATAGGGCATGACTTTTAGCATAACATAAATGAACCCTTCCATTCACATGAAGATAATTATTTTTGACATTTTTAAAAACTGCACTCATGTTAAAATGAATGTAATTATGACCATTTAAAATCATGTTCCCTATTACATCATGGGATAATACTCCTTAAAATGTGTAGCTAATACTAACTACAGTCACAAATTCTAAAGTCCAGGGCAAAAATCCCGGAATTATTTCTTGATTAAGTGTACTAACAGAAATTACTATGTATAATACTAAGCACAAATCTTGAGAGTGATTGAATTGTTTTCAAAAATCATTTTGACAATTGGTGTCTGATTGTCAAGTCATTATTACTTTAACAGCCAGAAGCATCAGTGTTGTTCTTGTTTTCATAAATAGTCTTTGGATGTAGGTATTAATAATAACTATAGTATCTAAAATTTGTGTAACCATACTATGTATCTGATACTTCTCTTTACAAATGTTAACCAATTTAGTCCCCCACAACAAACTTCTAACAAAAAATAGTATTGTTATCAGCAATTTATACTTAAGAAAATTGAAGGATAGTTGTAAAGTACTTTTCCAAAGTCACTTGCAGGTAGAAACTGATACAGTAGGAACCTAAATAAAGGTAGACTGGCTCCAGCATTGTTCAGGTTAATCACAATACTATAGTGCCTCTTAAAATTAGATGTAAATTTGAAAGTTGCATTTTAATATGCACAGAAATATATGCGTACATGATTCTTGACCCTCATTTATAGGAACACAAAGCCTACCATGTACAAAATTGAAGTGGCATACTTTTTGATGTAAGACATTTCCGTGGAAATCATTTAGCTTTGTATTTTTATGGAGGTATTTTCATCAGCAAATAATTTTTCTTTAGTTTTCTTTCCTTTCTTCCTTCATTCCTTCGTTCCTTCATTCCTTCGTTCCTTCCTTCCTTGTTTCCTCCCTCCCTTCTTTCCTTCCTCCCTTCCTTCCCTCCTTCCTTCCTTCCTTCCTTTTACTTTTCTTCTTTTGTTGTTTTTTTTTAATTTTGTTTTGTTTTTAGTGAACCTTTAGAACATTGATAGAAAGAGAAAGGTTAGTTGACAGTAGTAGTGATCATACAAGATCATAATCCACATGTCTTCAGGTAGGTAATGAAAATTATTAAATATATAAGCAATTGTGAATAATGGATACACTGGTAAATGATGGACATAACAGTCCCTTTCCATACACTTCAAATTCACAAATCAAACAAGTTTATTATTGATGTCAGTTTCAGGCTTTCACTTTTGCTACATATTTCTGCTGTATAATTATGTAAGTATTCCTCATGATGGCTTAAATAACTTCAATAGAAATTATTTTAGAAATGTCTATTTGGTTAAATCTCAAGTCATAACATTAGCAGGCATTTCCTTTGTTATTCTTCCTGACAAATTTTAGTAACCTTTTATTTTCAGATGGTAAAAGTAATTTTTAAGAAATACTAAAAGGAAAACTTTCCACAAGACTTTCCTTTCAAAGGTCCAGGAATGTTCCAGCCTAAAACATCTGCTCCGGCATGCATTTATTAGGAATTCCTTCATATACTCATGCTGTCTTTTCAACAAAGTCCTTTCCTGTGTATAGAATCATTCTTGGGTCATGTCTTTTATGTGTGAGTGTTGGTTAAGGCACCATTTTCCACTGATCCTGGAGCTTACATTTCCACAAAACCAGTAGAAATGTTACTTCTACTTTATACCAGGATTGCCGTTACAAATCATTCTTGAGACCCTCCATTGTACAAATGCTTTTCCCCCCCTCTTCTGGTCCCGAACATAAAATTGCAGTGAGCTAGGTTTTGTTTATTATAGTTATTTATGAACTTATCATTTACTCTGGAGCTCTGATGAGCTTCTCTATCCAGTCTTCACTGCTAGGTTTGTGTATTAATCCAAAGGGCTGAGATTGATGGAAGAGAGACCAGTTAGAGCCTGAAATAATCCAAGTACAGGTTAAGAAGGACTTGGACCAAAGAGATAATAGAAAAGGAGTGACAAGGATTGGGAAATTGGTGGATTTTATTAAATCCCTTCTCATAGATTTGCTATTGACATTTGAGTATTTAGGAAGAAAGTAAGAAAACAACCCAGAGAAACCAGAATTTCTGTTTCTAGTATTTCTGTTTCCTGAGCAATGAATACCAACTTGTCCTTTTTTTCTGAAGGAAAAAGAACTTAACATACTTGTAAAACAGGATGTAATGCCACTTTGATGATGCTCTTTCAAGAATAACTAGTACATGAAATATGAGCAATTTGTCTATTTAAGATTTAACTAGAATGGCACCTGGTGTTCAGAAGGATTCATTGACATGAATCTTAAAGTTGAAAATGCTACATAAGCAATCATAAAATATAGACCGTCAAAATAAATGAGACAGTCTCTTAAGGTATAAACTATTCACAGGAATATTTCAACTCTAAATGACACAGCCTTTTAAAATGAGTACTATGGGTATTTCTAGGTCTCATTAGAATGAATTTATTTAATTAAGAACAAACTTTAGTGATAGGCTTTCTTCGAAATGTAATAGCGGCAACCAAAAGAAAAGCAAGGAAATAATTATGTTGGATTTATAAGTGCTTATGGAGATCCTCTGATAAGAACGCTTTTAAACAAGATATGTGATTCTCATTATGCCATGTAAGCTCTAAAATCCCTTTTAGCAGTTGGATCTAACTAGTTTATATTTTAGATTAATTATAATCATATATACACCAAAAGATACATCACATCTAGATACATTATTGCTCAGCAAAATTCAGAAAAGCTGGCAAATAAAAGACAGTGCATTTTAGTAAGACATGATTTTCTTCTAGTTTCAAATGCTTATACAGTGAGACTAGGGATTTCTCCGAAATTTCTATATTGGCAGCTCCAGAAATCTCTCTATGCTTTACAACCCAATTCTTTGGATTATAAGATTATACTTTGATCTCCAGCGCCTCTCTGGGATTTCCACGTTCTCGGAGAGTCCTCCTACACTCTGCTATGTGTCCAGATTGCAGTTAGTTGCTGTTTCGCCCTTGATGGAAGCCCTGGGCACCTCTGGTGGGACTCTGTCCACTTTCCCATCATGACCCAAGGTTTTAGCCAGTTCTAGACGTCTAATATTCTGTGAGGGAACTGTGTACCTCGGGGGTGTTTCTCTCAGCGTGGTGCCCTGTCTGATCCGGTCTTTTGCAGCCTTCTCTGCTTTGCACACTTTGGGTGGATCTTCCTGTAACTCTGGCCCAGCTCTCAACCTTCTCCATGCCAATCCCATGTATTCAGTAAATGGCCCATAGGAAAGAATTGGCAGCCTGGTGAGGATGCACAATGTGACTTGGTCTTTTCAGAATTCTCCTCCTTAATCCCAACCTATAAGTGACAGTTTAAATTGTTATGGGTTCCTCTATCTCTTTTCTTGTGACTGGCAGATTTTGCTCTTGCATTCACTGTAGTCCTAGAGGTCAGGATAGCTATGGGTCACTTTGCCCTGGGAAACATTTGTCCCCATGTGGAATTTAACACTGGGAGCTTTCTTGAAGTCCTTAACTTCTTGAATGGGCTTAAAAACACAAATGCTTTTATAGGTTATCTGACTTGTTCTCATTTTTAAGTGGAACAATGATCTTTTGCTGTTCTCTACATCTTAATTGTAATTGGAAGTAGTTCAGTGGTGGCACATTTACATTGTTTCCAATTATTAGAAATTAGAATTAGGATTGTAATAAACTTTATTTTCTATGTCTCTTTTGGTATATGTTTGTACCTGTGTGTGTGTTGTGTGTGTGTGTACATACCTCTTGGGTATATCTTTAGGAATGAAATTCTGGATCACAGACCATATGTAGGTCGTATATTTTAATTTCACATCTACTTTATATTCCATGAGATATTGTTATTGCTCTTACAGTTATAATTTACTTATATCTGCCCACATAATTTTTCTTTCCATTACTCAATTCCTTACTGACTTTAGTGTTTTTCTCTGTTATCACATCTTAGTAACAAAATAAGTACTTTTAGTAATTCTTTTAAATGAGACCTTACTGCTGATAAATTTACTCAATTTTAGTTTGGCTCAAGATATGTGTTTTTTATTCTCCAGGCCAAAAGATATGAGTATGTCAGTTTGGCAGTCAGGTTCTTTCTTTCTGAAATTTAAAAGTTACCCCAGGGGCACTTGGATGGCTCAGTCGGTTAAGCGTCGGACTTCAGCTCAGGTCACGATCTCACAGTCCATGAGTTCGAGCCCCACATCCCTCGGTTCTGTGCTGACAGCTCAGAGTCTGCAGCCTGCTTCAGATTCTGTATCTCCCTCTCTCTCTGTCCTTCCCCTGCTTGTGCTCTGTCTCAATCTCTCAAAAATAAATGTTAAAAAAATTAAAAGTTACTCCATTGTCTTTTGGCATCATTATTTCAGTGGGTAATAGTTAGCTGTTTATTTTATTGTTGCTCCATGAAGGTTAACTCATCCAAAATGCCCCTCACCCCAAGCTGCTTTTCAGTAGTTATTTTTTTTACTTTATATTTTAATATGCACAGGTGTCTTATTCTTGTTTGCTTGTTGGTGTTTCACTGCCTAGCATCTGTATTAATTATAGACTCTATAGATGTTATATTTTACTATTATTAGAAAATCTCAGCCATTATTTCTTCAACTATTATGTCAGTTTCACTTGTCTTCTACTTTTCTTCCATTATAATTACATAAATTATACCTTATTCCATCTATACATATTTTTATCTTATTCTTCCTTCTTTATTTTTACTTTTTAAAAAGTTCGTCTGCTGCTTTATTTTGGATATTTTCTCCAAACTGTATTCCAGTCATTTATTCTTCTTTACCTAATCCATGGATGAGTAAAAGACTAGATAGTAAATGTAGTATGCTTTATAGGACATACAGACTAGAAAACTCTGCATTTTGACATAAAAACAGTCATAGGCATTATATAACCAGGTAGATATGATTGTGTTCCAAAAAAAAAAAAAAATCAGTTGCTGAGTATGTCATATTTTGACCATAGGCTGTAATTTGCCAATCCCATGTCTAATATAAACTATAGAGTTCATAATTTTAACTACTATATATTTTTTAATGTCCAGAGTTTACATTTGACCATTCAATGTCTCTAGTTCTCTAGGGAAATTTAACATAATGCTAACTATTTTATAAGCATATTAACTGTCATTGTTTTAGCATTGGTGTCTAATTCCAACATCTGTATCAACTCTGAGTCTAATTCTACTACTTGTTTTTTTTTTTCTCTTAGTCATATCTCTTGCTATGCCTGTTACCTTTTTATGAAGCTGAAATCTTAATATGAAAACCTATAAAGGCTCTGGATTAGACATTATCTGTAGCATGTAGTTAGCATAGGGAATATCACCTTATACAACCCAGGTTAAACTATTTTTCCTTTTCCCTTACTCCCATGCTTATTGATTTTCAGAGGTCCCAAGTGAATTCCCTTGGGAATTTGTTAGGGACCCTATTCAGTGGCAAGTGCTGTATGCCACATTTTTTTCTCCCCTGTGCTCTGTGACTGCTGAAAACTATATGTAAGTCTTCACTTCTTCACCACTGGACTCACTGCACTGCTTATGAACTGGGGAGTGCCTAGAGGAGATGTACAGTGCTCACTTATTTGATCTTTCTTTTCCAGAGAGATCTTGTTACTCAATCCTGGCTATCTGTACTAGAAGCCCAGGAGTTCTGGATTTCACCTATTGGTCTTAAGAAATGGGAGAAACTCTATTTTGGTTTTCTGTCTCTTAGCAGCCACTCTGTTCAGCTTTTCAGGTTCACTTGCTCATCTTAGAAATGGGTATATGCCTTGTAGTGAATAAAGGCATATGCTATCAGGTTCTCCTTGGTGAGTTTCACTCCTCCTGGGATAGTGACCTTTCAAGTATTGACTTCCTTGCTAGTTTTTGAATGCCTTTAAGTGCTTATTTATTTTGAGAGAGAGAGAGAAAGATACAGCATGTGAGCAGGGAAGGGCAAAGAGAGAATCCCAAGTAGGCTTCATGCTCAATGCAGAGCCTGACTCGATCTCATGACCCCAAGAGACCATGACTTGAGCTCAAATCAAGAGTCAGTGGTGCAATCTTTAAATAGCTTTTTGATTTTTGTTGTTTGTTTGCTTCTTTGATTAATTTCTAGCTTCCCTAGCTTCTGCTTTGTTTTGTTTTATTTTGTTGTGTTTTTTTTTGAGAGAGCATTTTGGTCTACTATAAACTAGTCCATGATTACCGGGAAATGAAAATTCACCTATTATTCTTTAATCTCTTGAAACAATCCCCAACATGATAGTTTCCCCTCTTTTTGTCACTCTTTGCAGATAATTTTCAGTTTGGGCTATATCAAAAGAATGCCCTGCAGTTTTCCTCTCAACTCTGTGTCTAAGGAGATGCTTCAAACTGTATTACCCACACTCCCTTGCTGTCTGGCTTCCTACTGGGTTTGGAGAGTGAGAAGCACCAATAGGCATCAAACATGGCAGCTGAGAAGCTGAAGCGTTCATTCTCTTTCTTTGTGAAAAGAGGCATTCTCAAGCTGTGGCCACAGATTCTGTCCTGAGGATGCTCTTTCATAGGTCTAGCTTCCATTTGGTTAGAGTGTCATCATGCTTTGCCCCTTTCATGTACTTTAGGCTTAAGGGTAGGTGATGGGGTTTCCTGCTGTTGCTTGAAAGTTGGTGTTTAACTTGACCTTGGTTATTTCCATAATCCATCCAATTACCCTTTTAATAGCCCCTTAGTTAAGGTTTTATTAGTTAATCTTTTGAATGTGCCATCTGCTCAGACCCTGACTGCTATACTAATCAAGGTAATTAGAGGGTCTTTTGAGGCTATATAGCTAAGATGGTTAAGGTTTTGCCCCAAACTATGGAATTTCAACTCATGCAGTCTTGTATTCAACAGAGTAAAACCTGAATCATAATAAACAGTGATACTTTCATACAAAGAACTTCCCAAATGCAAGTGTATATTAATAGAAATGGTGCAGCTACAAGACACAGGATTAAAAAAAAAAAAAAAGCTAGTTATTAACCAGAACAAGATACATAGAGTTGTTAAATAAGACTCTAAGTGGCAATGTACTACAAAGATAAGTCAGTAATTAAAATGCATTGGCCTGGACTAAAATGGGGTGGAAAAAACTCAGCTGGCTTTAGTTTGTCAGTGTCACTGACTTTTGGTATTTTTCATTACTACAACAATTAGTCTAAGATTTGCAGTTCTTCCCTTGACATGCTGACCTTTTCACATTGATTCTTTCTACCTGCTGCTAAGATACAAAATCAATATAATCAAGCAGGCAAATCACTTGATACCGAAATTGCCAGATAATAGAGGAGAAAATCTCGTCACCCTGTGTCCTTGGCTGTGATTATACATGTATAAAGACAAACACATAGGCCTAGTTTAAAGTACTTCCTGATTTACATTCACATATCTAATATATGACCTTTAGCTTTAAGAGAGTTCTGTTGAACAGAATCCAGTGAGGAGACATGTCAGGCTAATTTTTCATGATGCCTTCTCTCTTTGATGACACCATATGGTATTTCTTTTCTTTTACTTTTAGAGAAGTTTCTTTATACTTCCACTAATTCCCATTTCACTACTATTTCTGCATTTCATATGATGTACAGATAGTGGAAACCAGATCTATAATTGAACAATTTTAAAAGGATGATACAGAGGGATGGTGGACCCTTGCTGTTGTTGTTTTTCTTCCCTTTCCATCTTTTCACTCCTGTGGGAGACATGCTGGTCCTTTGAAGAATTAATAGCAAACCCAAATAGAAAAGCCTTGTGATTTTCTTTCCACACTCCTAGTTCTCGTTCACAAAAACCCAAAGCAAATTGCTTCTTTGGTAGAGGTACCCTGACAGAATTCCTTAAATCATAGCAAGCCAGTAGCCATTAATTTATCAGCTATTTTTAATATACTACTAAGCTATATATATATACTATATATATTACTAAACTTTATATGTATATAAACTGACTGGAGTATTTGTCACATTTTGGAAAAATCATTTTTAGAACACTGCTCTATTTGGAAAGTGTTTACTATTACTTACTATTTTACCTTCTGAGAAAGAAAATCCTATGGGGGATTCATGTGATTTAGGTATTTGTTGGAAATTATATTTTATTAAGGTATGTGTTAATAATTTTCAAGAATGATAAAAACTAATTTGACAATAAACTATTAAAAAAAAAAGAATGATAAAGCACATATGCTGATTTAAAATGATAGTACATTTCCTTTTGAATAGTTCATCAAAGTAAAGTATTTTAAAGTTACTTTTTAAATAGTGGCCATATATTTTATAATCCATCTTTATGTATCCAGAAATCAACCTGGTAACAAGATAATGTAAAAAAATTACAACACATTTTTCCCTTTGGAATCAATCTTCACATAAATCATCTATGGTAATGATAGTACATATTCTCAAAATGTAAGGCCTTAATGTTAACTGGTGATAAGTTGAGATATTCATTCTTAATGTCTGGTTGGAAACTAGTCCCAGATTTTAAAAATCGCTGTTTAAAGAATTAAACAAGTGTTATATAGAATAATGATTTTTATAGCTTATATGGAATTTATTCCATGAATAGGACAGGTGGGGCTAGTCGGAATCATCTTCTCAACTAGCGCCTTATAATACTTGCTGAGTTTGTGTCTCATGACTATAATATAAAAACTCATTCTAACTAAAGACCTGCCATTTATCTAAACTTTTAGTGGAAAAACAGTGATCCATGTTGGTGTTTAAGTTATGAGAACATGTCAGAATTGAACTATAATTGGAAAACACGTTGTTTTAACTTTATTTTATAGAGTAATTTAAACTTCGTGGTAGATTGGAAGGTAGAGATTTTCCATGCGTCTCCTGCTGCCACACATGCATAGCCTCCTGCATTATCAGCATCACTCCCTAGAACAGTGCATTTGTACCGAGGATGAACCTGCACTGAACATCATAATCACCCAAAGTCCAGAATTTTCCTTTGGGTTTATGCTTGCTGTTGTACATTCTGTGGGTTTAGACAATCATATAATGACACATATCTATTATTCTAATATGATACAGGGTAGTTTTACTGTCCTAATCATTGCCTGTGCTCTGTATGTTTATCCTTCCTTCTGACCCCAAACCCTGACAACCACTGATATTTTTACCATCTCCATAGTTTTGCTTTTTCCAGAATGGTCATATGGTTGTCAGTGTATGGTATGTGCCCTTTTCATTCTGGCTTCTTTCACTTGGAAATACGTACTTAAGGTTTTTCCATGTCTTTCATGGATTGATAGCTGATTTCTTTTTAAAAATTTTTTTGACATTTTATTTATTTCTAGGAGAGAGAGAGAGACAGCGTGAGCAGGAGAGGGTCAGAGAGAGAGGGAGTCACAGACTGAAACAGGCTCCAGGCTCTGAGCTGGCAGCCAGCCCAGAGCCCGACGCGGGGCTCAAACCCACGAACCGCGAGATCATGACCTAAGCGAAAGTCGGATGCTTTACCGACTAAGCCACCCAGGCATCCCAGTTGATTTCTTTTTAGCACTGAATAAAATTCCCTTGTCTGGATGTACCACAGTTAGTCTCCCATTTACTTGCTGAAGATGAATAGATAAAAAATACCCAAGGACATCTTGGTTATTTCCAACTTTTAGCACTTACGAATAGAACTGCTTTGAAGATCCGTATGTATGATTTTGTATGGACATGTGTACAACTTTTTTGAGTAAATGCCAACAAGAGTGATTGCTGGCATTCAATCAATTAAGAGTGATCAAATAGTATGTTGTTTTATAAGAAACTGTCAAACTTTTTTCCAACATGACTGGAACATTTTGCAATCTCAACAAGACTTCCTATTGCTTCACATCCTCACCAGCAATGGGTGTTGTCAATGTTCCAGATATTAGTAATTCTGTTCGGTGGGTTGTGGTATCTTATGCATTTCCCAATGACATATGATGTGGAGAGTTTTTTCACTTGCTTATATATGCTGTATATATTTTTAAGGTCTTTGGCACATTCTTTAATTGGGTTGTTTTCTTAATTTTATAGCTTTAGGAGTTCTTTGCATATTTTGGATAGCAGTCTTTTATTGCTTTTTTTTTTGTACATGTTTTCCTCCAGTCTGTGGCTTGTCTTCTAATTCTCTTAACATTGTCTTTCACTGAGCAGAGGTTTTTAATTTTAGTGAAGTCCAGGTTATCAATAATTTCTTTATTGGATTATGTCTCATGTTGTATCAAAAAGGCATCACCATACCCGAGATTATCTAGACTTTCTCCTGTGTTATCTTCCAGGAGTTCTATGATCCATTTTTTGCTTTGTTGAAAAATTATTGTAAGTATATGTTCTGTAATACCACTTTCTGAAATAAATCTTTATATAAGAGAAAAATGAATGACACATTGTTTTTATATTAGGTTATATGTAGGTTTTTTTGACTGTATGAGTGGCCAGTGTCTCTTGAAATAAAATCTGCTTCCATGCCATTCTGAAACATGGTTATTATAACTATTTACCATACACAATTGATAACTAATTTTTTAATGACAAATATGATCTCATCTAGTACAATAAGCTATTTAGTACCACTGTTAGCACTGACTGATTCATCTTCATTTGGGGGAATAATTACTAGTAGTTAATAATCTTATGTTGCAAGTTTTTTAAAGGATTATTTAGCTATTTAGCTAAAATTTTCCTGGAATTTTGTGCTAAATTTTAGAATTTCCTCCTCCTTCCTGCCTATAAATGCATTCATTCATACATTTGGCAAATTTTATTCAGTAAGTACTTCTGTAGACATAATATGGGTTTGATGGATATTTGTATTATGGATAAATGATTCAATAAAATATAAATGAGAATGACATGCATTCTTCCTCTGATGAATACTTACCTATCATATTTTATTTTTTGCCTCTCTGATCCTGCCTTTATTAAGAGTCTTTCATTGGTAGGCCTTACACTGGAATCTTTACCTGTAAGTTTTAGATACTGAAATCATATAAATAAGAGATAGCATCTTTTCTGTATATGCATATTTTTTAAAAACAAAGTAAGATTTTTTTTTGTCTTCTAAGTAATTTAATTTTTTATGTTTTACTAACACATTAGCCTTTGGAGCTCCAGTATATTGATGAATGTGAACTGAGATAGTGGGCACTTCTGTCCTGTTGATTAAATAAGTGATCCTTGTTAGATAATACTTACCATATTACAAAAGTTCTTTTTTATTTTTATTTTTTATTATTTTTTTAAATGTTTCTTTATTTTTGAGAGAGAGAGGCAGAACATGAGTGGGAGAGGGCCAGAGAGGGAGACGCAGAATCTGAAGCAGGCTCCAGGCTCTGAGCTGTTAGCACAGAGCCTGATGCAGGGGACCCATGGACTCTCCACAATAGCTAAAACATGGAAAGAGCTTAAGTGTCCATCAACAGACGAATGGATCAAGAAGATGTGGTTTATCTATACTATGGAATACTACATGGCAACGAGAAACAATGAAATCTGGCCATGTGTAGCAACATGGATGGACCTTGAGGGTGTTATGCTGAGCGAAATAAGTCAGGCAGAGAAGGACAAATAAAAACAAAGTAAGATTTTAAAGGATATTTTTGTGCCCAGATCCCTTTTTATCCTAAAAGGGAGAACAAAAAGGGTGGTAGGAATTTCTGAAACATCGCTGACTTGTTTCAGTTTGTTTTCTCTGAGAAATAGGGAAAAATAAGAGGTCATAACCTCAGTAAGGAGTGCAGAGGATGTGTTGTTAATTTGAGAAGAAGATGTCTGGCTCAGTTCCAGGAATGCAGGAGAGTGAATGGAATAGGAAAAAGGTAATGGGTACCATTAAGTTCTCACTTGTGGTGAGATTAAACTTGTGAGAGAGCTCACCTGGTATGTGTTTTTAGCTACCTGTATGTAGCTTTGTGAGTTCAAATCCCAAAGTGGAGGAAATTAGGCCTAAGCTAGGATTGTGACTTATCCAAGGGAACACTTTGAGTGGAGCAAAGTATAATGGAGTTATGGGTACATGCCTGAAAGAATTAAAACTTACCATGAGATTTAAGCTAGTAATACTAGAAAGGAAGGCATAAGGATGGAGTCATTAGAGACCTTGAAAATGCCGTAGAAATAATGGATTGATGGTACAAGTGGGTTTGAAGTGCTTTGGAATCAGAGGACTGGAGGAAGCAATCTGGAAAGATAAGTGATGGTGGTTGGTGAGTGGGCTATTTCAGCTGAGTTCTTAAAGCAGTAATAATTATTGGTCATCATAACCATGGGCATGTGACTCAAGTATGTAGAGAGACAAACCATTGGAGAAAAGGACGTTGAGGAGCTGAGAGACCAAGATCAAAGGTTATGTGGATAATAAAATGATTAAGAATTTTGATGCAGATGGTTATTGCTATAAGCCTTCAGGGAATAAGAGGAAACACAAAGGATTAAAAAAGATTATAATTAAGGAGGACGGTAGTGAGTACAAGGATGGATAATTCCTGAAGATTATTATCAAAACCATGATATTTTAGGAAAGAGAAGGGAGAGAGAACGTGGTTTTAGAAATGATTAGCAGGACCTGTGACAATTCCTGAGACTCTAGAAGAACAACTCCTCCCCCTCTGCCAGCCAGGCTTTTGTGGGAAGAGTGCAATGAAGGCAACAGCCACCGCTTGAGCAGACTGTAGGAGAAGCAGTGTCCTCAGTGGAGAAGCAGTTTGAATTAGGTAAAAATATTGATGAGAATGTTGGGCTAGAGGTTGAAGACATAAGCAGTTTGGGAGCACCTGAGTGGCTCAGTCAGCTGAGCACCCGACTCGTGAATTTGGTTCAGGTCATGATCTGCTTGAGATTCTGTCTCTCCCTCCTCTGCCCCTTCCCTGCTCTCTCTCTCACTCTTTCAAAATAAATAAATAAACTTTAAAAAAAGGTACAAGCAGTTTTACCAAAGCCTGGTCATGAATTTTGAACATCACTATGCAACAGTTTCAGAAGTTATATGTAGGGGTATTATGTAACTGAATGGGAATTTGAGAACGATGTTAACATATTTAGGGACTAAATCCTAGAAAGACATTATGCAAGTGTAAGAAACTAGAAAGATTTGCTTAATGTTCCAACATGCTCTGTTTCTCAGAAATGTATTTTAGAAATAGACTCCATTTGTTAATTGTTTGGAAATAATTTGGTTTGGGAATAAAATGATCTGATTGATATTTTGCCTGAGATCATCTCTTCATAAATTAACAAACATTTAAATATTTAGTATAACATAAAATAGAAACATTAAAACTGTTTTGAGAATATTGTCATCTTTCTTTATTAGAAGTACATTTGTTGCTTCTCAGTTGACATTTATATCTTGTTTATATTCTAATTATTACTGCAAGCTTCTGATGTAAAAGGATTGGGGTGGATTGGGATGGAGTGACAAGACTGAATTTACATGAACTCTTCACTACACCTCAGAAATAATTTTCTAAGAGAGAATAAAGTAGTGTTCGTGTGTGTGAGAGAGACAGAGAGAGAGGGAGAGAGGGAGAGAGGGGTAAGGAGATCATAGCACAGGGATCTTTCGGGATATTTTTTTCATCGCTGAGCTAAGCAAGCAGTAAGAAAAATCAGTTTTAGCAATAGAAAAAAGAAGGTTGGCAGCTACTGAATAGAAGAAGGTACTTAGAAGAGGTCAGTAGTCAGAGAAAGAGAGGACAGCTAACAATAGCTGCCTAAGTTAAATGGCATTTGAAATTACTGAGATAAGAGACTTTATCTCAGTAAAGTCTTGGTAAAAGTACACCTCGGGTCACATTATTTATTGATGGAAATAAAATATTTTATAAGAAGTAAGTTGATAGTGGGAATTTGGTATTCACTACTTTGAAAAGGATAGGCTTATGTTTCAGTAGCACAAGAATAAATTGATACAAAATGTGAGACTAAATGAACTTCGGAACACATTATAAGACAAAACAAGTTTATGCTTGTTTTGAGAGCTCAGACCAAACTGCATAATTGAGTGCCATGTAGAAAGAAATTAATATGTCAAATTGTTCCTCAATTTTGGCAAGATCTTTAACTATTTTCCAAAGAGATTTTGAATATAGTATCTAATACCATATTCTCTATGAAGTAGTATGTGAATTATTTAAAAAAGAAAAAAAAATTAAAACAAGAGAAAAAAAAAACAAACCGTGGGCCCTGGAAGACATGATTTGAACTCCATTAAATGCCATTCATCATTTTTCTACATTAAAAGAAGAAAGTAGAAATATATAACAATTTTTAATGGCCCATGCTTTATACAACCCTCTGTGGGTTTCAGAGGACAAGGAAAAGGACAAACTCTGATCAAGAGAAGCTTTAAAACCATTGTGTAAATACATTGGATAAACATAAAGTAATTTTTGTGTGTGTGCTACCAATTCCTCAGCCTTCACAAAGTTCTGTCAGTCAAATACGCTTGCTTTTCATTTTCTCCAGCCTTTTCAGGATTCAGGTTTCATACTGGTTTTCAACAGAAGCTGTGTCGATAAATCTTTTTTTTTGTTCTGGCCTACACTATATGCGTCCTTGTATGTTTATATTTTTGAGCCTTTACAAATCACTTTAGTAGGAAATCAGGAAATATATGCTACGTTAAGTGTGAAATATTTAATTCCAAACACTTTTTAAATATGTAAGTAAAAGTGAATTAAAAATCATAAACCTATACACTGATAATAGCAGGAAATATTGAAATAGTTGCAATTTGACTTGGTTTCAATACATTAACCAAGAGTCACATTAATAATTGTTTATATTAACTATGGCAGGGTAGATGAATGGGAAAAATTCTCTAAAATGAATCAAACTAATTATTATATCTTTACTCCTTCAGAACAGAATTATTATAGATATTCTATGTGAGGAAATTTACTTAATGATTTGGAGATTATAAAGATGAATTAGGCAGTGATCTCTGACTTCTAGGTACATACAACTTAGTAACAGAAATAATTCATGAAATAAATAACCATATGATTTGATAGAAAAAGACCCATGCATCAGAGAGTTATGGACAAAATGTCCTGGGTATTTAGAAAAAAAAAAGAAGAGTGTTTTTCTGAGGGATCTGAAAAACTTCATGGAAAAACNCTGACTTCTAGGTACATACAACTTAGTAACAGAAATAATTCATGAAATAAATAACCATATGATTTGATAGAAAAAGACCCATGCATCAGAGAGTTATGGACAAAATGTCCTGGGTATTTAGAAAAAAAAAAAAAGAAGGGTTTTTTTCTGAGGGATCTGAAAAACTTCATGGAAAAATTGGCATGAGGTTGGTCACCAAAGTATAGATAAAATATGGAGTTGGTGACTGTAGCAAAGGTAAGAATATGAAGATATTCTTGTTCAATGATTTAAACAGGGCTATGAAATGATAAGAGATGTGTATCTCTTATCAACAAGATTACCTTGTAACTGTTGAATGTTTTAGTAAGTGGGGACTTTTTATCTAAAAAGTTAAAAGTAAAAAAAAAGTTAAATAACTAAATTTAACTAACTAACTAACTCACAATTTGGATCTTCTTACCTGGAGCCAGAAGCCAGTGAGCCGTTAACTGGTGGGGACACCTCAATGATAAGTGAGATAAATTTCTGGAGGTTGCGTGAAGACTAGCATAAAAATGGCAAACTGCTGTGGGTAGACTGTCTTAGCGGGAACTAATTCTGTGATGTAGTTTTATTTAGTTATCCAGAACATTCTCCTTAAAAAGAATTCCTCTCAAGGGGAAAAATTTTTACAAAAGCCTCCTCCTGTATCCTAGCCTCTGGGATAAGGACATTCTCACTCACTAATGGATACTCTGTCTTTCATGTTACTCCCAAAGAAAGAAAGACTCCACTACTGGAAAAATATTTGTGAAAGACACAGACTAGAGACCCAGGCACAGTAAAACACTAAGATTTAATCATAAGGTAGTAGAATACTTTTCCCACTGACATCTTTGATACAACAGTAATTAATTATAATAGCCATTATAATAGAGGAAATGTATCATTGATATGCAAGAAAAGAAAAACAAGGAATTATTGAAATGCCCAAGTGAAACTAGAGAGGACAGAAAAATAAAGGTGTTCAAAAAAGAACAAATGCAACAAATAGAAATAATTAATATAAAATAAAATAGAGAGATGACTGTGTGGCTCAGTTAAGTGTAAAACTCTTGATTTTGGCTCAGTTCATGATATCAAGATTCATGAGATGAAGCCTTGTGTCCAGCTCTGTGCTGACAGTGCAGAGCCTGCTTGGGATTCTCTCTCTCCCTCTCTCAGCCCCTCTCCTGCTCACATGTATGCTTTTTCTCCCTCTCTCTCTCAAAATAAATAAATGAACACTAAAAAAATAAAAACATAAAATAGAAACACTAAAACTGTTTTGAGACTATTTCATCTTTCTTTAATAGAAGTAAATTTATTGCTTTTGATATATATGTATATATATATATATACACTAACTCTGTTACACTGCGTCTATTCATAGATGAAAATATCGTGTAAGTAGAAAATCTCAATAGATTGACAAGAACATTTCCAGCACTGCAAATAAAGGTACAAGAAAATGCAGCTTACAAGAAAAATCCTCCATGCTCTACCTACTCATCCTCTCTTCCCACTAACCCTGGACACCCACTGATGTTCTTTAGTAATTCCATGGTTCTTCACTTTCCAGAATGCCCTATAGTTGGAGTGATACAGGTTTCAGATTTTCAGATTAGTTCCTTCACTTAGTAATATGCATTTAAGATTCTTCAATGTATTTTTATAGCTTGATAACTCATTTCTTTTTAGTGCTAAATAATATTCAGTTATCTAAATGTACCACGGTTTATATGTTCACCTACAGAAGGAGATCTTGGGTGATTCCTCTAAGTTTTGACAATTATGAATGAATTTTCTACAAACATCCATGCGTAAGTTTTGTTGTGGATATAAATATTCAACTCATTTGCATTTGGGTAAATACCAAGGAGAGTGGTTGCTGGATCATAAGTAAGAATATATTTAGTTTTATATAAAAACTGCCAAACTATCTTCTGAAGTGTCTATACCATTTTGCATTTCCATCAGCAATGAATGAGAGTTCCTGCTGCTTCACATTCTTGCCAGCAATTGATGTCAGTGTTTTGGATTTTAGCCATTCTAATAGATATGTAGTAGTATCTTGTTTTAATTTGCAATTCCTTGATTACATATGATTTGGAGCAGTTTGTCATTTGCTTTTTTTTTACTCATTTATTTTCTTTAGTGATGTGTCTATTCAGATCTTTTGCCCATTTTTAAATCAGTTTATTTCTTATTGAGTTTTAAGAAGTTTTCTTGGCCTTTCTTTCTTTCTTTCTTTCTTTCTTTCTTTCTTTCTTTCTTTCTTTCTTTTGTATGCTTTGGATATAGCCCTTTGTCAGATATGAATTTTGCAAGTATTTTCTCCCAGACTCTGGCTTGTTTTCTCATTTTCTTTGTTTTTTTTTTTTTTAATGTTTTATTTATTTCTGAGGGAGAGAGAGAGAGAGAGAGAGCAGGGGAGGGTCAGAGGAAGAGGGAGATACAGAATCCAAAGCAGGCTCCAGGCTCTGAGCTAGCTGTCAGCACAGAGGCTGACGCAGAGCTTGAACCCATGAAACGTGAGATCATGACCTGAGCTGAAGTTGGAAGCATAAGCGACTGAGCTACCCAGGTGCCCCAGTTTTCTCATTTACTTAAGAAAACTATTTTTTAATATACAGAAAAACTATTCTAAGCTTCTAAATTTATATATAAAGGTAAAATACTTAGAAGAGTTAACACAATACTGAAGAAGGTAAACAAACTTGTAAGTCCTGCCCTAGCAAGTTAGAGAGATTACTACATTGTTACTGTAATCAAGACAGCAGGACTTTGGCAAAAACAATAGATATATAAGATGTTTTCCTCCACTTAGGTTGCTATAACAAAATACCACAGATTGGGTAGATTAGAAACAACAGAAATTTATTTCTTCCAGTTTTGGAGGCTGAAAGTCGAATGTTCACAGCTAGTGCCTTCTCACCGTGTCCTGGCATAATGGAAGAAGGCAAAGTATCTTTCTGGAGGCTCCTCTTGAGGCACTAATCCCATTCATGAGGGCTCCACTTTTATAACCGAAGCAGCTCCCAATGTTCCACCTTATAATACCATCATCTTTGAAGGTTAGGATTTCAACATCTTCATTTTGGAAGTAACAGACATTGAGATCATTGTAATAGGTCAAGGGAACAGAATAAATAACCCAGAAATGTATCAATACAAATATAATCAACTAATCTATGACAAAGGAGCAGAGCCAATTTAATGGAGAAAGGAATAGTAGTTTAACAAATAATGCTGAACAGCTGGATGTCTAATTGCAAAGAAACCAACAAAAATAGATTTAAATACAGACTCTTTCACAAAAGACTTTTCTTTCACTTTTCACAGAATTTAATTGAAATAGAACATAAACATATATGTAAAAGCACAATGATAAAGCTTTTAAAGGAAACATAGGAAAAAAATACATTATCTAGGTCTTGATGATCAGGTTTTAGAGCAACCACAGAAAACATAAATCTATGAAAGAAAAAAATGATAAAGCAGACTTTATTATTATATTATTTTTAAAGTGTATTTATTATTTTGAGAGAGAGAGTGTGCAACCAGGGGAGGGAGAGAAAGGAGAGAGCAAGAATAGCAAGCAATCTCTGCACCAGTGTGGAGCCCAACCTGGGGCTCAAACCCAGGAACTATGAGATAATGACCTGAGCCTAAGTCAGACACTTAACTTACTGAGGAACCTAAGTGGCCGTAAAATGCCCTAAGTAGCATTTTATTAAAATTAAAAAAATATGGGGTGTCAAACTCACTATTAAGAGAAGAAAAAAAGAAGCCACATATTAGTAGAAAATATTTGCAAAACAGATATCTACTAAAGGACTTGTATACATAATTAGCAAAGCACTATTAAAACTGAATGATAACAAAACAGAACCCTTTGAAAATGGATAAAAATATTAAGAGACACCTCCCTAAAAATTATGAAGAGATGCTAATGAATATATGAAAAGAAGCTCAACATCATTTGTCATTAGGTAACTTAAAGTTAAATGAACAATTAAATACCATCTATATACCTATTAAAATGACTAAAATTTGAAGAAACTGACATCAACTGTTGGTAGGGTTGCAGAGCTGTAGTACTTCTCATTCATTGCTGTTGGGAATGCAAAGTCTTACAGTCACTTTGAAAGACTGCTGAGCACTTCTTACTATGTGAAACATATCATAGGATGCATCAATTACATAGGGATGTATTTACACAACATAAATGAAAATTTACATCCACAAACATTGTAGATGAATGTTTATGACAGCTTTATTCATAATCTTCAAAAACCAACATGTCCTTCAATAGGTGAATTAATGAATATAGAGTGTACAAGTATATAGGGATATATTATTCAGCAATATAGGAAAATGAACAATCAAACCAAGGAAAGACATAGGTAATTTGAAATGAATAGAGCTAAGACGCTGTAGGATGTTACTAACAGGGGAAACTGGATGTGCAGTATGCGAGAACAATCTGTAATACATTTTCAATTTACTGTAAATCTAATACTGTTTTATAATAAAAATTTATTTTAAAATTTAAACATATTAGAGATTATCTCAGTATATTTTGGAATCATGAATTAAGGCTAACTATAGAAAAATTTTTGGTACTCTGTTTCTCTCAAATATTAAAATATAAAGAAGAAAGTAAAAACATAAATTGAAATGATATCCAGGTTCCTGGAATCATCATGTTATTGAAATCCCCATATTTCCCATGTTCATCTGGTGACTTAAGTGGAGAAATCCCAAGCAGTTATTAAAGTCTAAGTTTTTCAAGATTGTCAACTTTTCACGGTGTCATGATAACCTATCTTTCTAAGCAGAGTGATCAGAAGCAGAGCTGTCTGGATTATTGAGATGTTTTTTGTTTTTTGTTTTTGCATATTTGCTAAAATCAACAAAAATTTCCTTGGTTTCAAGTGTGTTAAGTTGAATTACCTGAAAATTATACATATACTAATATTATGCAGAAACAAATTAAATAAGTATCTCTTATGTCTTCATTATGTACAATAGGATAATCTACTAGTTGAATAGATTGATAGATTTTATTTTTTGAGTTCCAGTAATCATAAGCTTCAATGATTTAGAATGATAATGGCCAAGATTCATATTTCAGGGCAATAAATATTGCTAATTGTTGCTTTTATTCTGTATTGTGTATGTTCTGTCAAATACAATAGTTTACTGGATCCGGTTTATATTTGAGATTTAAAATGAATGACGACATGACATCTTGTGAGTCAATCATTTAAACTGATAATGACATTAGTGTTTGATTTTTTTTAAATGTTTTTTATTTATTTCTGAGAGAGAGAGGGAGAGAGAGAGAGAGAGCGTGAGCAGGGGAGGGTCAGAGAGAGAGAGGGAGATACAGAATCTGAAACAGGCTCCAGGTCCTGAGCTGGCTGTCAGCACAGAGCCGGACGCGGGGCTCGAACCCACAAACCGTGAGATCATGACCTGAGCCGAAGTCGGACGCTTAACCGACTGAGCCACCCAGACACCCCAGTGTTTGATTTTTTTAATGAATTCTTAAAATGAAGTGCTTTCGTTTCTATGGAATTTTAAAGAACTTTGTTAGATTTTTTTCTCTTTATTTATTGCACTACTCTTGTAGCTGCATTAAGCACATTCCAGGAGCTGAAAATTTTATTGTGACTATTGGTTAACCACAGTTTTTCTGATTTTTAAAAATTTATTCTATGCACATTATATTTCAAACCCAGGTTTTTCAATTATATTAACAATATTTGAAGAAAATACATATTTACAAACTATTTTGTTATTATAAGTCTCAAGGTTAAACTTCCTATTCAAAATGTTATGTTATGTTCTTTTCTAAATTTCCTAGTAGGTTTTTATGGAAAAGATTTGAGGAGATATGGAAAAGGTGATAAAGATTTCTTGTTTAGTCTGTTTTTAAATTTTTTTTAAAAATGTTTTATTAGTATTATTTATTTTTGAGAGAGAGAGAGAGAGAGAGACAGGGTGAGCCGAGGAGGGTCAGAAAGAGAGAGGGAGATGCAGAATCCGAAGACAGGCTCCAGGCTCTGAGCTAGCTGTCAGCACACAGCCGGATTGGTGCTCGAACCCACGAACTGTGAGATCATGACCTGAGCTGATGTTGGACACTTAATGCCTGAGCCACCCAGGTGCCCCTTGATTAGTATATTTTCAATTACATTGGCATATACTTTACAGACTAAGAAATTCATCACACTTTTTTAACATAAGCCTAGATCAAACTCTTATTTATTTTAAGACTATGGTAAATAAATGTACATCATTTTGCTTGTGTAAATAATCACTTTTAATTATAATTTGCTATGAGAAAAGTGGAAGTAAAGAGTTCCTCTTTTATGGAAACTGTAATTAATCTCTAGTGTTAAAGGGTTCCCCCCTTTGTGTCATAAACAGATCCTCTTTGATGTGCCTTCTGGGCCTTCTTCTCCTAACTTCCTTCTAGAATAGTCCCAACCTCCTCCCTGATCCTCACACACTCCTGCTAAGCATTTTCTTTTTATGTTAATGGCTTTCACTGGCTTATCTCTCCTCAAAATTACTGCATTGATCTGACTTGATAAATACATTGAAATTTGCAGTGATTTGGTTCAGATCTTCCTTTTAATTTAGGTAACTCTGAATTCTTTATGGCAAGTGGGAACAAGGACAGTTTAGAGAATAAGTTACCAGAATATTCTAAAGACTAACTTTAGCCAGATCTTTCAATGTCGTTGTCACTATTTGTGGAAACTTCCTATTTTGTTCTATGCAGTGGTAAAGTTCTGTATCTTTTTTTATTTCACTTCTCTACACACTGAGGGGGTGCTGATAAGCAGTAAAGTGTCCAACAGTGAAGAATAATGGAGAGATTTTTTTTTAATTCATAAGTTCCAGTAATCTATACATTTAATAGCCAACTCCTGAAATTATTACCTTTACCAACCTTGAAGGTTTGTCCAATCCACAATATGGTCTCTTTTTCAATTTTCATGTCCTCATAGTGTCAGGTAAACAGTAGGAGTTTTTCTTGTTTTTATGCGTATTTCATTTTTTACCTTGCCAAATCATTGGTAAGCTTTATAAAATTTTATATAATAAAAATGATAGAGTTATTCAAGAAATTACTGAGTAGGTAGTTATGATTCTGCTCAATTATTTCAGTAGTTTCCTTCTATCAACGTCATCCATCTTAACTTACAATGTACTAAAACTTGGAGACATTGCCTATGACAATGGAAAAAGGTATTATTTATTTTGTTTCATTGTACCAGCCATTCTGTATCATAATCATATTATAAATCTTAGATGAGATACTTTTTGTTTGTTTTGGTGATTTAGTCCAATTAAGCAATAATAAATATTATTATAATACAATAATAGTAAAATAATATAGTCTTCATTTTTATGTCTGTTTTATGTTATTACATAACATAATTATGTTGTTACATAATACATAATAATATGTATTATGTTATTAATGGCCAAATAAATATGCAATATAATTTCAGGTATAAATGCTATCTGGAAATAAAATCAATCTAAATGGATAGAGAGTGATGGTCAATTTCATTAAGGGGGAGAGAAAGCACATTCTGAGATGACATTGGAGTGTGTTCTAATAATAGAGTGTAAGGCTCTGGAATATGAACAATTATGATTTGTTCATAAGTGTTTAGTGTGGATGAAGAAGGGAATGAATAGAGATGAGCTCCAAAATGAAGACAAGGGTCAGACTATTGAGGCCCTTGTACAACAGATGTGGACTATTCATAGAAACCATTGAATAATAAAATAGGAATGAAAACTCCTGAGTTTTCACATAATATCAAGGACAGTTTGTGGTGAATAGGGATACTTTATAAATGAAATGTTTAGGACTTAAATAAATTAGTAACCTTAAATAAAAGGGGGGACAAACCTTGAGATTCGTTTCAAGCAAACGCCCTCCTCCTCCTGCTGCTGCTATCTTCATCCTCTTCTTCTTCCTCTTCTCCTTTCCCTTCTTCACAGAAGGAGACGAAAACTCTTGAGGTTAGTTTTACTTCCTTGCAGGTCCCCCAATTTAGTGCAAGTTACAATGGAAATAGAAGTTTTTAGTTGGAAAATGCTTTTTAGGACCTAAGCCTCACGTGATCCCACTCACACCTCAAAACTCCTTAGATATCCAAGTCTCCTGATGAATAACTTTATTTACATATATATCACTTTTCCTTTTTTAATTTTTTTAACATGTATTGATTTTTGAGAGACAAAGAGAGACAGAGTACAAGCAGGGGTGGGGCAGCAAGAGAATCTGAAGCAGGCTTCAGGCTCCGAACTGTCAGCACAGAGCCCAACATGGGGCTCAAACTCACCAACTGTGAGATCATGACCTGAGTGAAGTCAGACACTTAACCAGTTGAGCCACCCAGGCGCCCCTACATTGCTTGTCTAATGTAGCATACACACCTTCAGGTTTTTCTGANGTGGGGCAGCAAGAGAATCTGAAGCAGGCTTCAGGCTCCGAACTGTCAGCACAGAGCCCAACATGGGGCTCAAACTCACCAACTGTGAGATCATGACCTGAGTGAAGTCAGACACTTAACCAGTTGAGCCACCCAGGCGCCCCTACATTGCTTGTCTAATGTAGCATACACACCTTCAGGTTTTTCTACTCTCCAGGATCTGAGGCACTGATTTTTAGTTACTTATTTTAAACATATTTTGCAGATGTTTGATTGGTTATAATAGAATAAGAAGCATGAAACTTAGATACTTAAACATTTTTATATTTTTTATCTTAGAGGACTTTGTCTTAATCTATAACAATGTAGTTCAAGAACATAAGAATTTGACTGAATACTGAAGATATGTTCTAAGTCAGCAATTGCATATCTTATGGGTGCACGTGGGATTCTGTTGCCATTATACAAGCAGCAGTCTTCTTCACATTCCCAATCCGCTTTCACTGCTCTTCTTTTTCCTTTAATTTTGAATGTTTTTTAAAAAATGGTTATTTATTCTGAGAGAAAGTATGAAGGGGGAAGGGGCAGAGACAAAGGGAGAGAGAGAATCCTAAGCAGGCTCCCTGCTGTCTGCATAAAGCCCAATTCAGGTGGGGGAATGAGGGGATGGGGAGTTAGGGCAAGGGGGTGCAGGGGAGGTTCAATCCCAGGAACCATGAGATCCTGACCTGAGCTGAAATTAAGAGTCAGAGGCACTTAACCTACTGAGCCAGCCAGGTGACCCCTGCTCTTATTTTTCATACTATTCAGTATATCCTAACATATACCTAACATAATACTGTAATTCATCTCTTGGAAAAAAATTGTAGTCTGTCTCCCTCTCACCATAATATAGCCTTCACAGAGGTAAACAGTTTTGTCTGTATTGTTCTGTGATATACACGCTTTTACAAAGGAAGTCTTGACACACAGTAGTTAATAGATATTTGGATAAGTGAAAAAATGAGCATATGCCTTAAATTAATGCTTGGGTTTTCAAATAATATTAAGAATGAAGAAAACCTTTGTAAATTATATATACATAATTCTGTTAAATAAATATGTTACTAGAATCTGTAATATTTTATATTCTATACTGTAATATGGTGAATGAGACATTCACTAAAACATTATACATCAACAATAATAAGTAATAAAATACGTGTATCACAGATGTGCATACCATCACATGTAGAAGTGGGACAGCATGCATAACCTTGAAAGATGAGAATTCTGCAGCTGTATCAACAGATATTTATCTGTATCTAGATAAATAAAAAATAAAGAAATAAGAGCCAGTTTACTGGGCTTCAAATGGTATGGCATGTGGTATATGTTTTCCTCATTTAATAACTTTGAGACATTTTAAAAAGTTGTTTTTTGACCACTGGTGCTTTATGTTCCCTGAGATGTCTATTTATATGAAGTTCACTTATTTCCTGTTCTTGTTCAGTTGCCACTTTAAAAAATTCTACCTATTGGGGCGCCTGGGTGGCTCAGTTGGTTAAGCGTCCGACTTTGGCTCAGGTCATGATCTCACAGTTTATGGGTTTGAGCCCCCCGTTGGCCTCAGCTAGCTCAGAGCCTGGAGCCTATTTCAGATTCTGTACCTCCCTCTCTCTCTGACCCTCCCCTGCTCACGCTGTCTCTCTCTCTCAGATATAAATAAAACATTAAAAAATAATTTTAAAAATTCTACCTATTTTTGTTATTGCAGTTGATTTTATATGTTGCAAATAATTTCTCTTGCTTGGTGGCTGTTTTTTTTTCTTAAACTTTTATTTGAGTGACTTTGATGATGTGGGTTTGAATTTTTAGTGTATTTAAATTAATAAATATACACCGTTGGTGAAAATTTCATCTTTCTGAGTAAAGAAATCCTGCCTAAATTTGAGGTTAAAATGATATTCTAAATGCAGCACAAATTTGTTCAATATTCTCATTTTAATTTTCAAGTTTAGAAAATATTTTTGTGCATGTAAAGTATGAGATCATGATCCAAACTGATGTCTCTCTTTATGGATAACCTGTTCTCTCATATCATTTATTTATTATTTATTTATTTATTTATGTTTATTCTATTTATTTTGAGAGAGATGATGCATGACTGGGGGAGAAGCGGAGAGAGAGGGAGAGAGAGAATCTTAACCAGGTTCCACTCACTCACTGTGGAGCCCGACACGGGGCTCAAACTCAGGAACCTGACCCGAAATCACGAGTCAGACGCTGAACTGACTGAGCCTCCCAGGTGCCTCTCTCTCAGATCATTTATGTAATACTGCATTAAAAAACAATCTTCAATGAACAGCTTGTCTTTGAGTTCCTTATATGCATGGTTCTGTTTCTAGGCTCTCTAATGTCTTCAAATTATCTATTCACACTAACATCAAACTACTTAATTATGTGTGTTTATAATAACAAATCTTAATATCCTTCAACATAAATGTTTCCCACATTCCCACTCTGTTCTTAGATATTCTTGATGTTTCCGCTTCTGAAAGATTTTTGGTATCAAATTACCAAATTTTATTAATAAATCATGTTGGGGCTTTAGTTAGAATTTCCTTGAACTAACAATTTAGAAAGAAATGATCTATTACTTCAAGTTTTATTTCATCTTCTTTCCCTAAATATAAATATAAATATAGTTATTCATTTATTGAGATTTTCTGAATGGCTTCTTATCTACTAATTCTCTCTTTTAGTGTGTCTAATCAGTTATATAACATATTCCATTAGATTTTAATATTTACAGTTAATTTATTTTAAGAAATTATATTTGCTCTTTTTCAAATCTTTGTAACTTAGTTCTTTGTTACCGGCCTTTTATATAACATATTTATCTTTATGTTTTTAATACATAGACTTTTTCTATTATTAATCTTGTAATGTATGAAATTTTGGGTCTTGAAGACTTAAATTCTACTGTTAGTTATTAGTTGTGTTTCCTTTATCTTATTCTTTTTTAATGTTCATTCATTTCTGAGAGAGGGAGAGAGAGAGAGAGAAAGAGCAGGAGCACAAGCTAGGGAGGGGCAGAGAGAGAGGGAGACACAGAATCCAAAGCAGCCTCCAAAGTCCAAGCTGTCAGCACAGACCCCAACGCGGAGCTTGAACCCATGAACTCTGAGATCATGACATGAGCTAAAGTCGGATGCTTAAGCAACTGAGCCACTCAGGTGCCCCTCTTTGACTTAGTCTTAGTCATGTTGGCTTTTTCTTCATGTTTGGTTAAATAAATATGAATTTGTTAAACTTAGACTTAGGCATACTGATGAACTTTCTTTGGTCATGCTTTTCACGTAAAGAAGATTTGCTGCAGATTCTCTATCTGAGTCTACTTTAATTGGCTATCTCAATTTAGGGTTTCCTAGAGAGTGTTACTTGTGTGTATTAATGCAAGGGGTGCATGGGGCCCATATGAGAGAAAGTCTATGGTTACAAATTATAGCAAAGAGTATTATTACTGCTGTCATTAATTTTATTTTTCATAAAGAGGATATTTTACTAGTGATTTTTGCCTGTACTGGAGTTTTTACAGTTCAACCTTTTATTATATGTGATTACTCATTTTAAGTATCTTGACCTCTTTTTAGAGCCTCTAGCTCAACCACTCTAAATAATGCAAACACAGAGGTTAGACTACTATACACCTTATGTGGCTAAAAAATTCTGAGATTTTTGTGTTCCTGATACTTGTCATTTCTTCCAAAGTAGCCTAATTTTGTATTTCCTTCAGGTATTCATTTAACATTATGTGTGTGTGTGTGTGTGTATGTGTGTGTGTGTGTGTGTGTTTGCCTTTGGAGATTTCTTGCAAATCCAGTAATATATTTGACAGTCTGTATGTTATAGTTTACCCATCAACTGGATATTTTATGGAAGCAAAGTCTCTCAGACTGTGTAATCTCCTCATGGATATAGGCAGGTTTTATGATGTTAACTCCTGTTACCTATGGAAATGTTTGGCTCATAACTGGTAGTCAATGAATGTTAGCTGTAACAGGCTAAGTTAAAATTTCTAAACATTCTCATTAAGTTTTTATAGAAAAAAATTTTTTAATTCCTCCTTTTCTCTCTTGCTCTTATTTTATTCTTCAAATTTATTCTTCCTTTTACTGTCTTATTATTCTTACTAGAGGGAAAAATTTATATAATTTCATTTTGTAACTATTCAGCAAAATATGAGGTTAGAAATTGTTGCTTATAGAATATACATAATTAGACAATGGGTAGGGATAAATGGGTAGGTGGAAGATTTGCACTATCTTTACTATTGAAGTTTGGATATTATTTGTCCACAGTATAAAAATGAGAGCTTTTGTGTTACTCTCTATGATTCATAAAACTGGCATTTGTTTCTGATGGCAGCATCATATATACCTCCCAGAAATTTGTGTCTACTCTTCCATTAAACAAAACTTACATCCTAGTGAGGGATGTGAGTTTCACATTTTTAATAATATATGAAAAGAAATAGCATTAATACTTAATTATCATTATTTAGTTTATAGAGTGATTGTATATTTTAAATAACCTTGTGAGGTATATAGTGATATCAATATTTGAAAAATGAAGAAATCAAGCTCTGAGAGTCACTGTAAGATTATCACATAATAAAAAATTTACAAGGGCATAATTCCATGCTAAATTTCAACATTTCTGATCAAACAGACATTTAATATTTGATTATCAAATAATAACAGTGTCTGATTAATCCTTGTAAACAGTTCATTGGCAATAATATACTATTTTTGTGATGTTTATATGTATTTAAACATTTCAGTGATTAATTATGAGTGGAATACATTTTTTATTTATTGTTTGAGGCCAAAGTAAGTCATGGAGACTTTCAGGGCCAGTCCCTTAGGGGATAGTTGTAGCAGTTTAGTGTGATATGCTTGAAACACATGATGATTTTAACTGTCATATTTAATTTTTATAAGTGTTTGGCCAAGTACAAAATAATAAGAATCAGGAGCATTTTTATGTGGTTGAAACTGCCTGATTTTGATTAGTTGTTAAAGTTTTAAAGGTAGTGATTCTTGATATCTGAGATAGATCCTTATTTCTACTCTATTTTAATTTCTTAGATCCAACATNCTGATTTTGATTAGTTGTTAAAGTTTTAAAGGTAGTGATTCTTGATATCTGAGATAGATCCTTATTTCTACTCTAACTATTTTAATTTCTTAGATCCAACACTTGTTGGAACATAATGTTAATTATGAAATTATTACTTTTGATTTTAAAACACTCAGTTTTACTTTTAAAATATTGATTAGTAAAATGCTTTCACAGAGATCCATATCTATTTATAATTCCTCAGAAGTTAGAAATATTACATGATAGGGGCACCTGGGTGGCTCAGTCCCCTAACCGTCCGACTTCGGCTCAGGTTATGATCTCACCATTCATGGGTTCGAGCCCCGCATCAGGCTCTGTGCAGACAGCTAGCTCAGAGACTGGAGCCTGCTTCGGATTCTGTGTCTCCCTCTCTTTCTGACCCTCCCCTGCTCACGCTCGCTCTCTTTCTCTCTCTCTCTCTCTCTCAGAAATAAATTAAAAAAAAAACATTAAAACATTTTTAAATTGAAATATTGNCTGACCCTCCCCTGCTCACGCTCGCTCTCTTTCTCTCTCTCTCTCTCTCTCTCAGAAATAAATTAAAAAAAAACATTAAAACATTTTTAAATTGAAATATTACATATGTATTTACCTAGACTTTAACAAGGAGGAGATATGGATGGCAAATAAGCACATGAATAGTTGACTGGCTATATTAATCAATATGCAAGTGCAAATTAAAGTTAAAATAAAATATCGTTATATACCATTGAATACCATTAAGTACCAGTATTATTATAGTAGCAAGGAATTAAAAATAATCCCAAGTGCTGATGAGATTGCAGTACAATTATAGCTCATATACATTGCTGGCGGGAGTGTAAAATGGTAGAACTGATATGGAAAACAATTTGTCAGTTTCTTACGAAACCTACATGTATCATATGACTCAGCAATCCTACTTATGCTTAAGTATGTATCCTAGAGAAATGAAGACAACTGTCTGCATGAAAACCTGTCATAAATATGCATCACAGTTTTATTCATAATTATCCCAAATTGAAAATTACCTAAATATCCCTCAGCTGCTGAATGGATATACAGGTTGTGTTACATACATATATTTGAATGTTAGTCATCAATAAAAAAAAAGAGTGGCCACTGACACATACAATAATATGGAAGAACCCTAAAAGTATTATGCTAAGGGGAAAACGCCAGAATTGAAAGTTTACATACTCTAGGCTTCCATTTAAATAACACTTTGGAAAAGACAAATCTGTAGGTGCAGAACACAGGTGAAGAAGCCCCCAAGATCTAAGGAAAGGAGATTGACCACCAGAGGGTCATGAGAAAGCATTTCCAGTGACAGGACTGCTTTGTGTCTAGATTGTGGTAGTATTTACATATCTGTGTACACTTGCCAATACTCATTGATCCATACAATTAAAAGGATGAACATTATGCATGCACATTATGCCTCAATAAAACTGACAAAATAAAACAAGCACAATTTAATTTTGTAAAAGTCTTACTTGTGGATATAAAAATTCCCAAATATACTGAATGAGTGGAATTAAGGATTATGGGCTAAAGGTGCCAAAACCTATACTTTAGACTTTCTTTAAAAGGCATGGAACTTTTCAAAGGTAACCAATCAAAAAATAACTTCTGTATCATGCGAAGGTTAAAGGAATTAGCAAACAAATGAAGCAAACCAAACCAAAACCAAATCGATATTTTTTTTTCATTCAGTAAACATTTATTGAGGATTTGCAAGGTGCCAGACACTGCTCTAGGCACTGTAGAAACAGACAACAGGCACATCGACTGCCCTCAAGGAATTCAGTATTACTTGGGGGTAAAATTCAATAAACAGTTAAAATACAGTGTGATGAAAACCATTTACCATAGGGGATCCCCTTCACTTCAATCTTAGGTAAGGAAGACATTACTATATCATTTTGAGGAACTCTTTAGTCAAATACATCTGAGTTCAAACCTCAGCTCTATCACTTGTCTAACACTGTATCCTTAGGCAAATTACTCATCACTCTAAGCCTTGGTTCCCTTATCTGTAAAATGGGGGCAATAACAATTTCTAATTCACTAACGCAGATTCTTTTTTGTTGTTGTTTATTGACTGATAATTCCCATACAATACCCTATTAACTTCATGTGTATGACACATTGATATGACATTTGTATACATTACAGGATGGTTACCACAAGTCTGGTTACCATCTGTCACCATGTGAAATTAATACAATAATGTCAGCTGTAATCTCCATGCTGTTCTTTATATTCTCATGACTTATTTATTTTATAACAGGAGGTTGTACCTCTTGATCCCTTTCACCTATTCCAACCTTCCCCTCTGGAAATCACCATTCTGTTCCTGTGTCTGAGTCGGGTTTTGTTTTCTCTTGTTCATTTTGTTTTTTTAATATTCCACATATATGTGAAATCATGTGATATTTGTCCTTTATTTCAAAAGGTCCATCCATGTTGCTCTAAGTGGCAAGATTTCGTTTATCTTACTTGTTTTATAAGAAAATATTTATCACATTTTCTTTGTCCATTCATTTATCAGTGAACACTTAGGTTGGTTCCATATCTTGGCTTTTGTAAATAATGTTGTAATGAACATAAGAATAGAATATCTTTCTGAATTAATGTTTGTTTTCTTTGGATAGATATCCAGAGATCATACAGTAGTTCTAAACTGATATTTTTAAAACTCAGGAAAAAGAATACTAGAAAACTAAAATTCTAAAAGAAAGATGAAATTCATGGGGTCTTAACTAGTCACTTTCTGTGGAAAGCTTTCTCTAGACATCCTATGTGAAACTGCAACATCCCAGACATTTATTTCCTTTCCGTTCTCTTTATCAGATATGCTACCTCAAATATTATATCTTAAAGCTATTTTTAATCTTTATTGTAAACTACACATGAAAAGTTTTTATTTATTATTTTTTCACTTGTATAACACTGGTACCTAATAACTAAGTACAAATTTAGTCTGTATTTATTTAATGAATTAATAAATTATTAAATATTATTAGTAAGCTTGGTTTTTGACAAACAATAACAATAAAAGGAAACAATTTACATTTTTAAATGACAAAAACTAAGTCAAATATTTCAACCTGTTTAATACAAGAGCAGTGAAGGCATGAATGATTATCAACTGCANAAATGCAGCCTACATAATTTCTTTCATGATTAGAGAAAGTTTTTAAAGTTTGGTGGCCATTCCTCTTCAGAGTTCCAAGATAAGACTAAGCTCCAAAATCCTAAAGCAGTGACTCTAGAAGTGAGGTCACAGACAGGACCATCGAACATCATCTGGAAACTTAGAAGAAGTGCAAATTCTCAGGCCCCACCCAACCCAGGTTAATCTGAACCACTGAGGGTTGGTCCCAGACATTTGTTATAAAAGTCCTCCAGGGACTGATGGATGTGAGGGGGAGGGGGGAGATGGGCATGTAGTAGGGCACTTGTGGGGATGAGCACTGGGTGTTATATGGAAACCAATTTGATAATAAACTATTTGTAAAAAATAATAATAATAAATAAAAAATTTTTAAAAATTTAAAAAAAAAAGTCCTCCAGGTGATTTCATTTGAAGTAAAGTTTGTGAACGCCTTAAGGCATCCATTATATGTTAAGTTTTCTGCAACACATTTCAAATGGTACAAATTATATGTCATGTTTAGGGGAAATTAAGAATATAGTCATCTTTCTTTTTGCTTCTGAAATATTTCTTCTGGAATACTTTGATTGCTTCTTGAATGACATCGTTCAAAAATTCTGTTAGTGTCCATGCATTGGCGGTATACACTATTAGCTTTTGATTCCATACATATCTAACAGAGAAAAAAAAAAGAGAGAAGAAAAGGAAAAGAAAAAAATCTGTATTTACATCACTGATTTTATTGAGTGCAGTTGTGATAGCTAAAAGCATAAAGCTTTCATTTGGATCATACATAGGCAATGTTCTAAAGCGGTGTGCTCCAGAATTCTATCATGAAACACCATTTTCGCTTCCTAGTATGTGGAAAGTAAATGAAACATGAGAAAATGAACTATCTTCCATGTCAATAATGGTGTTTACCTTATATATGATAACTGGAAATAAAGTCAATAACCTGGGGCGATTTACGGCAGGAGCAATCTCAAAGGGTATGGGCACAACGTTGAGCAGTTCTAAATGAGACTGAACGGTTCCCAACATTCATTTTGTGAGAAATGTTGTAAGATTTGTTTAAGCGCCTAGAGGAAAAGAAACAGAGGTGTTCTTGGGATAAGGTCTGTGGATGAGGTATGTTCTGTTGCCACTCGTAGTAGAAAAAGTAAATTTTATCTCTATTTCTTGCAGTAACCTTAATATATTTATTACAAATGTCAGAAGAATTACAGTCAGTATTTTGAAAGGTAGTGATGATACATTTTTTTTTTGGAAATATTTCACCATAATGTAATGGTTAAGAAAGCAGAAACTGGAGGTACTCTGCCTAAATTTGGATTCTGGCTCTGAAACTTACAAGCTCTGTGACCTTGGGCATTTTATTTATTTAATTTCTATGTTGTAGTTTTATCATCCATAGAAAGGAAATTATAGTAACACCCATACCTTCTAGCTTTGTTATGATTCGTAAATGTGTTAAAATATTAAGTTACTTCAGATACTCTTGGATCAGAGTATGCATTACATTAAGTAATAAATAAAACAATGTGCAAATAAGTTATCTAGATAATTTTGTTTAAGGAAATGTTTCTTAATTATGTACTTATATATACAGCTAGGTCAAATGTATTCTGAACTTTCTGTTACCTTATTGTAATCTGGGTAGCTTATTTCAAAAATGAACATTTATTATGAAGCACCCACAATGTGTATCAAATTTCCGAGGTTGTAAAAAAAAAGTCATACCTGAAATAGCTTGTATTTGTTACATTATTCTCTAAATCTGTGATCAAATATTTCTTGATCAATTGTCTGTGTATGAGATTGTGCTAGGGGATGTAGAGGATATGAATAGAATGAGAACTTGTTAGTCTCTTTAGGAGCTTTTCATTTCAGTAGAGTAAATTAGATATATATACAATACAGCAGGTGACTAATACATATGGAAGGTGAATACTTCCATCTTAAACAGAGGAAAAATAGTGACGATTTAAATGACACTTTCTCAGTGCTTGCGAAAATAAAAGACAATTGATTCTTACAAAAATCCTATGAAATAAAAAAAAATGATCGCCATTCCCATCTAATAGTTGTGAGCAGGACAAATCAGAAACTTTAAAGTAACTTTCCAAGTTACGGAGCCTGTCACGGTTGGCAAAACTAAGAACTATATTCCGACTAATGTGATTCCCAAGCCAGATCCTTTTTTGTCTATGTCGTATATAAAAGGATGACAGAAATAAAATCAATTTAAACTTCACTATGGCATCCTTCGGTTTTAAACTCTGTTATGTCTGATCTGTTGATCTTTACTGATTGGAGAATACTGAAGTCTCACTCCAATAAATGAATTTATTATATGAAACAACAATGTAATTAATGTTGCTCATTTTGCAATAACAAAAGAACTGAAATTAAATTCTTCTGATGTGCTATTATGGTAAAGTATCTTATTACCTATAGTCTTTGAGAAAATATTAAAACCAATGAGCTCAGCATTAGCTTTAGTATTTTATTATGTTTGTTAAAGAATAGATAAAAGAATCACTTAAATATGTTAGTGAAGACATGTAAAAATAAAATTTCTAATGAGACTTTAAATACTTTCTAATATCCAAGTAGGCCAGATATCCTATTCTGTCCTTCCTTTCTGCAGTATCATTGTCAGCTAAGTAGTTTTTTTATCCTAACATTGGATGTTTGTTATTAAGCACCTCATGTTTGTTATGTAGCATGCCGTGATGTGTTTGACAGAATTATCTACATCACAGTCAGATATGGTTTGTGTTCTGGGAATGGAGTGAAAAAATATATCAGTTTTGTGCTGAGGTAGTATGGACTTAGCATAGTGCCAAAGGAGTTGACGTTCATATGGGGTCTTTAGAAGATGGAAAGTGTCTTCCCAAGTAGGGAAGCATATTGAGAGCATAATGAGAGTCCAGGCTGTGCTGGAATGTGTATATACAATGGATTCCCCCTTTTTGGACTATGGCACATCCAGAACCACGTCAATTGATTTATCTTTGTAAAGCATAAATTTCATCATATTTCTTTTTTTCCATTAAGATAAAAGTGACCTCCAATTAAATAAATCATAGCATCTATGGTTTCAGAATTGCAACCAATATAATATTAGTGCTGAAAGGTTAGAAAATTCTTCTTCATATTAAACAAAAAGTTGGCTTGCTGTAACTCCTGAGAGGTCTTAGTTCTGGTCCCTATGTTGATGTGGTGGTAGATACATCATCATCCTCACTGTCATCCTCCTTCTCGTCCTCCTCATCTACGTATTAAAGAATTTTACTCTCCACCAGGCATTGGAATTGGAATTTTACATAAATTATCCCATTTAAACATCACCTCAATCTTCCAGGTTAGCTATCATACTTTTTGGTAAGTGAGGAAATTGACACACAGTGATTAAATAGTTGTTGAGTCAAATCACTGTTTAGTTAGGAAGCACGTATTTCAATTTAGGATTGCTTGATCTTAAAACCATTATACATCTTGGAAATGGCCATAGAAAGAACATTGGAACTGAATATAGAAGCCTTGGTCTAAATTTAACTTTTGCCTTTTAACAGCCAATATAACCTTTCTGGATACTTGCCACAGTTCTGTCCAGTTTGATGAACAGTTTAATAATAAATGAAATTTTCTTTTTAGCTTTTTTCTCTCTCCCTTATTTTTTCCTTCTCTTTTGAAGTCTTTTTTTCTTCCAAGGTAAGCATCCAAATTTCTATAATCATTCTTCAGAGGACAAGTTTCCTGGATTCTACAATGAGACCAAGGAAGAAGGATATGGTTATTACTTCTTTTAAACCTGACATTTGCTCCCTTGGATTAGATGGCATTAAAGTTTTTATTGAAAACATTGTTAATCATGACACATGGTTGGCTTATATAAGCTTGCAGTCAAGTAAATTAAACATCCTGGATCCCCCTGGATAAAAGAGTGTGGGTGGGAGCAAAATAGGATTCTTTAATTTATAAGGCCCTCATAGCCAAACCAAACTTCCAAGGGCTGTTTGTACATACAAGTTATTTGTCATGGAGGTGCCTGGGTGACTCAGTCAGGTAAGCGTCCGACTTCAGTTCAGGTCATGATCTCATGGTTTGTGCATTTGAGCCCTGCCTCGGGTTCAATGCTGACAGCTCAGAGACTGGAGCCTGCTTCAGATTCTGTGTCTCCCTCTCTCTGCCTGTCCCCTACTCATGCTCTGTCCCCTGTCTCTCAAAAAAAGGATAAACATTAAAAAATAAATATATATATATTAGTCATAATATGCTCCTATTTATGATTGTTCTCATCATTGATATACTTATAGCTCACGCTGTCACAAATTAACATTTTAGTATGGGACTTTAAAAATTATAATTTCTTGCTGATTACTACTAATAAATGTGTAATTTATATTTGTCTTTATCCTAACATTCACCAAAGACACCAAGATGCAGAGAGAAGTATCAGGAGGGTAGGCACTTGAAGGAACTCCTATCCTCCTTTAATCTGGGTCACCATAAGATTCTCTGCTTCTTATGAAAGGGAATTTAGGACAATTTCAATACCAAAAGCCATACTAGTAATTATTATGACAGTTTTGGCTGCACAGTCCACATAGGTAAGTGTAATTGTAAAAGCAGCTGTCAAGACAATACTTCAAGACTATGGGAGTTCTATGCAGATTTTAGTTGACATCAATGTACTAACCTCAGGGCTGTGCAGTGACATAGAGTACCAATTGTGGGTTTATTCTCAGAGAGAGAAAAAATATATAAAGGAGAGAGACAGTTAGAAAAGGAAAATATTGCAGGAAAAAAAAGCAAAAATTGATAGGGGAAGACAAATGTGCAGTAGTCTCTTATGGTAGAACCAGTGTTATCTCTGTCTTCCATTGGAGGCTGAGAGAGATTGTCATTTCCAACATGTTCAAATAATTCTTGCCAGTATCTTTTACAACTTTTGTTTAACTGAAGATTTAGAAACTTAATATTGAGTTCTTATGCAAGTGTATTGCAGCACATGAGACTCGAACCCAATGATCATACGATAATCGTCTTCATAAGTTCCAAGTTTCACAAACAGATTTGTTCTCCATACTTGAAGTGACCTTGGAAACCATCTGACTCCCCTGATTAATAGTCACCCAAGATATACAGTTATTTCATATCATTAGAAAACTCAGCCTCGCTCACATGATATGTCACTGTTTAATATTTAATGATTTTAGCTGAAAAAAAAGGAATGTAGCAATTTAGGTTTGAATGCCTTGCAGTGCAAGAAATTAAGTTCTGGGATCCCAGTGTTATAATAACTGATACTCAGAAAAATAAGAACAAAGAAAACCCAGAATTTGTATGAATTTCTATTCCTCTTTGGGGTTATCATTATCTTTCTAAAATTAATCTTAATATACATTTTGTTAATGGCTTTTCACGTCATTCATGCAGACTCATTTATACTTTGCTGAACTGTATAAACCAGTTTGGCTAGAGGGTTTCAAGTAGAAAATCTTACTAGCAAAAGTCCTAAGCTGGGCCTGCCCTGAATACAAGAATACGATGAATCTGAAATGAAGGGCTATATATTACTGCATAAACAAAATGGAGATATTCTACTTCCCAAAGTTTAACAGTCTCTGCATACAGAGAACACATTGTGTATTTGGCTGTGTTGTAGAAAGGGGTATTGGGAAACAAACTGCCATGTGTTTCTTCCAAGCACCATTAAGAACACCACTAGTTGAACAGGTTGGGATTAGTAACCTTTATAGCAAGGGAGAATACAGATCATGGCAAACTTTGGGGTAGCCTCACTCTTGATTTTGCCTTAGATCATGATCTCACAGTTGATGAGTTCCAGCCCCATATTAGGATTCCTCACTGACAGTGCAGAGCCTGTTTGAGATTCTCTTCCTCTCTCTCTGCCCCTCCCTTGCTCTCTCTCTCATGGTCTATGGGATGGAGCCCTGTGTCCAGCTCTGTGCTTATAGCTCGGTGCCTACTTGGGATTCTCTCTGTTCCTCTCTTAGCCCCTCCTGGTTTCTCTCTCTCAGAAATAATAAACTTAAAAAAAACAAAGGGTTTAAGGAACTGGAGATTCTAACTGATCACCCCCAGGGTTTATAGAAGAGTTAAGTCATCTGTGATTCAGATTATTCTTACTAAAGTATTTTAAAGTAAATTATTCAGATTATTTATCTGCTAGACTTTTGTTTGTTAAGATAGAAATTTCCTCTGGCACCTTAAGTATTAAATACTGAATGTGAAAATGTATGTGTTGATAAGAAAGACACACAGGGAGTTCATGGGAGGAGCAAGAACCATACTCCGGTTTGTCATTAGGACGGTGGGAAAGGAACGTCATTCTGGATGAGACAGGAGCTGGTCAATTGCTTTTGATTTCCTATCTTTTAATATGACTCAGTAGTGTTGTTTCTATGATCCCACTACTTTATTTATTCAGTACGTATCTTTTTGCCTTAAAAACTTTACATTAGCCATCTGTTTTGCTTATCCGCCCCTTTGGCTTTCTCCTAACTTTGGCTCTGTCTTTGCCTCTCTCTTTCCAAGGTATTCCCACTGACGCTCCTGCTTCCCAATGTTTACTTGTGCGTACAGTTCCCATTCACATTCTCCAGAGGGAGATTTGATTGGCAGAACATGAAATGCTGGTGAAAGAACTTTTCTGCTCTTGTGGGGTTTCTTTAAACAAAAATTTTGGGGGGAGGGGGCTGTAAATGGGACAACGTTGTCTTTTTGTAAATATTAACTATACATTAACACCTTAGGTATTAATATACCAAACTTCAATTATATGGATGAGTGAATGAATGAAGAAAAATTTGAAGCTCAGAAAATATTAACTTTCATTGCCAGAGGAGTGATGACAATTTTTAATGTAGAATTACTTGGGAGTCCAAAACCTTTATTTATTTGAGAGCTCATTAACTGTCAGAAACTGAGGTTGGCATATTTTTTTGTTCCCTTCCTTGATATCTGCAAAGTCCCATAAAAGTGATATCATCCAGAGTTTTTCACTTGAGAAATTGAAGCTAAAAGTGTATGCTTGTTCACTGTCCTTTACAGGTTATTTGTAGAACTAGACATTTTATCCGTGTCTGTATTACTCCTAAACTTTCTGCTGTACCATGTTGCTTCAAAAGCCAGAAGAGCAGCAAGAACAGGGTTTATGGGTGAACTTCAAAGACTTGTCACAGAATATGGAGTCTCATCAGCACAAGATAAAAAGTTAGCATAGAATGTACCAATCACAATGACTCCTTTCGATTTTCCATGTGGGTGCCTCTACCTATCTTCACTGACAGGAAATATTCACAGCTTGTTTTTCAGTGTCAGGTAGGTGGAAGTAAATGATATGGTTCTATTCCCCAATCTTGAGACAAAATTGCATGGCAGGTGACAGATTTTTGCTTTTTCACTTACACTTCTGTATCTCACACTTAGCCTGATCCCCTCAAGCTGCCCCATGGATTTTCAAGCACTTGGTGTAGACTTATTTCCAGGGCTCTGCTCTCCAAAATGACTTATGAAATTCCCTTGCCCTTTATATTTCCCTTTGGTGCAGGGATAGGAGGAAAGGTCATTCTCATTACTGAGAATCTAGTACTGCTATCATTACTGCAATTGCTTCTTAGGAATGACTGATTGCATGCACTTAGGGGACATCTGCAATGTAAACGGAGAGTTTATCAATCCAAATAACAAATCGCTGGGAATGTTAGAAACTTGTTTGCAGGTGGCATTCTCAGTGCCAGCTGACCTCTTTAAACTCTCTCATTTCTGTAGCTCCTCGTATAACAGAACACAAGTCACTAGATTGGGACTATCCTGGCGGGAAACTATTCTTTCCCACCTTAGAGGATGGAGTGTCTTAGAGGAAGAAATTGACTATTAGGGATAAATATGGTTATATCTAAGGGTGAAAACATGAATAATAGCCAGGTTTAAGAAATTGGAGAAGTGGAGAACATTTGTAAAAGAAGAATTTACCATCGATGCACTTTGCAAGGGATTACCTGCTCCTCCAAATAGATTTTCTTACATTCTTCATTACAGTGATTTTTAACAATTCACTGCTTTTTCAACTTTCTAAATCCCTCTTTCTTTATAGCACGTTTGTCCTCCTACCCTGAAACTGGCAGAGTTCTAATCTAACACCTACATTAAGTACGTTTTAGGTATCATAACACCAAGTCCATGAACAACTATGCTTGTGTATGAAGTAGCTCAGCACTGCTCGAAACACATTGCTGTTGCTAACACCGTAAAATCCTATTTGCTTTTGCTTAAAAGTGTTTGATATTGAATTTGCTTTCCCCTGGACTGTAATTAACAACATTCTGAACTGCTTACAAGATTCAATTGACTGGCAATATTAATCACCGAACACAGAGAAACTGGCTATTGCATTTGATTTTTTTTTTCTTGTGTGTTCTTGGCATCTAATCACTGATTAAAACTAAGGAAATAGCTCTTTTCACCATGATCCATGGACATTTATTTTCTTGGTTTGTTTAGTCTGTAAAGCTAGCACCCCCCCCTCCCCGATGTTGGAGCTTGCTTCTAAATTTCTATAGATGTGGAATAAAACCAAGAAACAGTATTTCTTGTCAAGAGGAACAGTTTATTCCAGATAATTAAATCCAAGAATGTTCAAAGAAAACACAGCAAGGAGCATAAATTAGGTTCTATCAAGGGATATAGGTCGTTCCTCATGAATGGATACTGACAAAACAATTTTCTGGGAAGCTTTGAAAAGTCATTAATAGTTTTTAAACTTTTGAAAACTAGCACATTTTGCAGAAGAAAGCAACAAGGTTTAGTTTTGTGTTTTAAGATGCACTTAAGGCATTCACAGTAGATTTGACAGTATTGTTGAACTTGCATCTAAGATTTAATCACATATACTCTTGGAAAAGCTACGGCAGGCTTTTCTTTTCTTTCTCTTTCTTTTTTCTTTTACTTTCTTTTCTTTTCTTCGTTTCTTTTCTTTTCTCTCCTCTCCTCTCCTCGCCTTTACCCCTTTCTCCCTTCCTTCTTCCCTTCCTTCCTTCCTCCCTCCCTTCCTCCCTCCCTTCCTCCTTCCTTCCCTCCTTCCCTCCCTCCCTCCCTCCTTCCTTCCTTCCTTTCTTTCTTTCTTTCTTTCTTTCTTTCTTTCTTTCTTTCTTTCTTTCTTTCTTTCACTTTTGTCCAAATGCCATTTAGAGAAACAAAAAATTAAATATCAAAAGAGAATACATTTAGAAAATCAAAAGGTAACATTCCAATGATTATAGAACCTCTCTGTTATTCACAAATATTGTATAGAACTGTTCTGTGTAATAGCACTGGATCAGACTCTAAGCTCCAGGAAGATAATGATGCTTTATTTTATTCACTGGTTTTATCTACTTGCTCAGCACTGGAGTATAATAACTAAATCAGGCAGCAAAAATAATTTTGGTTGGAATTCCTAAATTATTTTGCACAGCAGATTACTACTTGTATTTGGAAATTAACTAACAAAATTAAAATTCGGGAAATTGAAACATAATAAAAATGATTCTGGAGAATGGACTCCAGAAGGGTTTGAGTTTGAATCTTGTACCTGATAGTCCCTGGTCAGAAGACTAGTCTTGTGGTCTTCTCTCATCTGTAAATTGAGGTAAAGAATTACACCTATATCACAGGGTGATTACAGTGTTTGAAGAGTGACTGGTGTATAGGGTAATTACTTTATTAGTGGTTGTAGTTAATATTATTGTTATTCTATGATTCTGGAATCTGTGTAGGTATTAAGGACTCACGCAAGTATACTGATGCCTCAGTGTTTGTAGAAGCCATGTGGCAATCTTAAAACACTTAGATTAGTTTTGAATCCATGAATCAAGGGAAAAAAACATACCATGCAGTAGCTAGTCTGGTTATAAGCATGCCTATCTGCCCAACCATCTTGTCTGTTGCTATACCACCCACCCATCATCATTATTTTCTAACATACCTGGTCCTTCCCCCCACCCCATCCCCCACCCTCCTCCCACACATAATTATGATTGAGTGATTCTGGCACACATAGATACATGCTTACAGTAGGATCCCATATTCTGAACTACTTGTAGTTTGCAAGACTTCCTTGTGCTGTCATGTGTCTGCCTACGTGTCTTTTAATTTGCTGGTGCTTCTGTATGAAGCATCTCTGCTTGCTATTTTTCAAGCTACAACTATGAATTGTGAGGCTATGTTCTTTGACCCTGAATATATCAGGATGAAGCAGATTTAACACTTTGTATGTAGCTACACTGTGTTCCCACTATGACTGTGTCCTTATAGACTGTAAATGACACGAGAAGAGAGACTATGTCTATGCATTTCCATCTTCTAGTGCAAACTAGATATTATATGTTAAACCTCACCGTTGAGCCATATTAAAAAATTATTTGTTTTTGTGTACATTCAGAAGAAGGAAAAAGGAAGTAGAATTATATATTCTATATCTCAGATGTGTGAAACTCTTTTTTTTTGCTTAAATCACATGTATTATAGATATTTCTTGCTTTACATCAGATTATTCTAAGTGAATCTTGTTCCTTTCGAAATGTTCTGGTAATCCGAGCTACAAAGTGTAATTAGGTCAGAATGTCTTGTGCATTTCCTTATGAGTTTCATTTCTGGACTCTTCTCTTGAGTGATAGCTTTTTATTTCCTTTTAAAGACAAGATAAATGTATTGAAAAATAGTAGGCAATGTAGAATTAGTTGCAAATCCAAGGAATTGTGAAAAGTGTATATTTGTGTATATATTTACTTACCTACTTCTTGAGAATGATTCTACTTTCAAAACTGATTTTTGTCAAATCATAAAATAAATTACAGAGGAATATCATATTTTATTATTTAAAGTGCATATATTATTTAGTGCCTTGCTTAATATAAATTGAAGTAGGTGAGTTTCAACCATGTAACTTTCTGTTTTTGTCTTTTGATTTCAATGGAGATATTTTAATGTCCTTTTCTGATTATCAACTCAATTCCATGTACTTCTACATGTAAGTGTCAGATTTTCTTCAGTCTCTTGTGTGGGGACTTGATATAACTGTGGTAAATAGGTCTTTACTGATCTGGTTCTAAAAGGGTGTAAAATAGCAATATAAGTTATTAAAAACTATAAATTTAAAATGTTTATAATTTTTGGCTGCTGGTATCTGAAGTCACTCTTTTCTGACTTCCTAATTATATATTTTGGCTATTATATTGCCTGATGGAAAAGAAAAGCCTCCCAATGAAGCACAAGTTTACTTAATTAGTGGATAACTCAGAAAAGCAGTTTGCAACTGTTTTAAAAATTTATTTATTCTGTAGACTGCTTATTGTAGAAGAGCCTATTAGCATGCATGCAGATTGTAATTTTTGTGTTGATTTCTATCATGTGTAGTTTAAGAGTTATTTAACGTTTTCTGTTGTGTGTAGTTTATTATTATTATAGCTGTATATTACAGCTATAAAGCACACAACTCTTTAAGATTACCTATGTCATAAAATTGTACTATGATTTATCTTCGTGTATGTTTTCATGCACATCACATTTTCCCCTGGTTAAATTTGTTGATAGTTCTTGCATTTTGACAAGTGTAGTCTAGGGGAAGAGAGAATGAACTGATTTGTGTCCTAAATCACACACAAATTAGAAGTAAAATATTGTTATTGATTTTACCTCTCTTATCACAAGAAAAAATATTATTTTAATGTAAGTTTTACAACTACTAAAAATTTTCAAACTTTTGGAAATGTGACATTTGATTATTCATTGGATTCATACGATTTCATTAGAAAAAACTGCAAACACAGATGCATGAACTTTGGGAGACTTGTGTGTAACTATATCCCCCTATATCATACGATCAGTGTTGCTCAAGGTATGGACAGCAGTTGAATGCTGGTCTGCAACTTGTGTGGAACAGGTGCAGAAACTAGGAGTAAGGATTGAAAGAAATGCCACAGCAATTTTAGAAAAAAATTTATATTGATTAACTGTAATAGTAATGAAGTTGGATTTGTATTCTATGTGTCTGCTTTTATTTCATTTATCAAATAATTCAATTTATTGTCTTTTTTTCCTTTTTGTACTTTTAAAAATTGTGAATATAATTTATTGTCAAATTGCCTAATATACAGTGTGTAAAATGTGATCTTGTTTTTGGGGTAGATTCCTGTGGTTCATCGCTTCTATCCAACACCCAGTGCTCATCCCAACAAGTGCCCTCTTCAATGCCCATCACCCATTCCCCCTCTCCCCCACCTCCCATCAACTCTCATTTTGTCCTCTGTATTTAAGAGTCTCTTATGGTTTGCCGCCCTCCCTCTCTGTTTGTAACTATTTTCCCCCTTTTGTTTGTTTGGCAGTAGATTTGGAAAAATGACACTGGTTCTTTATGTGTGTGTGTGTGTGTGTGTGTGTGTGTGTGTAGTATAGGTATACACAATGAGGCTTACTGAATCCTGAAATTAAAGAAATGAGTGTGATTTGGAACACCCTTTCTTAAAAATCTTGACAATACAGTAATGATGTGTCAGATGAGGAAAAGAGTTCTCAGCACCGGAGCCTGGTATTGAACCTCTAAGATGCCAGATGATCCCCACATGTGGTATTCATGCTTTTGTGCTTGAATTTGGGCTGGACCTAATGACTCACTTCCAAGAAATAAAATAGCACAACAGTGACAAGATGCCATTCTGAAATTAGCTTTAAAAAGGCCACATTCTATATTAGACATTTCTCACTCTGACAGAGTCCTCACTCTGAGAAAAGCCATGTCGAGAACTACCCTGCAGAGAGGCCCATGTGCAGGGAACAGGAATTGAGCCAGTAAGGAACTGAAACAGTGCAAAAGTTAGGAAGAAAAGAAAACTTGGCAAAAAAACTGTATGAACGATCAGATGATCTTCCCTTGGTCAAGCCTGCAGAAGAGAACGCAACCCTGGTTGGTACTCTGATTGCAGCATTGTGACAGACTTTCAAGCAGAGGCACTTAGCTCAGCATGCCCTAAGGCTTGACCTTTGGAAACTGTCAGAATAAACAGCCATTAAATTGTGGCCTAATTTAGTATGCAGTCATAGACAACTCATGTGCCCTTCTTAAAAAAAGAGAGGAAGAGGTATCTTGTCTACTGCAGGTACACAGAGAAACAAATGGATTCCTGGGAACTATTTTGTAATCATTCTCTTCCTTATAATCTTTTACTACTGATTGTAACTCTCTAGTAGACTGAGCTATTTTTAAAAACTGCTGTGTTGATGTTTTTTATTTCTATTTTTTATTTATGTTTTTTTAAATAGTTTATTGTCAAGTTGGTTTCCATATAACACCCAGTGCTCATCCCCACAAGTGCCCTCCTCCATGCCCATCACCCCCCATCCCTCCCCTCCACCCCCATCAGCCCTAAGTTTGTTCTCAGCATTCAAGAGTCTCTCATGGTTTGCCTCCCTCCCTCTCCCCTCATTATTTTTCCCCTTCTTTTAACCCATGGTCCTCCATTAAGTTCCTCCTAATCCTCCTATACGTGCAAACATATGGTATCTGTCCTTCTCTGCCTGACTTATTTCACTCAGCATAACACCCTCAGGTTCCATCCATGTTGCTACACATGGCCAGATTTCATTCTTTCTCATTGCCATGTCATATTCCATTGTATAGATAAACCACATCTTCTTGATTCATTTGCCAATTGATGGACATTTAGGCTCTTTCCATGATTTGGCTATTGTTGAGAGTGCTGCTATGAACATTGGGGTACATGTGCCCCTATGCATCAGCACTCCTGTATCCCTTGGGTAAATTCCTAGCAGTGCTATTGCTGGGGTATAGGGGAGTTCTATTGTTAATTTTTTGAGGAACCTCCACACTGTTTTCCAGAGGGGCTGCACCAGTTTACATTCTCACCAACAGGGTAGGAGGTTGCCCATTTCTCTGCATCCTCACCAGCATCTAGAGTTCTCTGATTTGCTCATTTTAGCCACTCTGAAACTCCACACCTGTGTTGATGTTTTTGATCATATTATTATTCCAGGGGTGTTTTCAGACACCTGAAATCTAAAACTTAAAGTTTTGGACAAACTCCAAGATGAATACACTTTTTAATTGAGCAAATGATCATTTTAAAAGGAAGTTTCCTATGTCTGTAATGCAGAGAAAGAAGGCGGAGGTAATAGACACAAAGCAAAGCTTGGAGGGAAGGAATAAATAGTATTTTGGGTGAAAGATTTTGCAAATCAGCGACCTACGAACATAAACACTCTTACTGTAGATAATATACAATAGAACCGCCATGAAACATGATGAAATCAAGTGATAAAAATAATGAAAACAAATAAAAAATCCCCTTCAAAACAAAAACGAAAATGCAATGTGAACAAAACAGCTTCCAGTTTGTGTTAAAAATAGGTATGTTCAAAAAAATATTCACAGGTATTGACCACGATAAGAGACCCAGCTGAAGTAACTAGAGTTAGTTTATATTCTCCCTACTCCTTAGTCTGAAGAGCTTATTTTTGCTGTTAGAAAGAAAAAAAAATCACAGAAATACACCCTTGACTCAATAATTAAATAACTAACACAGTTTTTTTCTTAAGATAGTACATTCTAAAAATAATAAATATTTTGCTTTCATTTATGATAATTAACATTTCTTCATTTTACACAACATTTAGCTTATATTTTGAATTGTATTACATTTTCACTGACTGTATATGCTAAAGATTTATATCAGGCCAATAATATGTATTTAATATTTTCATATCATATAAATTTATTTTTTAATCCATTGATACAGTGAACTGTTCTTATATTTGAACTGTACTCAATATTTAGGTGTATAGTTTTTCAATTAGAAGTTATGAAAGCTCAGAAAATAATGTTATAAATACTAAAAGGATGTGAAATAAATAGGAAAATATTAATATTTACTACTTATATTATTTGCTACTTACTATTAATATCTTACTATTTGGTCCAATAAGTAAACAGTAACTATAGCTTTGATTTACTAATGTGAGAAGTGTCCTAGAATTAGAATGAACTCTTATAATACCTACAGGCATGTTATCTTAATTTATCCCTTGTTTTTCACTTCAAATTGAGGATCATGAGGTCATACAGAGTACACATTTTCAACCTGTTCCTAAAACACTATTTTTGCATATTAAAGATTTTGAGAATCGCCATTTACTTGGTTCAAAAGTATATATCTTGATTTCTTGTGCTGATAGTATGAAATGCTCACCTATAGTATGAAACCATCATCTGTAGATTATATCCAAAGCTGGATGATAGATTTATGGTCAGAAGAGGAAAATGAAATACTCGGAAAATGTATAAGCTTTATGATTTGAAGATTCAATCAAAGATCCAGAATGTTAAACACCTTAAACACTTTTTTTCCTTCAAAAATTTTTGTTTCCCTATGTGGAAATAGAGTGGCATCCCATTATTGTTTTCTCATTTTTAAATAAATGTTCTTTCATGGTGGGGGGCAGGGGGTCTTGCTCAGTATAAGACCAGGTTGGCAGGATTTCAGAGTGTTTGGCTTTATGATCTCAGTCATAACTACTCCACTCTGCCCTGGTAAGCACCCGAACAGACATAGAAGGTATGTAGAAGGATGGGTGTGGCTGTGTTCCAATAACACTTTAGTTAATAAACACTTGGGTCTGGCCCATGGGACTGAGTGGCGGACTTGTGGAATGGTGAAATGTTTAAGCACGCAGGCTCTGGGCAACACTTCTGGGGTTCAAATCCCACCTCTCTTTCTGACCTGCCATGTAAGCTTTACCAGATACTTAGCCTCTCCCTGCTTCATCTTTCTCATCTATAAATAGGAGTGATCCTAGAAACACTTACATCTTACAGATACTGAGAGTAAAGTGCTTATAAGGGATCCTGGTACAGGGTAAAAGAACAGGACTTCAAGCCACTGTCTTTCTCAATTTCTTTATGTGTGCATTAGTGTCCTTATAATTATAATAAAGATTCCCCGTATTTAAAAGTTCTGATTTTATTTATTAAGACAAAGTATATTTTGTGTCTTTTCCTGGTATTAGTGAATTACAAGTTTTGTTTATCAAAGTAAAAGTGGCCATATATATCCTGAAGGCATTTAACTTCAATTTGCAGAGATTTTCAGAGACAATTGAGGAATCCCTTCAATGGCATTGCCCTTTTGAACAATTCATTTTATTTATGTGTTTAATCTGTCTCGAGTCAGGGAGCAAAAGTGCTTTCTAAAAAATAAAGGGATCACCAAAGTGTTACAAATGAATTCTTTCAGGGTCCTAGGACATCACTGGGAAAAATGAGTGGTACTTTGGTAATAAATGTGACATTTGGGGGCCTGAAGCCGATAGTTTGTCTCAAATAGATAATTTGTTTATATCTAGACAAAGCTTACTTACTCTATCTAGTGATCAAGTCATGTGTTAAGTTTTCTACACAGGGAAATTTCCCCTTTTGTGGAATTTACTGGCTTAACTATTACACAAGCCATTCTTCCTGTAATACAGCCAGATGTATAAATGAGATTGTCATAATATATAACATATTTTTTAAACAGATTTCAAATGCTATTTTTTAGCTTATAAAAGTAGCAGTGCCTCATGGTTTAGCTTAGTTATTGAAGCACAGTAAGCAATAAGTGCTAATGTTAGTAGAGAAATTCTGAAGTTTTGTATGAGAGGGTTTGGGGAACAAAATCATGAAATACAGAAATCCTGGGAAATTTATCTATCTCCCCAATTTGGTTCACACAAGTGTCATCGTAGTGTTTTTACTTCTGTGTATGTATAGAAAGGCTAACCAAGTTTTTGTCAATAAATGGAACTATCACTTATTATACTTACCTTTGCTTGGATTCAGGAAATTTGAATCAAAAAACAAAATTGTTGGGTGCCTGGGTGGCTCAGTCAGTTAACCATCTGACTTCAGTTCAGGTCACGATCTTATGGTTTATGGTTTCAGGTCCCATGTCGGGCTTTATGCTGACAGCTCAGAGTCTGGAGCTGCTTCATATTCTCTCTCTGTCTCTCTCTGTCTCTCTCTGTCTCTGTCTCTCTCTCTCTCTCTCCTCCTCCTCCACCTCCTCCTCCTCCCCCAATTGTGCTTTCTCTCTCTCTCTCAAAATGAATAAATGTTAAAAAATTTGTACAAAACCAAAATTGTTGTTGAAAGTTTAAAAATTAGGCATCTTCTTGCCTTTTATATTTCCTCTGAATGTTAACATTTTACTGATTTGCTTGCTCCTTAGGAATAAATAGAATCTTTCAGTGTGGAATTTTTGCCCCAATCTTTCCTCCTTTGAAGAGGACAAGGGGCTGAAACACTCTCCCTAATTCCTGATGTGTGTATGTCATCTGAACCTGAACTTCTCCAATTGGAGGCATTTCTTATAGTTGTTTTTGAAATCCCAGGATGGCTTATTTGTGATCTAAATTGAAGCTTGAGAACAACCAATTTTCACACAAAGCTCTGTGAGACAAAAGAAATTTTGCCTGAATGAACACTTATGTGAAAATACTTTTATCTCTCATTCTGGCAAAATTCCTAAGATTTAATGAGGTGAAACCCTTTTCAGGAAAAAAAAAATGCCTAGTGATGTGGGAACACACACACACAAAATATCTAAAAATAGCTAATAGGCTAACTACTTTGCTTTTCTGTGCTGTATCAGATCCCTACAATGGCCAGACATTGACATTGCCCTTGACTTAACCAAAAGAACTAGGTCCATGTTTCACATTATGATTATAAATTTTTAGATAACTATGGCCTCAAATTAACCCAACATGACCATGTTAATCTTTTTCTCTGCAATATGTAAATGTCTTATTTGTAAAGCAATCTTAGAAAATGGTGTATTTCAAATAAGATGAAGCCTGTTACGTTTTAATAAAGTTTTTAATTTTAACTCCAGTATAAGTAACATACAGTGTTATATTAGTTTCACGTGGACAATATAGTGATTCAACAATTCTAAACATTACTCAGTGCTCATCATGGTAAATGTACTCTTAATCCCCTTTGCCTATTTCACCCATACACCCATCCACTTCCCTTCTGGTAACCATCAGTTTGTTCTGAATAGTTAAGAGTCTTTTTCTTGGTTTGCTTCTTTTTATTTTTTTCCTCATTTGTTTTGTTTCCTAAATTCCACATATGAATTAAATCATATGGTCTTTGCTTTCCTCTGACTGAGTTATTTTGTTTCACATTATACTCTCTAGCTCTGTCCATGTTGTTGCAAATGGTAATATTTCATTCTTTTTTATAACTTCCTAATATTTCACTATGTGTATATATGACATCTTCTTTATCAATTCATCTATCAGTGGATGCTTGGACTGCTTCCATAATTAGGCAATTGTAAATAATACTGCAATAAATTAGAGGTGCATATCTCTTTTCAAATTGGTGTTTTTTGTATTATTTGGATAAATACCCAGTAATGCAATTACTGGATTGTAAGATAGTTCTATTTTTTGGTTTTTCCACAGTGGCTGCATCAATTTGTATTCCTACCTATGGTACATGAGGGTTCCCTTTTCTTTACCTCCTTGTCAACACTTGCTTTTAATAGTTTTGATTTTAGCCTTTCTGACCGGTGTGATGACTGTATTATTCTGAAGGAAGTTAATCAAATATGGCTGATGTTATATTTTACCATGGAGAAGATGTATGTGTGTGTGTGAATATATATATTCACTTCTCCACTTAATTCCTGCTAATCTGTACAGATGTTGAGAATTTCAAACACTGTGTGTCTCGTCAAACATGTTGCTTTCACATTGTTGAGCTTCAGTGCTAGTGATGTCAGTTCCACATCTATTCCTCTTTCTACTTCTGTTTGATATTTATATGCGTGAAGTCACTACTGCAATGAAAACTTACCCACATCTTCTTGGGGGATGTCACTGACAGCTGTACCCCTTTAGACGAGTCTGAGGTGATAACAGAAAACTTGCTTTCTTGCATAAACTACAATTATAAATGATAAGCTTTAAAAGAGTTCACTGCATGTTACATTTGGTATCTGGGAGGGCATGCAATTTGGACATCACTTTCAAAAATGTTATAAGGAGTTCATGGTCCTCAGAAACCAGAAAAATCAAAGGACCTTGTTAGCAGTAATGAGCGGCTGGCCAATGATGATGTTGCCCAAAGATACTAACGGAGATGAACCTGGTACTTCCAATTAGCAAGTATGCTTTCTGTCACATATTGTACAGATATTTACATTTTTTATAACTAATTCCACAGCACCTTTGCCAGAAAAGTAGGTACTTTTTCCCCAACTTTAGTCACAGGGATCTGAATTTTACATCATTTTCTAAAATGATGCAGCTATTAGTGCTAATGTCAGACTTTAAGTTTTCCTGTCTCCAAATCCACCACTTATTCTCATTGTCTAGTGTTCATTTTGTGTTTTGTTTTGTTCTGTTTTCTTATGATTCAGAGAAATTCCAACTCTTCCCCTGTGTAGAATGACTAATAGTCATTATCTCCACACCCTGAGATGTCATTTAAAAAACAAAAGTTATCAAATGAGTGCATAAGATTCTCAGCCAAAGTTTTGAGACTTGAGTGGAGGAATTTAGGTTGAAAATTTAATTTTCCCAGAATTCTTTTTTTGGTAAAGATTAGGTATACTAATCTTTAGTTTTGTGAGAGAGACAGTGTGAGCAAGGGAGGGGCAGAGAGAGAAGGAGACACAGAATCCAAAGCAGCATCTGAGCTGTCAGCACAGAGCCGGACAGGGGGTTCAAACTCACAAATCACAAATTGATGACCTGAACCGAAATCGGATGCTAAACCTATTGAGCCACCCAGGCGCCCCTACAAAGATATCTTAAAAAGTGACTAATCAATTTTTTTAGTTATCCAATGGTGTCATCTTCCCTTCATCTGATCCTAGATAACTTATTGCGTAACCTACGAGTGTAGACTGCCATAATTTTCCTCTAACATAACTCGACCTCAGTCTGAATATAAAATTGACAGGAATGATCTCTGAAGTTTTCTTTTCTTTCTTTTTTGCCTTTCATATGAAATTAGTAAGGTGGGAAGGTGGTGATGAGTGAGTGATTAGTCACAATAAGGAAAAAACTTTTACAACAATTTAATATACTTTAATATTGTAATTAAGTAAACTCTACGCCCAATGTGGGGCTCGAACTCACAACCTCGTGATCAAAAGTCACATTTTCTGCCGACTGAGCCAGCCAGGCACCCCTAAAATTTTTGCATAAGTAAAATAGGGATGTGTATTTATTTCTGTAATTAAAATGTAATACATTTTCCTCATTGTATATCAGGGATTTTAGCAAAGACGTTAGAATGAAGATTCAAACAATCTGTATTTGCCCCTGTCAGTTTCCCTGGGTTCTGCAGATTTCCAATGCATTGACTTCAGGGGGTTCAGGAGTGTGGAGTTAGGAAATGTTCAATCAAAGGGCCTTACCATGACTTTCTATTCCTTCTTACAACAGTGACAATAGCTTATTAACTTGAAGACTTAAGGCTGTTTTATCTACCATAAATGATGATATAGCTTATTAATTTGCACAGTTAAATCTGTTTTATCTACCATAAAATATGATATGTATGAGGGACGTCTACACGGCTCTAATGGTGGTAAAACAGTAAATACAGTAGAGTTTAGTCAATGTGCTTTGCTTTTTAAAAAATCTTTTTGGTATACATTGCTGTTGTATACTCATAGGCATATTTACTAAATGTACAGTAAGTATATTGTAATGATTCTTTTCCATATTAAAGATTTAAACTTTAGGCGAGATTTAATTAGGTGTGCATTTTTTTCCCAAGCTTCCAATTGCATTTTGATGAACTCATTAGATATTCAATTATCATGTGACTGATTTGCATAAAATCTATTTATACTATATGGGCTAGTACAGACTCACTTGGTATTATTGCTGCTCTATTGGTGGTTTCATTTACTATTGTGCTACTGGAAGATGAAGCTGTATAACTGGAAGCTGGTAAGATACTTCTATTGCTTATTAGCTTAGGGTAATTATCTGCATGTTCTATTACACATTGAATTGCAATTGAAAGTATTGCATATTTAGGTGAAGTGGCAACCAAGAATAATTAAATTATTAAATTGAACATTGACTTGCACTGAAAATGAGCACACTTATTGAAAAACATTTCTATAACATGAAAACAATGTGTTTCCTTTTGATAACTATTGTTTTTCTCTTGTTCCTTTTTTTATTTTTTGTTCATTTATTTATTTTTATAATTTGCTGCTTGCCATTGCAGGAAGTAGAGGTTTGTATTCAGCTTCTGTATTTCATATTTTATTCTAGATTTTATATGACTATAATTTAATTACTCACATACACTCAATTCACATTATTTTCCTCTTTAGGATGATTATTTCCACACTTGGAGTCCAGGAAAGGCCTTCGATCAGGGTAAGAATCTAATTTCTTTATGTAAAAATCATTACATATTTGTAATCATTATGCTTTAAATATGATATTTACTATTGATTAGATTCTTAAAATGCTAAATAAGAGAGCTTAGGTAATGGAACAATTCATACAAAAGTTAATTTTGTTACAAAATAGTAATCAGTGAATTAGGTATCATGATTATGTCAGGATATTTTATGTCTTTTATTTTTAGATACCTAGATTACTGACTTAGGCTTCTGAACTTTATCGTGCCCATTTTTACTAGTTGATACTAGTCCTTTAATCCAGTTTTCAAATATATTGAAGCACATTCACTAGGAAATAGATTTATTTGTGCAAGGTTTCAAAACAGATGACTTTATAGTCTCTGTTTCAGTCAATAAAAACTTCCATTTAAAACAGAGGAGACTGGTAATTAGACTCAGCTGGGGTCTTAGTAAGATTCAAAAGGAAAAGTTATATATAAAACTAAGGTTCTCCTACCTCCACTCGTAGTTTGTACTTCTAGTTATGTACTTGAGGAGGAAAAGCAGGAAATATACATGGGATAGGAAGATGTGCATGAGAATAGAAACACCATGCTCAATTCAATCATAAACTATATAAGTAATTAGATTTGTTTGCTAAATTCTATAATATTAGAACCAGAGACTCTTCATTTTAAAGAAATTTTGGAACAAAATGGAACAAAATTCTGGAACAAAAGAAATTTTGTTTTACATCAACTAAAGTAACCTTACACATATATTACTTCCTGAAGGAGTAGCATTTAAACATAGGTCATTTAATTTTTTAAAAATTTTTATTCATTTTTGAGAGAGAGAGAGAGAGAAAGACAGAGCATGAGTTGGAGAGGGGCAGAGAGAGAGAGGAGAGGGAGACACAGAACCTGAGGCAGGCTCCAGGCTCTGAGCTTTCAGCACAGAAGTTGAGACGGGGCTCCAACTCATGGACCGGACTGCAAGATCATGACCTGGGCTGATGTCAGAAGCTTAATCAACTGAGCCACCCAGGAACCCCAAAATAGAAATCATTTTTAGGAATGAGTTGTAATATGTTATTAAGGGAATCTTGGGGTGTTGGTGTGTGTCTAATATGTGTAATGAATGATTTCTGAGTGGAAACCAATCTGGGACCAGCTGGGGACTGTCATCAACATTGATGGTAACCTGCAGTTTGAAACAGTCTTTCATATCCAATCCCCCCCCTTTAATATTAGTTTGTTTCTCCTATATACTTCATGTAATTTTACTATTATTATTCACAGTGTTTATTTGAGGAATTCACATTTTATCATTCAACAATTGTTTTTGATTTGGCTAATAATATAAGGCAAGCCAAATGAACTCAAAGACAAGCAATAAAAAAAATAATGACATGCAGAGTGTTATATCTGCAAGCTTTCTTGGGAAATGAATTTTTATGATGGAATTATAAACCTTGAAAAAGTCAGAATTTTCTATGAAATGGATGTTAACACTTAAATTTGCCATAGTTGGTGTATCCAATTACAATAAAGATGGTTTGGGTTCTGCGTGTGTGTGTTTGATTATTTGTTGAACTACAATTTATATCCTGTTTAAAAAAAAAAAGAAGAAGAAGAAGAAGAAAAGATTGCTATAGGCAGCTGCCAAACTCTGGTAAGACTCATTTAGCTTAATTTTTCAAAGAGGTTTTTAGCCTAGTAATTTGTCAAAAATATCATATGTATTGGGCAAGAGAAACTCATGACATGATAATAGCTAGTATTTATAGAGTGTCCTATATCCAGTCAAAATTCTAAGTGCTTGATATATTAGTTCATTTAATCTTTGCAATAACCTTGTCAAGTAAATGAGGAAGGTGAGGCACTTATTAAGCTCCTATTCAAAGTGATATATATTCCTGCAAAGTGACAGAATCAAGATTTGGATTCAGGCAATTTGACCCCTGAACCTCATTTCCTAACTACTGTATGACCATGTCACTCATATGATAGCATTAAATTGAAATAATGACATACTAGTGGTATTTTGAAGTTTACATTCTAAAAATCTATATTTACTGGAAAGAACATTAGAAATAGAGCTGGTAGCTATGTGTCTGTATTATGAAACAGTATTTTGTAAGATATCAGACCCTGGGTTTTGACCAACTGAAGGTGTAGAGTTGATGTTTTGTATCAAAAGAAAAAAATGGAAAAAAAGTTAGGTTGAGGTACATGTATTTGTTGTCCATTTGTTTTGGCTTTGAATCATATTAACTAAGCTATCTGTAGACCATACTAAGGAGTGAGAAAAATTTTCCTATTCTCATCTAGCTCTGAGTAAGATAGCTAGTTTGCATCCTTTGGATAGAAGAGCTTGAGATATGCTGATTTCTAATGCTTCTTGTTATTTTATGATGAAAGAATCTTCTGTTAAGTACTATTTTCAAAATATGATTGAAGTTTTGGACATAAAATAACATGACTTTTTATGAGTTTTTTTTAGTATTATATTTTTCATGATTTTTGGACATCCATACCACATCAATATGAGTTGATTGTTTGGAGTTTCTTTTTTGATGGTGTTTGCCTATGTCTTGAAAAGAATGAAAAAAGTTATCTTAGCATTATATGATATATGCTGATATGTATACCATTTTTACAATATCTATTTTAAATTATATTTTACTTCCTTTTCTGAAGAATGGTCCATAAAATATGCAGAAATTTAAGTAATACTAATGAAAATATTAATATTTCATGACAGAAATGGTATGTCTCATCACCAAACCCTTTCTACATGTATATAAATATGTATATGCATACATAAATAAGCATACATATATTTGCATATGCATAGATAAACACATATTTGCACCTACAACCTTTCTTCTAGGTAAAACTCAACTGATTGTTTATATATACCTTATCTATCTTGTGGTTTCACTATGACAAATTTTCTTTTTTTTATAAGTTTATTTACTTTGGGGGGAGCAGAGAGAGGAAAAGAGAGAATCCCGAGCAGGCTTCACACTGTCAGCACAGAGCCTGAAGCAGGGCTCAAGCTCAGGAACCATTAGATGATGACCTGAGGCGAAATCAGGAGTTGGATGCTTAACTGACTGAGCACCCTGACAAATTTTTCAGCTTGTGAGTTTCTTTTCATGAGTCAGAATCTTTCTATATTGCTTTTTGTTTTACTAATAAAAGACTAAGCATTTTGGGAAAATGTAATCATTTGAAATGAATTTAAGCAAAGCTACTTTGGTGATGGAAAAATCAGCTTTGTAATAAAGCAAAGCATACTGATGCCAAAAATAAATTTTTTTGTATTTCTCCACATGGAATTTTCTGTGCCATTACTTATTTTTTAAGGTTATTTATTTATTTTTGAAAATGTCTTAATGAAGATATGCATCTTCTTGAATATGACATGAAAATTTAATGTTTACGATCACAAACTTAAAGGAGAAATTCCTGGATGAACCTAGGGTGGAAGCATGATAAAGATTTTAAACAATTTAAAAAATGTTTTGAGTAGATAGGCTGGAACTGTAAAAAGTAATTTTTTTTTCCTTTTCATGCCATTAACATAAAATTGGTTTTGGTCATGGATTAATTTGGGTTTCTAATAGATAAGTCACTGACATTTTTAGCAGGAATTTCTGTCAGTTGTTTAGAGAATCTACTTGGACTGAAGTGCTATATGTGCAAATATCATCTTTTATTCAAAAATTATTTTCTTCAGGATATGATATCCAGGTGCTTGGAGATAAAATAGTTGGAAGCCAAATGTGCTTTGTGCATATTTCCCTAATATTACTATCCAATTCAGCTTGGAGTTTTTCCACTTGGTATGCACTATGGCAGTGACTTATAATCAATAGGCTAATAATAAAGATGCTGAATTTAAATAGGTTGAGAGATTTCAAGAGAAATCAGTCTCATGTTGTTGATGTGTTCCCTTGCTCAGGCAGATTTCTGGATTGTGGAAATAAGGGTGAGAAATGTGATTATGACAGATCAGCATACTTTAGCCGCTTCACAGACCCTTGTCAGGGGCTTACTTCCTTACTCTGGACCTCTGTACAAAGAGCAGCCTGATGTCTACTGGCTCATTGGTGGCATGTAATTCAAGAAAAGTTCCTCTGGAAGTGGTGTGCTAGGTGACTGCTGCTAAACTTAAGCTGCTGAGTCTCAGTAGGACAGACAGACACGTGGACAGCTAACCTGGTATCTATATAAGACATTCCTGCAAGTATTGTTAGAAAATGAGAACAAAGACTCAGCCGCATACCTATACTTATATACTCATTCATTGTTTCTCTCTTATCAGAATCAGTTCTTAAAGCTTCATCTGCTTCCTATAAGTTTCTCCATCCTTTGCAAAACATCTCATTTATACAAACAGTCACATCCAGACAAGCCCCTTTGCAATCAGTCTCTGGCTACAAAGGAAAAGCTGTTGAGATTTCCTCTGGAGCTTTTATCCCCTTCGATGAACAGAGCTATTCATTGTATTGTGGCTGTAATTATTTCTGAAACTGAGAAAGACTAGTGTTTGGAAAACGCACCACCAACTTATCTTTCCCTCCTAAAAAACACACCAGCATACTTTTTAAGGCATAGTAAATGTGAATTGCACAATGTAGGTATTGCCTCTCTCCCAGGTGACTTTAATTTTCCCTTGTTTATATGAGGATCTTTGTTTTTCATTGTCTTAGATGGTATTTATTGATAGTAGTCTGAAACAATAGGTAGGTCTGATCCTTGCTTCACAATAGAGGCATGGTAGTACCATAATGCTGCTTTGTCTGAGCACTCGGGGCCTTTTGGCACTTTTCTAGTGAAAGAATTGGTGTTCTCAAAACTGAAATTCACTGGGGACAATATGCAAAGATAATTATATGATCATGATATTTTCTAAAAATGATTTCAATCATTTAAAATGTAAATTCAGAACCGTTATTTGATCGGAGTCATTATTTGATCAACTCCCAAGAACGGATTTAGTATTTTTGTATTATTTTGGACAAATTACTTGTTAGGTATTCAGTGCTAATAGCCATGTCAATTTACATGATACATTATTTATATCATCCTTATTGGCAACTTTGGCTTATAGAAGCCCTCTAGAAAACCTGCAGAAAATAATACTCGACTTAGAAACTAACAGTGTGTGTTCATTTGCTCTATGTTGGGTTTAGTACATAAGAGCTACACAGGGGTTCTAAGTGAGAAATGTATTTCTCTTCCTATCAAATTCTGATTTTTGAAATACAAGAATGGTACTTAATTTGTTTTACCTGACAATCTAGGAAAATAATTATAGGAAAATTCCATAAAATATAGGAATCAGAATCTTACACTGCTCTGTTCTATGTCAGTGTTATTTTCTCCATTGAATAATATGCATTGTGTAAAGGATTATATTTTTAATTTATAAGATAAAATGAAGATTAATAATACTTCATTTGATTCATATCACAGAAGCCTACATACGTGTGTAAGAAGGAATATTATATTTCTTTCTTTTCAGTGACCTTATGTTTTAGTAAATTGTGAATCAAATTTATAGAGCAAGAGGTTTATTAAATATACTTCAAAGATGTTCAGACTTTAAAAAATAAGATTCTTATCTTGGACTTTATTAACCTAACAAAATAATAAGAATTGTGAAGATTAAAAAAAACAATAGATATATATAGGAAGTCATATTTTTAAAGGATATTTATTTTGAGAGAGAGAGAGAGAGAGAGAGAAAGAGAACATGAGTGGGGGAGGGACAAAGAGAGGGAGAGAGAGAATCACAAATAGGCTCTGCTCTCATTGCAGAGCCCTATGTGGGGCTCAATCCCATGAACTGTGAGATCATGACCTGAGCCAAAATCAAGAGTGGGACGCTTAACCAACTGAGCCACCCAGGCATTCAGGAAGTCATATTGTTTAACAAGAATCTTCCACTGGTTAGAGAGGTGGTGTTTAGTCCTGCCTGCACATGAAAATTACTAAGCATTCTTGAAAAAGCACAGTTGCTTATCTGGGGTGGACCTTATGAAATTTGTGTGAGTGTGTGTGTGTGTGTGTGTGTGTGTGTTTTAAATAAAATTTATCCTGATGAGTGTGAATATGTTTGTCCTTTAAACTCTACAATTTTTATTTTATGCAGATAGTGGAGAATCACAGGGTGTAAGTAATGACTCATCAAAATAATTTTTCTCAGTGATTCTGTTTTGCAGTACAAAGAGATATTTTTGTCCAGATCGTTCTTTTTTTTTTTTTAAGGCAACCACAAATGCCAGGGAATTTTAAATAACCGATTCACTTTTTCAGATTTGGTGCCAAACACAGGCCCTAAAAGGGTTTAGGAATGGATTGTGGGAATCAAGGAAATCCCCCAAAGATAAAATTGCGATTACCATTGAACAAGTACTTCCTATGTGCCAGATATTATATACAAGACAATCATTGTACTAATCTTACAAAGTGGATATACTGTTTAATTTGCAAAAGAAACTGAAGTTGAGAGATGTTGATAAAGGTAACAAAGCTAGTAAGTGTTGCAGCTGCATTTGAAATATTGTTACTAGTAGTTTAGATATTTATTTTCTCTTTCATTATTCAATATAGCTTTAGATTTAGCTCATCTGTATGGACATTTTTTGTCTCTTTCTCAACTCAGTGACCTATCTTTTATATGCAAAGACATGGTAGGCATGACACAGGCAAACAGAGGTAGCTAAAAGGTGAACCATCAGGCACACGTTGGATCACATTTAGAATTGCTCCAATGCCAAAGAAAGGATGACTTTGTAGCTTTTATTCTAATTTTCAGAGTGTAGGAATACAGATTTTACTGTATTCCTACACTTTATATAAGTATTTTATATACTCACTTATAATACTCACATATATAATTGGTATCTAATAAGTGCAAGAGTTGTTGCATAGGGGTGTATTTCCATTGCCTGGGAATAAGTTACAGCATATCTATGAGACAAGAAAATCTTTCAAAGACATACAAAAGTTTCTGAGGAATATCTTCTTGAAAGTTACTTTTCATTGAAGTATCCTGGCCACAATTCCTACCCCACTTATATGAAATGTGGAAAAGAAGTGTATGTGTTTGTGTGCTTTAAAGCATTGGCATTGAAATTTAGAGGTGATTCTGTCCAGCCACTCATACAGTTATGGAACTTTTGCCTCTTAACTGTGTCTTATGTCTAGCCTTGACTTTCCACTTGGATATGCTATTCCATCTTCACAAAGCGCTTATTATTTGAAAATTCCTTCTCAAATTAAGTTAAAACCTGTTTTCTTGTGTCCAATTCTTGTCCCTGTATTCTTGATAAAAAGTGAGCAAATTCATCCTTCTACATGAAAATTAGTTGAATGTTTTTAAGTAGCCAGTATGGTACTCTTTATAGAAGACTTTAAATTAATTAATTAATCAATTTTAAAATTAGTTAAAGATTTGGGGCGCCTGGGTGGCTTAGTTGGTTAAGCGTCCGACTTTCGCTTAGGTCATGATCTCGCGGTTCGTGGGTTCGAGCCCCATGTCGGGCTCTGTGCCAGCTCAGAGCTGGAGCCTGTTTCAGTCTGTGACTCCCTCTGTCTCTGACCCTCCCCTGCTCACGCTGTCTCTCTCTCTCTCTCCTACAAATAAATAAAACATTAAAAAATATTTTAAAAAATAAAATTAGTTAAAGATTTTTTATTAGGATACTCTGTTGCTCTGTCTCTACTCATACAGACACATTAGCTACAGTTTCTTTTAGTTCTGACATTACATAAGTGTGTTTTTTTATAGATTGGTAATTTTGCTATTTAGTCCTAGATATTTTTTCTCTCTTATTAGAATATTTCTTGATACCTCTGCCAGGCTCTCCTCTTCTGTGCATTAATTGCATTGAGATAGCTGAAGTAAATGCTTGATAGGCAGNGTCAACTAGACATGAGTTTAAATCACTACTATGGCAATACAGACTATATTACCTAATGAGAGTAAATTCACCATTTTAGAGTTGTTTTCTCTTTAATGTAATATGAGTAAATTCCTAATTCACATAGTTGTGAAACAATAAAAATGTTTGTAAAACCTATGCATTCTGTAATATGTGACATGTTCAGTGTTTTTCCTCCTCTCTCTTATTTTCTGTGCAGACAATAAGTTTTACTGTTTTTATGTATTTGAAAGCATGTTTTGTCCTGACATAGGAATTTGTTCATTCTATATAATATTTTATTTTATTTTTTAAAATATTTATTTATTTTTGAGAGAGAGAGAGTGAGAGACAGAGAGTGGGTGGGGAGGAGCTGAGAGCGAGGGAGACACAGAATCTGAAGCAGACTCCAGGCTCTGAGCTGTCAGTACAAAGCCCTAAGTGGGGCTCGAACTAAAGAACTGTGAGATCATGACCTGAGCTGAAATTGGATGCTTAACCAACTGAGCCACCCAGGCACCCCTATTCTATTTAATATTTTAATAATCAGAAGGCCATATAATTTATCAGACAATATTCCTGAAAAATAGTTATTTTGAGAGTTTTAATGAAAAATTATCTTCCCTGGACACATTGAAGGAAATTTTAATTTTTAAGACTTTGAGTTAAACAAACTGTTACTTTATTATATTCAGTAGCATACCTTACAATTTTGTAATTAACACAATAAAATGTATTAGGCTTATAGGTAGCACATGTGGTGTGGTAGAAAAGAATACCAGCTTTGGAGTCAGTAAGCCATGTTTTGTTTTTCTAGCTTTTCCAATTGTTAATATAAAACTCACTTTTGTACCATTAAAAGAAAAACAGACTGACTTCATAAGAGAGTAATATCAGAAAGTCTCCTCTTATTACTTTTCTATTTTAGCTTTACATAATAAAGATATTATTAAGGCTTTTTAAAAATTTTTATTTATTTTTGAGAGACAGAGAGAGACAAAACATGAGGGAGGAGTAGAAAGAAAGGGCAAACCTAATTGAAGTAGGTTCCAGGCCCCGAGCTGTCTGCACAGAGCTGAACGTGGGGCTTGAACCCACGAACCGGGAGATCTTGACCGAGCTGAAGTTGGACACCCAACCGACTGAGCCACCCCGGCGCCCCTTAGTAGACTTTATTTTTCTGGCTGTTTTAAATTTACACCAAAACTGAGCAGAGATTCCCACATACCCCCTTTACCCAGACACATGCAATCTCCCTCATTGTCAACACCCTCCCCCAGAATGATGAACCTGCATAGACGCCTCATAATCACCCGATGTCCCTAGTTGATGCCATTGTTCCGTCTCGGTGTTATACAGTCTGTAGGTTTAGACAAATGTATAAAGACAAGAGTCTCTCATTACATTATCATGCAGAGTGTATTTACTGCCCTAAAATCCTCTGCGATCTGCACTTCCCCCTGACCATTGGCGATCACTGATGCTTTTCTTGTCTCCATAGTGGGGCTTTTTCCAGGATGTCATATAGTGGGAATCATGCCACATGGCAGCCTTTCCAGACTGGACGCGTTCACTCCCAGTTTGCATTTAAGTTTCTTCCATGTATTTTCATGGCTCAATAACTCATTCGTTTTAGTATTGAATAATATTCCACATAGTTTATTTATTCGTGCACCTATTGAAGGACTTTTTGGTTTGCTCCTAAGTTTTGGCAATTATGAATAAAGCTGCTATAATCAACTGTGTGCAAGTTTTTTTGTGGACATAAGTTTTCAATTCAATTGGATAAATACCAAGAAGTGTGATTGCTGAAACATATGGTGAGTGTATGTTTATTTATATAAGAAACTGCCAAACTGTCTGCCAAAGTGACTGTACCATTTTGCACTCCTCTAATAGTAAATGAGAATTCCTGTTGCTCCACATCCTCATACCGCCTATTTGCATAATCTCTTCACCCTTTTAGGTATTTCAGACTACAACCCTTTCAAACCATCTGGAAATAAATTCATCAACTGTTTGCCCATTTTGTCTAGAAATTCTGTGTACATGTTTATAACTACTTGATTATTTTCGATTATATGAGACCCTATCTTTTTAATCTTAAGAAAAATTTATTATTTTACTATAGAAGATGTTTTAAGTATGAAAACCTTTTAAATATGGATTATTTTTCTTCCCACATATTAATTGTGAATATGTTGGTAGATCATGGATATTACAATCAAGTCACTCATCAAACTCATGTGGGGAGTATTTCATATATATAACTTCATACCCTGCCCACTGTATCATCAGCTCAGGGAGTGGATCTCTTTCTACTTTTCACAAACTCTCCAACAAATGCATTTGTCCTAGACCTCTTCTGAGCTCAAGTTAAAAAAAAAAAAAAAACTTACACAACTCTTTATTCTATTCTTGGTTTTGTTCTTTTAACTCAGTGCTATAAGTAGCAAATACATTGCATTATCTGTTACTTTGGGATATTTATTACTACATCTGCTATATCAAATTAAATGACTAAAGAAAAGCCTAATGATTGGAAGAATGGGTATTTGAGTATGATTTTGTCTCATTCCAATACAAGCAGAAGAATTTGATTATTTGATAGAGTACTGATTTTTGAGGAAGTTCTACTTTATTGTGTTTAAGTTATAATTTATATTTATCCTTTGGTTTATTGACAGTAATTTGGCTTCTTNATTTTCATGTACATTGTTTCATTTGACCTTCACTCACACACAAAATCTTGCAAAGTTTGTAAAAGGAGTAAGACTGTTGTAAATTGTAACACATGAAGGAACTGGAAGTAATTTGGGTTTTGATTTGCTCAGGTTTCATTAATATTGATAAATGCAATTGAAATTAGTATTCAGATCTCTTAAATACTAATACTATTGTTTTCTAACATGTTGCTGTTTCTGTTCATTTATTAATGGTTTCATAACAAAACAGCCTACTTATTTAGTTCATTTTGGTAAATTATAATTTTAAAGTGTCTAAAAAAGCTGCCATTTGTTGAAGACTTACTACATACTGTGAGCGTTTAGATTTTATCTGACCCAGGGGCGCCTGGGTGGCTTAGTCGGTTAAGCGTCCGACTTTCGCTTAGGTCATGATCTTGCGGTTCGTGGGTTCGAGCCCCGCGTCGGGCTCTGGGCTGACTGCCGGCTCAGAGCCTGGAGCCTGTTTCAGAGTCTGTGACTCCCTCTCTCTCTGACCCTCCCCTGCTCACGCTGTCTCTCTCTCTCTCTCCTAGAAATAAATAAAACATTTAAAAAAACTTTTAAAAAAAGATTTTATCTGACCCAATTCTCATTATGAACTTTCATTTTTATTGCTTTTATTTTACTCCCGTTTTTATTCTTTTCCTTGCTCCCATTACACTGAGGAGGAAAATTAATGTTCAAGGAATGAAAGTAATTTGCCTATGATCAGACAGCAATTTGGAGTAAGAACTAGAATTCCTATCTATTTCATTTGATTCCAAATTCTGAGGTCTCTCTGAATCTCGAGTCAGCAATTATGCGGGGGATCTGGCCATTTCCATGAGCATTCACTGCAANGTGTCTAAAAAAAAAAAAAAAAAAAAAAAAGATTGAATTCTTTTTACTTACTGTAACTGTGTATAAAATCATTTAATCAAATGCATTTGGCCTCTAATTTCTGATCTTTAAAATGAGAAGTTTGCAGAGGAAGATTTCTAAGCTTCTTGGTAGCCCCTAATTTTTATCTTTCTTGTATTCTGTAGGCCCTGTTAATGGCATGTTAATGAACAAATTTTTAAATATAGATGTTGATATGTTGTAACACTTAGTTCTGCCAATAATTTTCATCATAATATTTTTCAAAAAGAGGAGCAGTTTTTCATTAGAAAGATGAATTTAATTTTCAAGAGAACCGTGCAAAAGTGATATTTTAGAATAATATTTGGAGAACACCTTGTTAGCAACTTAATTTATCAAATTTATTTTAAAAGGCTTTATCATCAACATAGAGCTGGCTGGCTAAATATCAATCAGTATTTATTAGGTCTGTACATTTTACCATGTTCTTGAATGTTTCGTATGATTCAGTTTCATATGATTGGAAGAATGGGGCTTGCTATTATATCATTTATCACCTTCTCCTGTGTCTTCCCACTACAGTATAAAATCATTAGCTACTGTTTTTTTAGAGGGAGAGAGAGAGAGAAGAACCAGTGGGGGAGAGGGGCAAAGGGAGAGAGATACAGCAGGAGAGAAAGAGAGAATCCTAAACAGGCTTCATACTCAGCACAGAACCTGATGCAGGGCTTGATGCCATGACCCTGGAATCATGACCTGAGCTGAAATCAAGAGTCGAAAGCTCAAATGACTAAGCCACCCAGGGGTACCTTACTTACTACTTTTAATCATCATTATAAACACAAGCTGATTATGGCCATTCTGCAGTGGAGTTGGTTATATATCCAGTTATGTACAGAACATTTAGAAGTTAAAGTAAATTTCAGTGCAAGATAGGCAACAACATGTTTAAAATTCCAAACTTTAATGCAGGACAAGAGGCAGCATTATTTGAGGAAAATTTTGTGGGCTTGGGATTCAGATAGTACTAGGTTTGAGTCTGGGCTGTCCTATTTATAAGCCCTTGAAAGTTGGATAAATTAATTAACCCAAGGCCACAATGTTTGCAGATTAACATTTAACTTAAGCCCTGAAGGCTTTTAAGAGATAGGTAATAAAGAGGCAGGGGAAGAGATATAGGGAAACTCATAGGCTGCCATTTAGGCTCCAAGCACCTTAATTGTTTGCACAACACTGTGATATATGTATTTCATACGTTTTAAAAATATTTTCTTTTTTCTGTGTAATAGTAAGAATCGGGTGTGAAATTTATGGCTACATTGGCTGTACCTTTTAAGAATTTTGCAAACTGTATTTTTTTCTCAATAACACTTAAAATGTGCACCAAAGCTTTTATTCTAAAATGTTAAGAATTCCTATCAAAAAAGAGACAAACCAAAGCCCAGACTCTTAACTACAGAGAAGGAACTGATAGTTACCAGAGGGGAGGTGGGGGATGGGTGAAATAGGTGAAGGGATTAAGAGTACACTTCTCTATGCTGGCGGGGATGTGGAGAAATGGGCACCCTCCTACACTGTTGGTGGGNGTTCTCATGACAAGCACTGAGTAATGTATGAAAGTGATGACTCACTATATTGCCCACCTGAAACTAATATAACACTCTGTGTTGTACACTATGTATTAACTATACTGGAATTAAAAAGGGAATTCCTATCAAAAAAGGAATGAATGACCATATAGATTCCTGCTTAATTTTGACATTCTATATGTAAATATTCTGTAAATTTTGAGCATTATTTTATAGTAAATGAAGGTAGAAACCACACCTGTGCATTATTTTCTATCCCCAACCCACATTAAATTGAAAACATTAGGAACAAAATAGAACATTTATATTTATATATTTATATTTATATATCTATATATATAAAATAAAATAAAATTTTATGTGTGTGTGTGTAGTGATTTTATTCTGTTAGTCTTAGAAGTAAACTGTTTCTATTAACTAGGCTCTAGTTATTATATTTTAATCACTATTATCTCTTAAAAGCTAAGAGTTAGTGTTATGGGTTGAATTGTGTGCCTCAAAAAGATTATGTTGAAGGCTCAGTCCCCATACATGTGTATATGAGCTTATTTGAAAATAGAGTCTTTATAGCTATAATCGAATTAAGAAGACATACTGATTGAGGCTCAACCATAATCCAACATCACTGAGGGCTTTAAAAAAGAGAAAAACAAGCAGATAGACACGTAAGAGAGGGCCATGGGACCCCAGAACTGAGATTGGAGTTTATTCTGCCCCAAACCAAGGAACACGAATTGCCAACAACACCAGAAGCTAGGAGAGGTGTGGAATAGATTATCCTTCCGAGTATGCAAGGAGCTACCAGTGCTTTTGACACCTTGATTTCAGACTTCAAGCTTTCAGAAATGTGAGAGAATAAATTTCTGTTTTCTTCAGCCACCCAGTTTGTGGTACTTTGTGATGGCAGCTCTCAGAAATCAATACAGTCGCTATTACCAAAATGATGTTTAAATAATTCCTATAATTACTAAATTTATTTTACTTTAGAAGCATTAGAACTGATATACAAATTGATATAGATTAATGTCTTCTCATGATATAAATATTAAAAATAGCATACATTAATTATAACTTTTAACATGAATTTTGAGTATATAACATTTTACATAAAGAGTATGTCTATGTGTTGGATGAATGTTCTTGCTTAAGCAACATCTGGTTTTCTGGCTTCACTGCCCTGATTTTCTTTTTGAATAACACACCTCCTTCCCCAAAACTTCAAAGGTTATTATCACCCCAACCTGGGAGTGCTTATGTGACCTACATCTGACCAAATAGAGTCTTCCTTGTCCCTGTTCTCAGCAACTAGTTTAGGGATGAGAACATGACCCAGATAAGCCATTTAGATTTGGAGGATGTGCAGGGGAATTATGGGAAAGAGAAGCTCTCTTTGTACAGGTGTAACTATATATATGACACAAGTTTGGAGATATCCAGAGTGACCTTGACAAGATCCACAAGCACAGGAGTTAGGTTATAAAATGGAAATGAGTAGAACTTAACCCAGAACACACTTTGGGCATACATGAAATGAGCTGTGACCATACATTCCTTTAACTTTTATCTTTGGTTAAGCCAATTTTAATCAATTTCTCTTATGTCCAACTAAAGTATCCACACTACATAGAAACTAATACCTGGAACTGAGCAGTGAGAAATCTTAAATGTTTGTAGATGGTCAAGCTGACATAGGGCTCCCAATCTTGTATAAGAAGTTGTCTTGCCATGCTTTATTATAGGAATACTGTGGCTATTCTGTGGCCTGTTGACTCTGGCGTCTCATGACATGTACCTGTTGAAGCTGGTCCTTTCCTGGACCTGTGAATTAATTATGCTTTTCCCTGGAAATTCTATATATTGATAATATAAATGATTGCATATTTCCCAAACCTTGACTTCATTTCTATGGCTGCTCTTGTCTTATATCTTTAGCTTAAAAAAAAAGAAAAAAAAAGTTTTAAAAAATGGGGCATGAAAAGCTTTTGACCCTCATAAAACCTAAAATTTAATTTTATGTAATTATATTTGGAGGGAGATTCAGGAAAATATTTAAGTTCTGTCAAATGAGATACTTGGTGTAAACCAGAGTTTCTTCAAAGGTCAGAGTCACTTCTTCTCATTAGTTGTTCTAGATGCCACATTAATCTATAGCAGCTTCCTTGTTTCTCTACCATTGATTTCTTGCAATGGAGAGTTTGAGGGCCTCCCATCCATTGATGCCTTGTGATGGAGAGTTTGAGGGCATCCTGGGAGCTTGAGCTGGAATAGTGTGCATGTAGAACCTGACTTCAGAAGCAGTGAGCTCACGTGGGCTATCATGCTGAAAAAGAACTTCAAAAAGTTCTTGAAGAAGGCTGGACAGTGATAATGTAAAATCTTCAATCTGGATAATGCGGATGAACCACAAATAAATGTCCTTACTTTCTCCCTTGTTTTGAAAGTGACAGTGAATTGCCTTGGTGGGGAGGGAGCTAAGCAGTCACAGTCTGAAATTCCCATTAAAAGAGATCTCTTCTTTAAGAAATGACTAATTTATAAACCTAAGTCTTCAGCCTGTGTTACCACTTGATAAGCTCTTTCGAGCAGTAAGAATAGCTAAGGAACTATATCCAAAACCTCCCTCAGGGAGAGACAAATATTTAGTGTGATCTCTGAGACTGAAATTAGAAAATACCGATGCAATGTGGACCTCTTGAAATGCTCTAGTTGTTGGCATAACGGGATAACCGGGCATCCATCCCTCTGATCCATATTATTTTTTTAAAGCCATAAAAATCTGGAAGGCATATTGATTTTATTAGATCATAGCATATGTAAATAATGCATGACTCTATAACTGTGCTTAGCCATTTGTTGTATATTTTCATTGTGATGGATTATACTTGGTATAGACAGAAAGCAAATATAATTTAAGAATCGATTCTTCTACTTAAGAAGTTTTGTGTTTCAAAGGACTTGTTTTGTAGGCATTACCACCACCAATCGTTTGAGAGTCCACTGAATAACCATTTGAAATCATCCCAAATAACCGTATCAACAAGAATATTTAAAAGTTTTTTTTTTTTTTAATTTTCTTCTGTACCTGGCTTCCAGTAGGACTGAAAATGTATTTCTGGTTGGAGCTGGGACTCAGGACAAGAGTGCAATAGGGATAAAAATAAAGAAATGAGGTCAAGGAAGACAAGTGACATGCTTGAAGAAGAAACTCTCAAATTTTGGGTGGTTTCCACCTAATTTAGAACACAGAAGAAAAGCAGATAAAGGCAACTATGAAGCCAGACAATTGGTCTTAAATATCCAGGGAAATAAACTTTGGCATATCATAAAGGTATAATAAACAGAACTCAAATAGTTGAGACCATTTGTCTGTCTTATTATGAGTGCCATCTTTGGGTGCCTGGGTGGCTCAGTCAGTTAAGCATCCGACTTCAGCTCAGGTCCCGATCTCACAGTTCGTGGATTTGAGCCTGGTATTGGGTTCTGTGCTAACAGCATGCAGCCTTCTTGAGATTCTCTGTATCTCCCTCTCTCTCTGCCCCTCCCTAATTCATGCTTTCCCTCTCTCAAAAATAAATAAATAAACTTAAAAAGCTTAAAAAATAAAAAAAAAAGGACTGTCATCTCCTATCAGTGGGCATTAGTAGGGAGATTCTGATTCAAATATATTTTATAAGATATGTTAAATGGTCTTTCACAAATAATGTTAAATATGAAGGTGAAAACAAGCTTATCTTATTGGGAGCTGTATTCAACAGAAAGTCAATTATAACCCTATCGTTAATGATTTTATTTAATCTGTGGTGAGGAATTTAATTCAGCTCTAACCTATAAGAGGTAGGGGAAGTGCAGGTTTTGAAGGTTGACCCATTCAGCAGAATTGGCTACACAGAATGGTGTGGGATTGCAGAAATCTGGGGAAAAAGTAGTATTTCTCAGAATTCCTGATACTATGCACATGTCTAAAGACAGACATCTAACCAATGGGGAAAAGAATGAAAATTTGGCTAAATAACACATTCAGTTCTAGACCCAAGAAACTAGAAAGAGTCTCACAATAAGGATTCTGGTGGGAGGGGGGTGGGAAAGAGAATACTTAACCAAGACTAAGGAAATTACAGACTAGGTTTCCAGGTCAGAGAGCAGTGTGACATCCTCACATGAGAGACATGATCAGAGGTGGGTATGCAGAAGTAGTTGTGTATGATTATCCATCTGAGAATGTGAAGATGGACCTCTAAGAAAGTGGGTCCTGTAGGGACCCCTGCTAAATAGGTTGGCAGGTGAGATTTCTACTTATACTCTATGATATTTTTCATCATCTCTTACATTATTTCATCTGCAAATCATGATCCTTAAACCTGCCCCTCTCCAGTCCAAATATGGAGTCACACTTAGATGTCTTGATAACCATATAGAAATAATGAAAGGCATGAAGCAAAAAATCAAAACCACAAACAAACAAAACAAACAAACAAACAAATATGTACTGATATATCAGGACTATGGGATATTTACAAATGGCTTTTTTCTTGTCTTTTTGATCTTAACTCTTAAGACTTTACCCATATTTGTATTTTTTTTTTCCATTTGAAAATGGCCTGTGCTGAAGTTGACACTCCACCCTCTCTCACTTTCTAATCACTAGTTTGTTTTTTTAACCTACACTGAATGGGTTCCTATGGAGTTTAAAACTAATTTGTGGAAACAGTATATTTTATCAATGGGTAAATGCTAATTTGGAAGTTAATACATTACTCCAAGTATGCCTAAGTACAAATGTATTTGTTGACAAAATAATTGCTTAATATATGAAATTTCAAGATTTAAAAGTTTTATGTGGAGCTAAATTATCTTTTTATTCAAATACTCTGACTTTTTTTCGCCCTGAAAATGACATCATTATTGATTAGTTTAAAATATCTATGCCTTTTCAACCAAATTCAGCATTGCTTTACAGGCAGTATATTTAACTCCAATAATTTTTCTAGCTAGAGCATTATTAGTTTAAGTTAAATTGAAATTGTCACCCGATTTAAATCTCACAGACCATATTTCATCTTTATTAAAAAGTTTCCTATTGACAGTGTACATGTGAGATCTATAGTTTTAATCACAGAACATGACTTAAGTCTTGCTGAGCTGATAAAAACTGAATCAACATGCTGTCAAGTTAGGCTCCATATTGCAGCCCAGTTTTTAATTAGATGGTGAAATTGCCATCCAATGGTGCTTTTAAACCTTATCTTCATCTTTCCATTAAGCGAAAGACTTTCAGTGACTCATACTGAGAAATACAGAGATGATCTTTTATTTTTAATCAGTGATTCCTTTTCCATACCTACTTTCTTCGTTTTTTAGCCGTATCTTTTTTCTTTTTCTCTTTCTTTCTTTCTGTCTGTCTGTCTTTCTCTCTTTCTCTCTTTCTTTCTTTCCTTTTTGTTAATACAGCTTGAATATTTGGATTCAAATTTCAGTTCTTATGTCTCAGTTTATTCTTCTTTTTGGGCATGACAAATTAATAATTATTATTTTATATATGAATTACTTTGTCTCCTTAATCCTCAATTGACACATTTAAATGACTTTCTAGAATTCATAATTCAGAGGTGTTTGAGAATCTAGAGATCATTTAGTTCACATATTCAGATTCTTTCTTAAAGTTATCACTTACTGTAAGACATTTCAGAAAGAAGATAGTGGCTACTTCTGTTACTATTTACTTTTATATATTACATGTAACTTCTGCTAGATACAAGGAAATTCTGAAGTCCAGTAGTATATAGTCCAGTAGCATATAATTTAATTAATAATTAATAATATATAAGACACATTTATTGAGATCAAACAGCTGATTAATATGGAATGCAATTAAGGGAAGAAAATAAGTGATTGTAATTTTATAGAGGGGCAGACTTCATTAAGTAAATGTGAATGGAGAACTAAAATAGCTTACTGATAACAGCAACCTTCAATTCACCTTGAATTCATATAAATATTTTCAGTAACACTGGGGCAGAGGCAGGCATATTCCTTTAGTATCCTTGCCAATATTGTGCTGTTGTGTGGAAAATTACTCAGAGGCTTACCATGCATGGGGCATGAGGACCTACATGCCAGGTATTTAATGATTAGGTATAATTCTTTCAGTTATTAAGGGTTTGTTTCTTCCCCCTCAATTTCACCTTCACTTTCCTACCTGAAAATGAGCAATAGTTTTTCTCTCATAAGACTTGTGTGAGGATTAAATCATACATTTGAAGGTACGAGGACTGTACTTAGCCCTTATAAACACTTTAATAATAAGGATAGTAATATAATCATAATGATGGCTAATTATATAATTATAATGGCTAATCATATATATGATTAGGTAATTATAGCTTTTGACTTACAATTTTAAAGTTCATTATACCTTTCTTTTTTTACCCAAACATGATGTTACTTTGAGCATTTAAAAATACAAACCCTTAAAAATGTCCATAGGTAGGTTACTTTAGCCCTAGGCAAAGATTCTTTTTAGTTTTAAGAAGTCATGTATTAATGCCGGCACTGCAGATTTCCTACTGCTAAATTAGTAGTAATGTTTATGACAATGACGATGTCTTGATACTATGATATGACTAATATATTCTGCCAATGACTCTGAACTAAATTGAACACCATGCTAATAATGGACAATCCTGCTGAGTATCTCTGCTAAGCATGAACAATTAAGAAATAAAATCATTAGTTACAATTGAAGAATTCTTGTTGGCATGTAGCAGTTTTTCACAAGAAACTACAGAGGATGGATACAAATAAACCCAAAATAATACAGTAATCAATCCTCATTGCCTCATTAGCATCTTAAGAGATAATGACAATTGAGCCCCTTAGTGTGTTTTCCAGAACCTAATTAAAAATGGAATTTATAATTTTTAGAATTGGATATGGAATAAGTATTGGTCAACATGTCATTTAAGTTGAGCTATTTTCTTCTAAGTTTTTTTTCTGTTTTGTTTTTTTCCCCATGACAATAAAATTCAGATGAAATAAATTCACGTGTCTTACACTATTTTCCTTTTTTATAAAGCTTGGATATTTTAGCTGTAAACACACAAGTGTATCTGTATATGATAAGGTCTCAACAATTAACAAGCATTGACTGAGCATATAGTATTTTCTGAGGGTGATATAAAATACTTGATATGATCATAGGAACTGCACAAATCAATCATACAGCTTTACTGACGGAGAAGCCAAAGTTCGTTAGTTTTGTAACATGTAAAGCTGGTTAACTTCTAGCCCTTGTACCATCTTTTCTGATGTCTGGGAAGCCTTCAAGCATCATTCCTCAGATTCTTATTTTCCTTCCCAGTGATAGCCTATTTGCTGTGACCATTTTTTCCTCTAAAACTCTAATCAATAATTGAATATATTTATATTCAATAACCATTCCATGTGTAAAAATTAGACACTTTATGTTTGTTTCACATACTACCACCAGACCAAAAAATAATGCCCTAAAGTCTTGATTAATTAATGGTATTTGCATTATCGATTTCTCAGGCTTGTAAGTTCGGACTGTTTTTCATCCTTTTCCTCTTGATTCAGATCCGCTATTAAATTGTTGAAATAATTTAGTAGTTTCTCCCTCCACAGTAAGTTTATATACAGTTTGATCTTTTAGTGGCAAGCAAGATAAGTCAGCACTGGATAAGTGAAGCAACAAGGCAATTGCTAATGGAACTTTGAATAATCAAAGTAAGAACTAACATTGCCAACCTTATGGGTGGTCCTCATTCAAAATCCTGATAAAACAGATCTGATTGGCAGAGTTTAGGTTAGATACTCATTTTATGACTCAGGTGGTTTCAGTTCTTCCTTTGGAACAGAAACCACACAGACGGGGAGGGGTGGATTCACTAAGGAAGATAAAGGGAGTGCAAAAAGGAGAGGGAATGATTCATGGCAGATGAGTAAAATCCATGTCTGTTTTTTCTTCTTTCCTTCCTTCCTACTTTCCTTCCTTCCTTGCTTGCTTCCTTCTTTCTTTTTTCTTCCTTCCTTCCTTGCTTCCTTCTTTCTTTTTTCTTTCTTTCTTTCTTTCTTTCTTTCTTTCTTTCTTTCTTTCTCTCTTTTCTCTCTTTTCTTTTCTTTCTTTCTTTCTTCATTCCTAGGTAATAATACTCCACTTCAGATCTAACCTTTGTGTCTAGCTTTCCTTTGCTCAAACCTGTAATCCACAGAAAGGGAGCAAATATCCTCAGATTAAGGTTTCAGTTGTGTGAACTAAAAGCCTCTTGCTGTCTGTCACACTTTCTCTTAACTGTTTGTGGTTTTCTATTATCCTTTATCATTTATAATATTAATATCATAAATTATTAAATATTTTGACTACGGAAACTATTTTCATGACCTTATATTGTTTTTAGAGAATAAAATATTTGAGTAAAGTGAAGGCATGTTTATATATCCTGAAGATCGTAATTAAGTAGATTTATTCCCTTTGTCCTCAGCAAAAGTGAATATCTTTTTACTAATATAGATTGTCATAGAATAAAATAATTTATAATATTTAGACTATAACAAATGCATCTCTTCCTACTCATCCTTGTCTTTTTTTATACCTCAACCAGAGGCTATATCTTTTTTTTATTTTAATGTTTGTTTATTCTTGAGAGAGAGAACATATGGAGAAGGGAAAGAGAGACAGACAGATGGACAGACAGAGGATCCAAAGAGGGCTCTACACTGACAGCAGAGAAACTGATGGAGGGCTCGAACTCACAACCCATGAGATGATGACCTGAGCCAAAGTCATTCTCTTAACTGAGACACCCAAGCTCCCTATAAAGGCAATATCTTTTGAAGTAGGATTCAATAAATATGAAAGTATTATTAAACTAGATTTTTATCAAATGGATTCTATTAATATGAATATTAAAATGTACCAATAGATAAGCAATAAAGGTATGAATAAATAAATTCATAAAGATAAACAGATAGGGGTGCCTATGTGGCTCAGTCAGTTGAGCATCCGACTTCGGCTCAGGTCATGATCTCACAGTTGGTGAGTTCGAGCTCTGCGTTGGGTTCTGTGCTGACAGCTCAGCTTCAGATTCTGTATCTCCCTTTCTCTCTCTCCTGCTGCTCCCCTGCTTGCTTTGTCTCTCTCTCAAAAATAAATAAAAGCATTACAGAAAAAAAATAAAGATAAACAGATAAAGGTGAAAATTAAACTCAAATTAACTTATGGCGCTTACTTTTTAAATTTATTTTGTTAATCATGTTTCATAGATATTATAAACAAAATATGAAAAAAAAAGACATGGTCTTGCTAAATACAAGACAAACATATCATGGATGAAAATGGAGCCACGAGCCTGTTTGAAGCAACAGGCTACTGGACGTTAGGTCTGACATTGTGCAGAGGAAGCCAGGAATTGAATTTATTGGGGTAATGAATTAAAGGCACCCTTGCACAGAACTTTATTTAAAAATTAGAATTGCTGTTTGAAAGCAGAGTAAGAATTGGGTTCCTTCCTAAATGTCAGAGAGTAGATGGAGGAATTCAGCAGCTAATTGCAATCAACTCATGCTTGAATTTTAGGATGACATAAAGCTGCATATTTAAGCAAGAAAGTGATTTGTGTCCAAGATTGGAACAAGGCTTTCATATAAGCTTGGTCATATCACTAAGAGTATCATTAGATGGAAGTTGGATCACCAGTTTTAACTGCAGTTCTTATTTGAGAGCCTTAAAAGTCCAAATGGAAACAATTGCTCAAAGAATAGAGGAAAGCAAGGAAGGAGATGGACAAAGGAGAGAGAGATTGTTTAGAATCCTCAAGTTCTAAAAGACAAGTGGAAAATAAGTAAAGCAAAGAAACATTAAAAATATTTAGCAAAATTAGAATAATTAACAAGATAACGTACTGAAAGATATGCTTCAAAGAACGAAATAAAATCTGGAAATAGAATAGAATGCAAAATGGATGTAAGTGAGTTTGAAAGGATTACCAGAAATTGATAACCTGTCTTGATAAATTAAATTAACTGTGGTGCTAAAAATAAAAAGCCAGAGACCAATTTCATATTGCTCAAAGGTTTGAACAAAATGTTAGAAAACAATACTTAGTTTAAATGTGGGCCGATGCATGGTTGGTGAGTGATTGAAGCTCACTAAGATCCTAGTGATGTTTGCAATAACAGAGTTCTCTCAGTTTGTGAAGTGTGAAATATTGTTCCTTAAAGACTCATATCTATTACTCAGCTTCCATGGCAAGGACTACAGATGCCCCCTTTTGTTTGTATCATTTTTCATAGTAGTAGAACTGCAGGTATCTGCTGGGCATGTCACCACTCCCACTAAAGATTAGGTTTCTGAATCTCTTGGAAGCAAAATATGGCCAGCTGACTATGCTCCAGGCAAATGGAAAGCCAAGAAAAATGTCATATGTGACATTTGGAGATTATACGTAAATAGAACTCACGAGGTCATCATGGTCTAGGAACAGAAAGCCAGCTGCCAAGGATGACGGAACAAGAAAAGGCTGCTCAAGTCTGTGTCACCATGTAGCACCATCACTAGTCCATACTGCTTAGGTTTTTATTTTATGTGAGGAAAGAAAGTGGCTTTATCTGTTGAGGCCACTATTATTTTTTTTTTGTTTCAACCATACATCTTCCTAAATGATACCCATTATTATTAGTTCAAACAATTAAAAGAGGGGGAAGGAACAAAGAGAATATCAGTCCAGCAGAAAACAAAGAGAAAAAGAAAGGCATGGTAAACCAACACAAAATAAAAGATAAAAAGTTCCAACACGTCTGTGATCACAGTAAGTGTAAATGTATGTAACTTCACTGCCGCACTGAAGAAAACAGAAAGCAAAATCTGAATGTGCAAAAGTGAAATGATGCTGTGTTAAGACAAAGCAGCCCTTTAGGTAAAAGGGGGATGGTGCATACATCCCAGATCCAAAAATAAATAAATAAATCCAAGACAAAGGGCACTGTCTAATGATGAGAGGAATTTTGCTCTAAGAACCATCAAGAACCAGCGTGTTGCACGCATGAAGCCACATAGGTTTTACGTTAACATGCACACATTGATAGGATTACTGGGAAAATGGATGAAAGCTACTAGTATGGAAGAAAAATGTAACATGTTTCTGTGAGAAATATTATAGAACAAGTAGAGCATATGCTAAACTGTTAAAAAGTGTTATAAATAAACATTTCAGGGTGTTAAGGGCTCATATAAGAAGGAAATCTGATCTATTCTATCTGACAGAGTCATCAAAGACTTCCTGAATAATGACATTTCAAAAAATATGTCAAGAATAATTAAAAATTTATCAAGGTGAGAAGACGGCCACATTTCAGGCAAAGAGGACATGGAAGGAAAGGTGTGGAGACTTCATTATTTGATTAGAGACTGAGGTAAATGATGTAATAGAGGCTGGAAAATTCTGAAAAACATATTATACAAGGTCTTCTTTGACCCTCTCCACAGTACCTCGTAATTCACATTGTCGAAAGGAGAATATCCTTCAATTTATCAGTAAAGGCCAGAAAATTTGAATGAGAAAAAATAAACCCTCAAGAGTTTATTTTTAAATCAGTGCTATACTTTTCAAAAAAATAGCAAATTTAAATATGGTAAAACCAGTGTTAATCATATTCAAAATGCATACAACATCTAGAGGTAAAAAGCGTGTACTGTCATGAGGTATTTTTACCTTAACAATTTACAGAAAATCTTAGAGTTTAGCCTGTTATGTTTGCTTCTTCAATGATAGCAAACATCTGATGCCAGAATTTAATAATTCGTTTGCCACTATACAGTGATACTTGCAGTGTGTTTAGAGCCATTATTGGAACTGTTCAGAGATCTGGTCAAAATGTGTTTGGCAGAAGGCATCAGTCCAATGATCATCCTTCTCGTCTCAGGCAGAATTTCCAGTAGTCAGAAAAATTGCAGATCTTTTTCCTTCCTTATGTTGCTATCTTTAAGAATTCCTTTCAGATATTGTATATGATTCTTAGGAAAGATTACGGATCCTCTAATATGGAGAATTTCTAGTGACCTAGTTATCTTATATATGACACCCAAGGAATTCCAGTGGAAAGTTTCATTGAATTACCTACATTCAAGGGACTACATCATCCTGACACATCTTCTCTTCTCCATAGCCTGTAGTTAGTTAGCCTGACACAGAGCTCCACAGATATTTCACGTTAATTTTTTAATTTATAGTCTTTCTCATTAAAATGTAAAAGGAAATGTTAAAGAGATCACTGTAATTTCAAAACCGGCTCTAGAGAGCTATCTGGTAGATATTATTTGTAGCGGTTCAGGATCACATACTATTGGTGTAAAGTTCTGTGATAGTGTCTACATCTCCACTCTTGCTTCTGGTTCCCACAGATGTTAAGAACTGGACCTGGAAGAGAAGTTTCTGGATGATCAAATGGGCCTCAGTCAATACTAATGTCAATAGTTTTGTTAATATTTATATACACAGTATTTCTAAATCTAAGTTATGCAAAAATGTCATTAGTTTAATTTCAAGAAAGCATTGTCTGTATTTTATTATATTTACAGCCGTGAATGTAGTGCATTTTTATCTATTCTACTTGTTTAAGAGATGGGCATGGCCTGCTGGTTATTGGGGGAGTTTGGGGCTTGATCTCAGGGTGAAACCTTCTGGAAATAGGCAGAGCTATCTAAGAAGAGACTGCTCAGTGGTCAGAGATTTGTTCATACTGGCCAAAAATTAGAGGGTGACCATGGAGCAAGGGTAAAAAAAGAGAGCTGGTTTTACTTAGAGAAAAATGGTATAGTGTATCTACCACCCACTCACATTGTACCTACTTCTAGAAAACTATCCACATATTTCCCCCACTGCCCTCTTATTTTATATCATTCAATCCAAGTTCCTAAACAGACAGCCAGAGAGAATTTTATGACATTGGGCACCAGTCTAGGACAATAGTAATTTACAATTCTACTACTTAAAGGTAAACACAGTTCCAAACAATTAAGAGGCAAGATAATAAAATAGGACGTTCATAAACACAGGATTTTTTTTTAAAACTGTTTAGTATTTTATTTGATAGATTGTTGGCACATGCCTTAATATATCTGATTAAATTCACATTAAATTATGTTTTTCATTATATCTTCTGTTTATATATTGTCCAATTATGATATCAGGATTTGATTTTAGAAATGTAATTATTGGGTTAAGAGGAATTTTTAGGTAAGGCGCTTGGGTGACTCTGTGGTTAAGCCTCTGAGTCTTGATTTTGGCTCAGGTTATGATCTCATGGTTCGTGGGCTGGAGCCCTTGTCAATCTCTGTGCAACACTGTGGGGCCTGCTTGGAAGTCTCTCCCTCTCTCTTTCTCTCTCTCTGCCCCTCCTCTGCTCTCTCTCCTTCTCAAAATTAATAACCTAAAAGACTTCTTAAAAAGGAATTGTTAGGCATTTCACACTAAATTTAATAGATCTCACTAGAAGGAATTTATAAATCATTTCATATTGACACTTTTATACTGTCTGATCTCTTGTTCTCACTTGTTTTGGAAAAGAAAAATAAATTTAAAAATAATTCTAATAATTGAAATTAATATTAATATGATATATCTGAACTTTTGAGTTCTTAAATTTCCTTTTTCTGAGCAAACGTTTCTTTTCAGCCAAGAAATGTCAAGAAATAGATTCTACAAATAGATAGTTGAAGACAGTGGCAGTTAAACAATAGAGATCATGCACAAAGGTGTGAGCAAGGTTAAAGATCCAACAAAAGATGGTGAAACACTCAAAGTCTAGCAGTAGAGAAAGTTGCCACTACTCTCAGCCCTTAAGGGACATAGGGAATCTAGTGAGACTTATAGCCATTGGAGAGATACTCTCCAACAACAATATGATCATAAGGTAGAGATATATGACATAATGTGACAAGGAAGGAAAAGGGGAAAATAATGTTATATCTTGACTTCTCTCATCTTGATTCACCAACGTCTTTATAGAGGAGAAGGAAGTTGAGATGGTAAACTTCAGAGATCAGACTTACAGCATTGCAGTCGGATGGAAAGGGTCTGGATTTGCAATTACAGAGTATCTAAGCATAGTCCAGTATCCTTTCCCTTCAGTATATAATCTTGCCTTTAAATTGCTCATTTCTCCAGGTGGGAAAAATTGATTTCTGGTAACCCTTCTATATCACTGTGGAGAATGTTAACTTTTTTCGTACTCCTTACAGAGCCAAAAATGAAGCATCGCTACTTGTGCCTTTATAAAGTTCCAGAGAAAACAGGAAAAGAAAAAAATATTAAGGAAATATAGCTAGTAAAGTTACCACCTCTATCACGAAGTCTAGGCTATTAACTAATCATAGCTTCCTACTTCTGGCATCCATTCCATGTCATCCCATCCTCCCCTCCCCCTTACTCTATCTCAGTAACTTTGAGCTGGTTAGGTATTTCTTTCCTCCTTCATCCTCATTTTTCTCTCCCCCTTCCTCCTCATTTTCCTCCTCCTTCCCTTCTCATTCTCGTTCTCATTCTCATTCTCCTTCTCTTTCTTTCTTGGTGAGGTAACTCGGATCTTAATTCTCATAGGATGTAAATAATTACATCATCCTGTATTTACTGGTTGCAAAATTAAACTGACCAGTATATTAGACATTGGAATACTAAAAGGCACCAAAGTGGATTTTCTGGTGTTCAGACACAGCCCCCCGCCCCGCCCCCGGCCATAGATAAGGTCCTTTCTTCTAAGTTTATGAAACATAGTCAAGCAGAAGCATTTTGGGTTCCAAGTGGCCAAATGGACCTCTTAAAGAATAGCTGAGGCCTTCTTGAGGCCTCAGCAATGACGGAACAGTTTCTGCAAATGGTAGTGATAATAACCAAATAAGCTTTGTGAGGGGAAGATTGTTAGTCAACAAGGACTAAACAGAAACCCTTTAGTCAACAAAAAAATTTCTGTGTGTAGTCTATACATGTCATCATGGCCATTTTGTATACATGGAATTCTTGAACAAAAAGTGGGAAGGATGGGGGAGAGTCTTGAGGGACTAGAGACATTGCTGATTGACATCATAGAACTGAGAGCTCCCTCTGGGTGGCCTTTATATGGAGCACAAGTTCTATTACTCTGTGTCTATTCCTATGTCTCTTCTACTAACTTCTTGTCTCCATTCATTCAGTCTTGTTCTTTCCATATCCACCAGCAAGCCAGCATATTAACCACAGCCCATGATTCAGTACGTAATTGTAATTTAAATTATCTCTCCTCCCACATAAAATAATGTGGATAATGTGATACACTACTCTACACTCTACCTAATGGAATTTAATTTTATCACTATATTTTAATCCCTGGGGGATATACATCATATCCTTGAATTGGACCTTAATACTCTGGAATTCACTTCTGACCTATCCATAAACTTGGGCCACACTTGTGGTCTTATCTTTGTCACCACTTGAAGCTATAGTTGTTTAAAGAGGGTTTAAAGAGATTTGATACAGTAATAAGAGCAAGTATCATGGGTATCTGAGTCACCCACTCACTTAGCTTATTTGGTTATCCTACTCAGACCTGCTTTCATATATACAATTATTATTTAATAGTAGAATGTGACTACACATTAGAAATTATCCATTTAATAATGGACTAATTGAATTATGAGTTGTTTGTTTTTCTGGTCAGGCCTTGGAGATAAACTATAGAATATTTTTCTATTTTTTATGTTTTTATTTATTTTTTTGACATAGAGAAAGAAACAGAACAAAAATGGGGAAGGAGCAGAGAGAGAGGGAGACACAGTATTTGAAGCAGGCTCCAGGTTCCGAGCCATCAGCACAGAGCCCCATGCAGGGCTTGAACTCACAAACCATGAGATCATGACCAGAGCTGAAATCTGACACTTAACCAACCAAACCACCCAGGCTCCCTGCCTTAGAATATTTTTCAAGTGGAGAATGATTGACAGCAAAAGATTTGCCTCCTGTGAAAATCTGAGGGTTTTATAGTGTGACTGTCCTTAAGCCATTAAGGCTGAAGAAGCAGTACTGCTTGCATTTCAGCTGGATATGATACAGATCCTCCCTTTGCTCCAAGCTCTACCCAGTCAAGCAGCTTCATGGAATATTCAGTACTTGGACAGGGACATTCAAATGATGTGGGGATATCACAATCCGCTCCAAACTAATAGAACTCTAAACATTACCAATGTGACAGGTCCTAGAATTTCGGCAGCATTTATCTCCTATTCTCTGGGAGGAAATGAATAACTAAGATACAGAAGTAGTGTTATAGTAGTACTCCAGGTATTATTTCTGATTATATATGGTAAAGCTCCTTTATATGATAAGTGGAGTCCAAGGAAACGCCAGTAGTTAAAATGTATTATTATGAGATCAAAGAACTATCTAGCATGTCTGAGTGTCTGGCTGTCTAGCAGCTCTATGGGTTCCTTGGTGCTACCCAAAATTAATTTGATTTGTGTTGCTGTTTGATGCCATAGAATTAATGGATCATTCTGGATCATGTGACTTGCTGATATATTGGTACAGTGGCTGTAACTCTAGGAATCTTCCAGTTAGTTCGTGTCATCTTGATGTGGGGAAATTGAGCTGAGAGAGTAGTGGGGATGTGGGAACTCACCTGCTTCCTGGCATTCCCCTGCTTGGGCTTCCCTGCCTAAGTTATCTTCCCTGGATAAGAACTTGGGAACTTACACTTGAAAACTTGATTGAGGAGAAATAAGAGCATACTGTCTGTCACCATTTATATCAGCATTCAAAGGATGGATAGGTGAACTATCAGAGATTTTAACATAATTGTTTTTCAAATATTATTCTCCAGTTAGGACCAAATGGTAAGAAATGGAAGCCACGAAATTTTTTAAAAAACTAAATTATTTAATATGACTTAAATAAAAACTCAATGAAAAAATATATGATTCTTTTTTATGTTTTTCAAATAGCAAATGTTTGCCCTAAGAAACAACACCTTTGGTTTATTAATTCAAAAACTCATTGTTTTATCAGAATATTTGTTTCAAGATGGATTTTTTTTAAGTTCTTTTTCCCTCTTTATAATTCGGGCTCAAGAAGCTGATGCATCCCAACTTATTCTATTTCTTTTCTACCCACTACCAGAACCATTTTTGCTTTGATTAGTGGCTTGCTTGTAATAGTGGTTATTAGAGGTGATATATACATTTTTTCTAATGGAAAAGAGGGAGGTGATTTTTTTTATGCAAAAAGAGTTAAAGAATGTTATTGAAAACAGTGGGTCATAAAGTTACTCTTCATACTTTTGCAAACTTAAAGACTGGGATACAGTAGAAAAACTTTGAATTTATATTGTTATTCTTTTTGGAAACCCCTTCCAAAAACTTCCCTTAGAGGTTCAGTAGACATTTTATCTGCTTTGAAAGTCATAACATATGGCTTCTACAAAACGTTTTCCTACTGCATGACAGGGGTCTCTGTTTTTCAAAACAGCTGCATTTCCACACAACTGTTACCTGACTAGTAAGGCAATATCACACATTTTAGGTTTATGTTAGGTTGGCATCCCACTTCAATGTAATCAAGATCTATGTCAGAAAGGTTATCTGAGGGTTTAGTAACAAAGGGTGAGAAAGTTAGTATCTCCATTCAATTAAAGTCCCACTCATGTAAAATCTAAAAGTGTTCCCAGGCTGGAGGGACTTGTTTACCAATCAGTGATACAAATGCAGCTTTGCCTCTTCAGTAGCTAATTTTCTAAAACCTTGGAAGACATAGATCTCAGCTGAAGTGGATATGCATAATGGAGGCTTAAGAATGAGAGCTATTTATGGGAGAAGTCTGAAATTGATACACATTTCTTTCCTTTACATTCTACTGATTAAATTCAGTCACCTGGTTACCATTATTGAATAGAGAAAAATAAAAGAATGTGGCTGAATGGTGTGTTCAGGAGAGGAAGAAACGGAATTAAAGAATGCTTAATATTCCCTAACATGTGTATTTTTATATTGTGTAAATAAGTAACTTTTCCATCTACAAGTACGAAGAGTTGAAGAATACATGAGTTTTTGTTTAGTACTTTTCTATTTAAAANGAGCCTGTTTCAGAGTCTGTATCTCCCTCTCTCTCTGACCCTCCCCTGCTCACGCTGTCTCTCACTCTCTCCTAGAAATAAATAAAAAAGATTTAAAAAAATTTAAAAAAACATTAGGATAAAAAACTAAATGCAAATAATTTGTAACAGAAAACTACCCATTAGAATATATATATGGAATATGAAATAAAATTATATACAAAATATTTATATGTAATTATATGATTGTAACATTTTATATAAATGATACATGATTATAAATGTTAACATACAATTCACACATATTAAACTTATACGTATAATAAGTAGAAAAATCACAGAAAACCATACATTTGCATCATTTTACCATAATGCTGAAGCTTTTGTGAAAGCTTTTTATTCCTAGGTATAGAACAAGAAATACTTCGTCTCTTCTTGTTTAGCTTTTTCCTTAGAGGCTTCAAAAGCCAAACACAATAAAATGAGTAATAAAGACTCAGAAATTTTAAAGTCTAACCCAACTGTGAGACCACTTATTTGGGAGGTGCAAAGAGATTATGAAACTGATTTTGTCAACCACAGTTCTAAGTTCCAAATGTAAATGGAAGGTGATCAGAGACATTGCATTCCCCTGTGTAGAATTGTTAGTTTGTTGTGGTACATCCCCCTCCACTGCCCCCTGGTGGACGTAAAGAGAGCTGATTCTTGTCATTTGAGGTGGCTTTCTGGTGACAACCTGGAAAGCCTTGTGTCTCATTTATCCTGAGTGACTTGAGGACCGGTATTAACTCGGACCTGAATATTTTAACTGCAAAGATCACTAGAAGTTGTTGTTCCTGTTCATCATAGGGTCAAACTGAGGTGGCTCTGCTGAGAGGGAGCAACTCTTCCCTCAGTTAGGGCTGATGCTTGCATTTGTGGGGCACTCTGCTGACATGTGCCAACAGAAAGATATTTCAAAAGAACTAAGCAGACCGCCAGAAGAGAGGTGTGATTGAAACTGAAAGACAGGTGATAGGTTCCTGGACTCCCAGGGGTAGATGAGGGAGTCAAAAGTGACTGGACAAAGGGAAGAAATGGCCCCATCGAGGCAACTGCAGCCAGAGGTGCCCTGCAGCAGAATCTCCATGGAAATCACAACAGCAAATCATGAGAGGAAGAATCAGCAGTTGAACATTTCCCACACATGTCAGGAGAACTTGTCTTTTCCCACTGCTGTTTAATTTTAGACCAATGGCTATAGGTGTCAGAAACACTTATTAGTAAGTCTGCAGGTGGGGTGGGGGAAACAAGAACTTTCTTTATTCCACTCCAGAATTTCAAAACTGAAGTAGGACCCCAGCAGGAGAATGAATGGGACATGGTGACATTCTAAATTGTAGTTCAACTATTAAACATTTCATTATATTAAAAAACAACAGAAAACATGGCTGAGGTTTTTTTTTAACTTTTATAGTTGTGTGAACAACTTCCTCATAATGAATCTCTTGATATTTTTACCCATATCTTCTATTGTTTGTGTACCTTGGGAGAATCCTGACTAATACAGAATTCTTTGGAGGGCTACTTTGGACCTCAGGTGACAAAATTGGGAAGTGATCTATTGTCCTACATTGATAAGAAACCTACCAGCACATTGGCATTCATGCCTGTGGTAGTCCTGGGGGGACGGAAAGACTTCCACCTTTGGCATTCATTGTTCTCTAACACAGGGCATTGTGGGTGAGGGGCATCAGAAACCAGACAGTTTGAAGAGGAGGCCTGGTCAGAAGAATTTAAGTGGATTTGTTACTGAGATTTAAATTGAAGGATGCTCAGTAACGACTAGCTAAATCTGTATGTAGTTTGTAGTAATCTTTTATAATTTGAGTATAAATGTAAATGAGACTTAACTGTACCACCTTCAGACATAACAGTCCCTAAATATACTCTTTTTATTGAGTTATAACTGGCATATAATATTATATTAGTTTTAGGCGTACATGTTTCAATATTTGTATATATTTTATAATCACAAGATAGTTAGCATCCATCGGCATGTGTAGTTAATTTTTTTCTTGTGATGAAAACTTTCTTAACAACTTTCAAATTTGCGATACTATATTATTAACTATAGTCACTATGCTGTACATTCCATCTCCATGATTTATTTATTTTGCAACTGGAATTTTTTACCTTGACCGTTTTTACCCATTTCCCTGTACTCCACCCTCATCCCAGCTTCAGGCAAATGGCTGATCTGTTCTCTGTATCTATAAGCTTGTTTTTGTTGGTTTGTTGGTTTTTAAGATTCCACATATAAATGAGATCATATGGTATTTGTCTTTATTTGTTTGATTTGATTTCATTTAGCGTAATAGCCTCAAATTTCATTCATGTTGTTGCAAATGGTAAGATTTCATTCTTTTTTTTTTATGGCTGAAGAGTATTCCATTGGATATCTATCTATCCATATATATATACATATATATATATATAATCTATCTATCATCTATATCTCACATTTTCTTTATCTATTCATCAAACAGTGGACTCTGTTTCTATATCCTGACTATTATAAATAATGCTGCAATGAACATGGGAATGCATATATCTTTTTTAGTTAGTACCTTTGTTTTCTTTTTTAATACCCAGAAGTAGAATTGTTAGAATGTATGGTAATTCTATTTTTAATTTTTTAAGGAACCTTCATACTATTTTCCAGAGTGACTGCACCAATTACATCCCTACCAACGTTGTGCAAGAGGTCCCTTTTCTCCACACCTTTGCCAACATGTTTTCTTATCTTTTTGATAATGGTCATTCTAAAAGATGTGATATGATATCTCATTGTGATTTTGATTTGATTTCCCTAATGAATACTAATGAACAGTGAGTGATGTTGAGCATCTTTTCTTCTACCTGTTGGCTGTCTGTATATCTTCTTTGGAAAAATGTCTATTCATATAATCTGTTCATATTTAGATTGGATTGTTTGTTTTTGTAATTGATTTGTATGAGTTCTTTATATATTTTGGATATTAACACCTTATCAGATATATAATTTGCAAAACTGCTTCACATTCAACAGATTAATTTTTCATTTTGTTGTTGGTTTCTTTTGTTATGCAGAAACCTTTTAGTTTGATGTAGTACCACTTGTTTATTTTGCACCAAGACCAATATCAAGGAGTTGACTACCTATGTTTTGTTCTAGGAGTTTTATGGTTGTAGGTCTTATATTCAAGTCTTTAATCCATTTTGAATTAATTTTAATATAATAAGATAGTAGTCTAGTTTCAGTCTTTTGTATGTGGCTCTCCAGTTTTCTTCACACCATTTATTGAATACACTGTCCTTTCTCCATTGAATATTCTTGGCTTTTTTGGTGTAAATTAGTTCTTCATGTATAGTGTGTTTTTTCCTGAGCTTTATATTCTGTCCCATTGATCTAAGTCTTTTTTGGGGGGCGGCGGTTTGTTTGTTTTGTTAAGATTTTATTTTTTTTTAAGTAATCTTTACACCCAACATGGGAATCAAACTTAGAATCTCAAGATTAAGAGACACATGCTCCATAGCCTGAGCCAGCCAGATACCCTTCTATGTCTTTTTTTATGTTAAAACCATATTGTTTTGATTACTATAGATTTGTAGTATAGTTTGAAATCAGGGAGCATGACACCTCTGGTTTTGGTTTTTCTTAAGATTGCTTTGGCTGTTTGGGATTTTTTTCTGGTCCTATGCAAATTTTAGGATTGTTTATTTACGTGAAAAATGCCACTGAAATTTTGACAGGGACTACACTGAATATATAGGTTGATTTGAGTATTAGTATGGAAATTTTTACAATATTAATTCTTCCATTCTGGTTCATGAGCATAGTATATCTTCTATATATTTGTGTATTTAATTTCTTTCATCAGTGTCATATCATTTTTAATACGTACAGGTCTTTCACCTCCTTGGTTAAATATATTTCTAGGTGTTTTATTCTTTTTGATGCAATTATAAATGAGATTGTTTTCTTAATTTCTTTTTTCAAGTTTGTTATTAGTGTATAGAAATGCAACAGGTTTCTGTATATTGACTTTGCATCCTGCAACTTTACTGAATTCATGTGTTAGTTGTAATAGTTTTTTTTTGGTAGAGTTTGCAGGGTTTTCCATATATAATCTCACGTCATCTAAATTCCAAAACTAATGAAGTAGGATCATGGCTGAAGAATGATTGCAATATGGAGCCATTCTAAATTGTATGATCATTAAACTGTACTGGACATTCCACTATATAAAAAGCTCTTAAAATACTGCTTGAGTTTTTACTTGAAAAGAGTAAATTATTAGGTGCAAGGAGCTAATATAATATAACACTTTCTGAGAATTAGAAGAATCTGGTTGCTTCGTGTACTCTTAAATGCAGATTTTTCTTTCTTTTTTAAAATTTTTTTTTTTATTTTTTTAAATGTCTTATTTATTTCTAGGAGAGAGAGAGACAGCGTGAGCAGGGGAGGGTCAGAGAGAGAGGGAGTCACAGACTGAAACAGGCTCCAGGCTCTGAGCTGGCAGTCAGCACAGAGCCCGACGCGGGGCTCGAACCCACGAACCACGAGATCATGACCTAAGCGAAAGTCGGACGCTTAACCGACTAAGCCACCCAGGCGCCCCTAATGCAGATTTTTCAATATATAACTATAAGTCAACATGAAAAGCTGAAATCCAAATGAGTAAAAAAAAAATATGTAATCTCTTTAGTCTATATCTGTCATGTTCTAAATGATAAACGTCCCTTAATATGTCCCTTGATTAGAAAAAATTAAAAAGCACAACCTAATTCAATAATTAGATAATAATTGGTTAAAATAATTCAATTTAATTCCATTTGGTTATTAAGTTGGTATAATAATTTGGTTATCGAGTTTCTCAGCTCCCTCCTCACTTCCTTTTTCGCTTTCCAAGGTAATGCCTACCTGGTCATATGGTGGGAAGGGCACTGTGAAAGATAGATTTGACCTCATCTTTCTCCTGTTGGGTATAGACTCCTAATTATCTATGTTAGCCTACATCCATCTCACAGCCAGAATCACCATGGCATGCCCTAGTGGCCCTCAAGATGGTGACCGTGCTGCATAAGGACTGAAGGTAGCCTTAAAAGTCCACAGTGGCCCTTTGACTGATCGAGTCTCCTAACAGAGTTACTAAGATATACCAGTGCCCCAGAATGTTCAAGGACAGTCTTTGAGGTGGTGTTCGTGTTCAAAAGATGGGACAGGGATTGTCAAATGATCCTACCTGCCTTCTGTTGTACTCTCACTCATCTGAGCATTGTCCAAAAGTTGGCTTGATGGAAGCCTAAGAAAAGGGAGCTAGAGGTTAAGATTCATTTCTTTTTGGTTTTGTTTTTTGTTACCTGTCATTGGTTCTCTTCCATTTTTTTCTCTCATTCACTCCCAGAAAGAAAAATGGTCTCTTAATCAGTGTGGGCTGCTATAACAAAGTATCATAGGCTGGTAAGCTTATAAACAATAAAATCCAGAAGTTTAAGATCAGGTACTAGAATGGTGGGCTTCTGGGGAGATTTTCTTCCAGGTTGCAGACTGTCATCTTCTCATTGGGCCCTCATTGCATGCTTATGTGAGAAGGAGATGTACAGCTCTCTCGGATTTCTTTTATGAGGCACTAGCCCCACTTATGAGTATTCCACCATCATGATCTAGTTACTTCCTAAGCCTTCACCACCTAATATGGTGCTCCTTCCTTATCCTTGGGAGATATGTTCCGAGATTCCCAGTGAATGCCTCAAACCATAGATAGGACTGAACCCTTTATATACTATGTTTTTTTTTCTATGCCTATGTACCTATGATAAGGTTAGTGTATAAATTAGGTACACAACGAGATTAGCAATGATAACTGCTAATACAATAGAATAATTTTAACAATATACTGTAGTGAAAGTTATATGGATGTGGTCCTTTCCCTTTCTCAACATATCTTATTCTACTTTACCCACCTTATTGTGATAATATGAGATGATAAAATGGTAAGATGAAATGTGGTGATTGGCATGGCATTGTAATGTAGCTTGTAGGCTGCTATTGACATTCTGATGGATGGAGGAAATTCACTGCTTCCAGACTGTGGTTGACCACAAGTAGTAATTGAAACTGCAGAAAGGGTAACCGTGCCTAAGTGGGGACTATTGTACCATTATATTGCAAGCAAGGATTTCAACAAATGAGTTTTAGGGAGACATAAGCATTTAGTCCAGAACAAATGAGAAAGCTCTTCTTTCCTCCTTGTCGTAAAACTTTTCTCTAGCTCATAGTTAGTCTAAAAGAGATCCATTCCATACCATACAATAATCCTATCATCTTAGTCTTTCAGACTCGTTGTTAATACCATTAAGAAGGGACAACAATGGTATACTTAGAATCTGGAAAATACCTTTCCCAAACCATTTTCTCACAAAAGCATTAAATTTGCAAGTTCAAACTGAGTATTTTCTAGATTCTTCTTGCATCTCACAGTAACATATCTCAGTTTCTTCACAGGATTAATAATATACAATTGAGTGAAGGTTTTGTATCCCAAAAGGCAATATTAACAATTCTCAAATTATATTATCCATCATGTACATTTCAAAGTTGAATAATAACACACAATAACACAGTTTACTTTTTACTCTGGCCTTGTTTCCACACTGATCAATCATGGAATCCTGTAGAATTTACCATGTTTCTGTTTCATTGTCACTGTTGTACACGGTATTTTTATAATCATGTTCTTTGTAATAGCTTAGTAAGAAAAATATACTTTTAATATTTAATATAAAAATACTTATAGACTTAACCTCATCGCCATTTATATCCACAGGCCCCAGCACGTTTGATAAGGAGCTGAATTTATTATCTCAGTTACTAGAATTGGATTCTGCTCTAATGATTTGAGCCGGCCCTATGGGATCCTATTGCATTGTCAATTTACAACCCCAAAGATATGACTAAAAGCATTTTTGAATATTTTGGATATTTAGACAAATACTTGAGGCAACAAAAATATCCAGCGTTTTTAGATTTATAAATTAGACATTTTGTGATATTAAATTTCCAGATACGGCAAACCATTAATTTGATACATCAATGCTAAAGATGCAACCTTTTAGTAAATAGCAATTAGAAGTTTTCATTTGCACAAGAGTAAAGGACAGATTAAACTGTCTCACAAAACAAGCTGACTGAAAGGGCCCTATGTGAAAATTTGATTTAGTCATTTGAGCAAACTAGAGACTTTAATCTAATCCCACCTAAGTAAGTGTCAGTCAATAAAAGCTTCATTTAACAATAGTCAGGTCAGTATTTTACAAAGGATTTTTTTGTTTCCTGTTTTTTTGTTTTTTTGTTTTTTTTTTAATGCGCCCTGATATTAATTACAAATGACAAACGGAAACCCGTGTAAGACCCAGAAGGTTTACTTACCTGCCAGGGTAGTTACCACCATTGCTTTACTAAGAATGTCTGCTGTTGTAACTACAGTTCTGTGTAAGCAGGACTGATCTGCTGAAAGAAGGAATATTTGAAAACTTTAATTCATAAAATGATCTGAAGATTATTATGTATATTAGGTAGCATTCATAGCTTTAAATTCTATCAACTTGTTGCTTCGGCCATTATCATCACCAGTTTTATAAAATATTAGTCTTGTTTTTAAAGTTTTGGGTATATGTAAAAGCTCTTTTCTGTTTTTAGGATAGTTAAATTCTGGTCGTTACATCTAATGTCTTTTATAGACCTTGCCAATAGTATTTGAATGCAGATTTGTGTAAATGAGATCCTGTTCTGCATTCTCTTTCCTATTATGACCTGTTTTTCGTTAATTTAACCTATCTGCATTGTGCAGTAGTTATACAAAAGAAAAACTCCCTTGATGCAGAATTGATGTTTAGTATCTAACTTTCAGTGGTGAAATTTGTGCCTTTGATTTTTTATTGTATGCCCTGTTGCCCTGAGATAATTGATTGAGAAAGGCCTTAAATATTCTCACGGAGGATGGAGACTTAAGAAAATGCCTCAGAAGAGAAAGAAAAAAAAAGATTTTTAAAATTGATGCGTAGTTTACATACAATAAGATGCGATAATTGAAAATGTACAGTTTGATACGTTTTGGTGAATGCAGATGATTGAATTACCACGACCTCCATTAAAATAAAGAATATTTCCATAACTCCAGGCACTGCTCGAATTACATACTCTGCCCCAATCCCCTTGGTTTCCTACCCCCAGTCCAGGCAATGGTTGTTCTGATTTCCTTCACTTTAATTTACTTTGGCTTGTTCTGTATATAACCTGATACAAATGGAAGTACATTGCATGTATACTTTATTTATGCCATTTTTCGAATAATGTTTTTGAGATTTACCTAACATTATTGCATGCTTCAGGAATTTGTTTTGTTTTGTTTTGTTTGTTTTATTGCTGAGTAGCATTTTCTTTGTATGACAACAGTCATCTGTTGATGGATATTGGGTTAGTTCTTTAAACATGCCATGAATATTTTTGTAATAGTCTTTTTGTGAACATTCAAATATTTTCTTGGATAAATTCAAAGATGTAGTATTGTTTAATTATATAACAAACTGCCAAAATATTTTCCAAATAGATTGTGCAAAGTATCAATTTACTGACTCTCATCTCACAATTCCCTTTTCATTGCCTGTTCTGCAGTGATGTGGAAGCATGTAAGCATGTCCTATAACAAACAAAAATTAAGCTTTGTCAATGTAGGGAACTGCAAGGGCATTGCAGAGGGAAGAACTTCTCTTTCTGATTCTGAGGTACTTCTGTTTCTCCTTCTACTGCAGTGGTGCATGAAGGAGAGACATGCAGGGGTGCTTCACCACACCTGCATGCATGGTGTGTATGGCCCCACAGCAGGCTTGCATACCTGGTTTTGGTAGGCACTGTGTACCCCAGGTTTTGCACTTGGAAATGGGCTCCCAATGCTTCAACTCTCTCCATGCACCTGCCTGCTGGCTTCAGCCCACTTGCATACTGGATGGGAGTTTCCTGCTCAGTCTCAGCTGTAGTTCCCTTTCTTCCAGCCTCTCTGCACCATACCGGATGGGTGGAGGGAATAAGTGTGGTGTCGTGTACTTTGCCAGTGTCTATGGACCAACCGGCTCTGGTCCCACAAACTAAATAGACTTCTGAGCGATCCAGAGCACTTCAACCTTCTCCAATGAGTATTGAATCCCAAATCTGGGGAGGGGGCACACCTTTTTGGTTTGACTTTTCCATTGAAACTTCATATATTTTATTACAGTATTCTTTTGAGATTTTTTGCTCCATTTTTTACAGTTTTTTTTTTTTGGTATGATTAATGATTCCTTATTTTATTTATTTTTATTTTAGAGAGAGAGGAGAGAGTCTTAAGTAGGCTTCACACTTAGCACAGAGCTCAGTCCCACAACTGTGAGATCATGACCTGAGCCAAAATCAAGAGTTGTATGTTCAACCAACTAAGCCACGCAGGTGCCTCAGCAATTCCCTATTTTAACATTTCCCTATTTGAGTTACTACATCTTTTGTCTCCTAATTGGACATGGCCTAATCACAGTAATTATCTCATTCTATACTCCCACCAGCTGTGTGTTAGGGGTAATTGATCTAATTCTTGCCAACACTTTAGGGTTTACTTTTTTAATCTAACATTTCTTCTAGTAGTGAGGTATGCTCACTTACTGTGCTTTTAATTTTATATCAGATTGAATAGATGATATCAGGAGAATATCTCCTGATTCATACCCAAGATTAGATGGTCATAATATCATTTCTTGTTTATACATGTACACCTCTGTGTATGCATGTAAGTGTGTAAATTATCTAATGGTAGTAATGTTTGACACAACTTTCATAGGAAACCAATCTGTGCTTAGAAGTTTTGTTTTAGTCTTTTAAGGATTAGCTTCAATGTTCTTATTTATTTAATTATTGTTATTTTATATTTGAGAGAGAGAGAGAGAGCACATGTAGGGCAGGACAGGGGAGGGATAGAGAGATGGAGACAGAATCTGAAGTAAGCTCCAGGCTCTAAGCTGTCAGCACAGAGCCTGACGCGGGGCTCGAACTCAGGAACAGTGAGGTCAGGACCTGAGCTGAAGTCAAATGTTTAACTGACTGAGGCACCCAGGAGTCCCTGGACTCATTATCCTTCAAAAAGAGTTCATGGATTCTGCCATTCTCTCTCTCTCTGCCCTTTTCCCCCTTCATTGCTTGCTCTCTCTCTCTCTCTCTCTCTCTCAAAAATAAATAAACATTAAGAAAATTAAAGAAAGCGTTCATGTAAAATTTATCTTTACTTTTAAATAGTAAAAAAATAGAAGAGTAAACATTATTTAGGAAAGTGGTGAGTTTAGAATCAGTCAGTTTTATTGGACTGTGGTAATTCTGTGTCCTAACTGCGGAATGAGAAAGGCAGAGTGTCACTTAAAGTGGGCCAGGCACCATTTTGTAGCAAACTATAAGAGATTTTATGGTACCTTAATAACTATCAGTAAAAAATACAAATGATAATGCCAAATATGGTGTTTTCTATATGTCTGGAAATATTTATGCAGAGTTTCATAAACATTTTTTCAACTCAGTGCTAATATATTTTTTAAAAGTTTATGTATTTATTTTGAGAGAGAGAGAGAGAGATAATGAGCACAAGAGAGAGAATCCCAAGCAGGCTCCACACTGACATGGGGCTCAATCTCACAAAACCTGAAATCAGGACCTGAGCTGAAATCAAGAGCCTGACGCTTAACCACCTGAGGTACCCAATTGCCCTGAATTCAGTATCGATATTTAAAAACATTTCTTCCTTTTTATATAAAAGCTCCTTGGTAAGTTAAAGTACACAATTATAGAATATATTATTTTGTATATTAGAATTAGTCCAATTTCTTTAATTTCCAGATGAAAACACTAAGTACAGAATCATCAGAGAACTACAGGTAAGCATTATTTCAATAAGCTAAGACATTATTGCCCTGTTAGCAGGAACTTTTCTTTATGATTCTATTTTAGGCACCCTCTTAATAAGTATTAACTGAATCCTATTTATCTCAAACATTAGAATGAAAGTCCTAAGTATAAAGTTTTATGATGAGGATCCAGGAACATCATTTTTATGTACCAACTAATATATGAGAATGGAAACCAGTAAAAATAATAGGTTTTTACATATAATCAGGCATTCTGGAATGCATCACTTTTATAAAAGAAACACTATTAACATTTATCCCTTTAAGGAGCTTGGAAGATAATATGATATCTTGACAAAGTAAAAGAACAATAAAGAACAGAAGAGAGTGACATTTTTAAATTGTCATGAACACTTTAACTACTACTAGACCAGAATGACTGTGGCACAAACTTCTGCCTTGTAACAGCATGTAGAGTTTTTATTAACTCCGAGTTATCAATGTAATAGTTGCATTGCACACAACTGTATAAGATGGGATATCATTGGAATAAACATTGTGATATTTTGATATACATTTACTACAAAAGAAATGAACACACTAGTTGCATCCAGATGTGCTGATTGTGTAGATCTCCATGTTTAATGTTTGTAACGGGGAGACCAGAGTTACAGTGGAAGGATTTAATATAACTAAAGTAATATTAAGGTTTAAAACTTAAGAAAAGTCAGTCCAAAGACTTGCAGCCACATTTAATCACATTTAGCACCACCAAATTGGCTGTCAAAAGTCTAATTAACTATCAGGCATTAGCTCTATTTTCCATGCTGCTCACTTGCACAGTCTTTCATGATAACATCTGGCAAGTTTAAAAAAAAAATCCCTAGAAAACCACTTCTTCCTATCGTTTCACAACAGAGAGTTTTAGTGAAATGAACTGTTGTTAAAACAACAACAAAAGCATATTCAGTGCTTCATTGTTGAACTGTGAAGGTTTTTAAAACATGTTTGAGTTACTGGTCACTTCATTTTATCTGAAAACACACAATTCAGTTTAAAGAGACATTTCACCAAGGAAATGTTGATGGGTATGAGTTTTACTTTTATTTTATGCGTTTCACTATTTAGTGATGTTGGAATTTTTCCAACAGTTTTCCAGAATTGAAATCCAGCTCTCAGGACACAGTTCGTCTGCTCTTAAATCATGATGAATGTTTAACTTAGTTTTTGGTTTCTTGAGTTTTTCCCCTAACGGCTGAAGAGTTCTTCATTACTTAAATATACTTATGTTACCAGTTGACGTCCTAAGAGTGGGATATATTTGCTTATGTGTTTGCTATAATAGTTGGAGATAAGCATTTCACAACACAGATTTTGAAGATAAGAAAATATTATAATATCTAAGAAGTAAAGGTTGATTGCTTACAGAGAACTGGATGAAAATAGACTTATTAATTAGTGGTGACTGATGGCAAAATAATAAGAAATAATATTTTTATTGTGGCTAGAAAAAAGTAATTATCAAATAGGAATACCAGACACAGATCAATTATCCTTTAAAACTGATTGGAAAATAAAAATACATTCGGAAAAATATATAAAATGTTTAGCACAAATTGTACATGCTGAAAAACCTATAAAATGATATGGTTCAACAAATAAAATTATACAAGAGAACCCAAAAGAAAGTATGAACTGCAAGCAGCAATGATGGGCCAATAATTTGGTAGATTTGATACTTTTAAATCATGTCAGTAAAAATAATAGTAGAAATACTGACTATTTTGGAGTGCCTGGTTGGCTCGGTTGGTCTAGTGCTTGACTCTTGATTTTGGCTCAGGTTATGATCTCAATGTTCATGAGATTGAGCCCCACATCAGGCTCTACTCTGACAGCACAGAGACTGCTTGGGATTCTCTTTCTCCCTTCCTCTCTGCCCCTCCACTGCTCATACCCTCTCTTGAGAAACAAATAAATTAATTTAAAAAATTTAAAGTCTTAAAAATACTATTTTGCAGTGGTTCTATGTTAAAGTGCAGAGTAACTCATGGAAATTGGTGTGGAAGTTGAATGTTAAAGATTTGGTGTTAACATGTTCTAAGGTCCTATTAATCTTAAGAAGGAGGGTAATCTACTTGTTGTATGGTTATTTGCATTCAGTGATGCTAGATATGTATTTAAATCTAAAGGAAATCACTAAGAGAGATTTTATAACTTCCAAACTAACAAAGAAAAAGGTACTTGATAAAATATAATTACTACACTTTGAGGAAGAAAAGAAGAAAGACAGAAAAAGAAAAAAAGAAAGAAAATATTGCAAAATAGGAAACACAAAAGAAGTGACAGAAAAGAGTGCAATTATATTGAAAAAGTCACTACGGAAACAGAAGAGATAGGTCCCTTTAGACTGGGCTTATAAATCCACCCAAGAGTGCTTGAGAACATTGTTAAAATATAAAAATTAAGTAAAAATAAAGAAGTTTAGACAAAAGTTAACTGGGCAAATACTAACAAAAGGAAATTATTTACAGCAATGTTTGTAACAGAAAAAGGCCACAAATTGTGGAAGTGAGGTGCTAGATGTTTATTCAGCTGATTTGGATGCAGTTGCCTCCACATACTTATTCCAACAGACCCACACTTGACCCTTTCAAAACCATCTTTTATTTCTGCTCTGTAGTCAGCATTGTCCCCCACACCCATCTTCCTTCCTTCCTTCCTTCTTATCCTTTTTCTTCTGGACATTGTTAGTTTGCTTTTCTCTTTTATTTTTTGATTTTTTCCCATGTTTATTTATTTTTGAAAGAGACAGAGAGAGAGAGAGTAAGTGGAGGAAGGACAGAGAGAGAGGGAGACACAGAATCCGAGGCAGGCTCCAGGCTCTGAGAGGTCAGCACAGAGCCCGATGCTGGGCTCGAACACAGGAACCACGAGGTCATGATTTGAGCCGAAGTCAGACTCTCAACAACTGAGCCATCCAGGTGCCCCGTTAGTTTGCTTGTCTTCATCAAGTATTATTCAAGGCATAACCAAATTCTAGTGAGTGATTTCTGTACCATTGCAAACCTCATTATGTCACTCTCCAAATTAAAATCACTCAATGACATGGCATTACCTATAAGGTAGACCTCCAAAAGCTAAGAAGCTTTCATCTGCCTCTCTATTGTTGTTTTATTTTGCTTTCCACAATACTTGCAGGTAGCATGGACATTTTGTATTTCATCCATCTTGAACTGTTATTCCAGGAATAATGCATCCTTTTTATACTTTTATGCATTTATACTGTCTCCTCATACTGGGGTTTTCTTTCATTTTGCTCATTGTACGTTTCAAAACCTACCTAAGTTTTCATTCATTCTAATCATCCCCCATCCCTTCATCTGTGTGTGTATATTTTCACATAGCTAAATATTTATACATACACAAATATATGTATATAGTTACCACTTAATGTGTTCTAATTGCCTTTTCTGTACATCTTTTTTCCAATAAAAATGTTGAATCTTTTGAGGACAGGATCCATTCTACGTAGGATATCTGGTGCCAGAAGTATACACAGAAATCCAATATCACTCTTTGAAAAAAGATTGTGAATTTGGAGATCATCTAGTCCAAAATCTTTAATTTTTAGATGAGCGTATCAGGCTACCTAGAGATTACTAGTTTTTACTACATTGGTCTTTGAAAAATCTGAATCAACATGGGGACAGTTAAGTCTTTCTTATATTTTTCAAGTTTCTATATTTGCCAGTTTCCCTGGCATTGGCTTAACTAAGATAACTGGTTCATCATTAAAAGCACTAAAAATTAAATGCGGAATTATTTAAGAGTGTGTTAGCCTAGAATAATTAGGATTTAATTTAAAAACCTAGGCTTTTTTTGTGGATAAACACTGCTAACTCCTAGAAGCCAGTTTGTGCAGATTAAGAGTTCTGATATTCTCTGTTTTAAAGTTTATTTCAGTTCTTGGGGTGCCTGGGTGACTCAGTTGGTTAAGCGTCCAACTTCAGCTCAGGTCATGATCTCATGGTTCGTGGGTTCAAGCCCCGTGTCGGGCTCTGTGCTGACAGCTCAGAGCCTGGAGCCTGTAACTCCCTCTGTCTCTGACCCTTTCCTGCTTGCTCTGTGTCTCTCTGACTCTCAAAAATAAATAAAAAACATTAAAAAAATTTTTTAAGTTTATTTCAATTCTTGACAATAACAATAATACCTATTTTTGCACCTTGATGACACCACTTTTTGCCTTTCCTTCTTTCCTTCTTTCCATACCACCTCCACGGAGTATGAATACTAATGATACCTCTGCTGAATTGAGAATTCAGTACCTTTCAGTCACTGTCCTCATTTGTTTTCGTGTCCTGCCATTTGCATTGTGTGTCCTTACTTTTCAGTTCCCCTTACATAGGGACTTCTCTTCAAGAATTAGATCTTTCTTAATTGACATACCTGTCTACATTTACATTTGTTTTCTGCTCATGCCTATCCCTGCTGGAGCAGGCACTTCCTTCCACATTAGCAGCTGGATCTGGCTGGATATGTCCTGGCTTACTATGCTCTAGAAATTAGAGGGGGATTCTGACTAAAAACCGAGTATTCTGGGAAAAAAAGTAGAGAAAATCCTGTATCACAAATGAAATGCAACTACATTGTAGATGAAAGCATAAGGCGACTGTTCGGTATGGGGGCAGCTTTGTTTGGAAACAAAACAATACAAAAACAGTATTCGTTAGGTCTCCAGGTTAGTTCACATCAATCAGAAAGATTATGAAAGACGAAGACAAAAAGAACATGCCCAAATGAATTCGAGTGCACTGGCTGAAATCTTTTGTGCTGGGTGATTGGGTTGTTTTGCTGGATGCCTGAGAAGAAGTTAAGTACAATAATACAGAATAGAACAGGAAATACTAATTTTAATGAGATGGAAAGAGGATAGCAACAGAGGGAGGTGATGAATTTCTGCCAGGCTATTTTAAAATACAGGATTAAGTGTAATCCATGAGCTTCAGCCAAGGGGAAGATGGCTGTGTTATTGTTGTCATTTCACGAATAAAATCTCAAGCATCTGTATTTACTTTGTGTGATATTTTATAATTTTTAAGCTGCCAACAATGTAAGTTCTACTCAAAAATACAGATGGTTAAAATCACATACACAGAAAGTGATCTTTTCCTTATTGCAGATCCTATGTATCTGATTCTTTTGTTCACCTTCTATCATATTTACCATCTCCTGACAAATACTACTACACTTAAAAAATATTAATGTTTATTTGTTTTTGAGAGTGGGATAGAGAGAGAAAGAGCAAGTGGGGGAGACAGAAGATCTGAAGCAGGCTCCAGGCCCTGAGCTGTCAGCACAGAGCCTGCCTCAGGGCTCCAACCCACGAACTGTAAGATCATGTCCTGAGCCAAAGCCAGACGTTCAACCTATTGAGCCACCTAGGCACCCTGACATTACTACTCTTTTATTTGACCATTTATGCAGAACTTTATTGAAAATTTTCATTAAGTTAATTTTCATGTGCTATATTTGTTCCAATAATTTTCTTCTTATTATACACCAGTTTTGGAGTTCTGATGTCTTTTATTAAGTGGATATAATGTAGGAGGTGTCATAGAATCTTAGGAAATTATCTAATGTACGCTGCATAAGGTAAAGAAAACTAGAAGGAATAACTAAAAATAACTATTAATTGTCTGCATTGGGTGTGTAACTAGGTTAGATTAACCATGATCATTTCATATGTACTGTAGTATTGTATTTCAAAGCAAAAACACTCCCTTTTCAGAATAATATGTCCTAGGTTAACTATATTCACAATGAGTTTAGGACATGTGAATATAAGGTACGGTGGTAGGTACAATGACATTGTTTTATTAGGCAGAATTATTTAAAAGTGAATATTAAAAATTAAAAATCAAAATAGACTAAGGATTAGAAATAACACAATACAGTTTAATCCCTTCTAAGTTATTGTATGTTTTTCCTTTATGTTGTCTAACAAGAAGTCACACAGTTTTAAGGTGCAGTAGTTCAATGAGACAGTTTTCTATTTGTGATGAATTAAATTGCTATAGTATAATGAGAATGTTCTAGCAATTTGCATTTGCATGGTGAACAAGGTATATGCAACATTTCATAGAAAATAAAATAGCTAATATTGCTTTGTTGAATTTTGAAATGACTCATAAATTAAGGGAAGTTATAATTGATCTAACCATTGCCATCAAAACCCTCCCCCTTTTTTTTAGTATGGAGGAAATTTAAACATTAGTGTTCCAAATAGATGCATTTATTGTATTGACAATATTATGTTATAAGATGTCTTTTAGTGAATATTTTATTAACTATATGTGTTAGTATTTTTAATTTGAGTAAAGTATCTGAAATCTTGAAAGTTTTATTGAAATAATATATTTTTAAACAAAGAAAATATGTTTTTATTTTTTAATTAATTTATTTAAATTCAATTGAGTTAACATACAGTGTAATATTGCTTTGGGAATAGAACACAGTGATTCATTATTCATGTATAACACCCAGTGCTCATCTCAACAAGTGTCCTCCTTAATGCCTGTCACCCATTTAGCCCATCCCCCACCCAAAACCCCTCCAGCATCCTTCAGTTTGTTCTCTGTATTTAAAAGTCTCCTATGGTTTGCTTCCCTATCTGTTTTCATCTTATTTTTCCTTCCCTTTCCCTATGTTCATCTGTTCTGTTTCTTAAATTCCACATATGAGTGAATCATATATTTGCCTTTCACTGACCGACTGTATGCATCTCTCTATATAATTTGTATCTGCATTTTATTAAAATTGGGTTAATTTATTGGATATCAAAATGTATTCACTTTTGTTAACCTATTGATTTAACATATTCATAAAGCTTAATTTGATTTATACACCAGATGTTAGTCTAGTTTACTCTAGGCTTATGATTTGAAAAGATTGGCTCAAATCCACTTATCATGTTCAATGAAAAGCTCAGGGCTTTACCAAAAAAAATTGCATATTCCAAATAAAAAATTTTAAGGTCACTTTGGCACCACTTTTCTATAGGCATTAGAATTTTATTTTCAGTTTTCATCTTGCATAGGTTATTTCTCTCAGTTGTGACATGTACCCAAAGGGGATACTCAGTGCCTTTTTCTTAGTTGTGCCAACTCCCTCACTGGCTTTCTAGCCACAAAAATCACAACAAAATATCATCAAACCTCACCAATAATGATTACCAATAGAAGCATTATTCATAATAAACAAAAGGTAGAAACAACCAAAATTCCCCTCAACTATTGAGTGGATGAATAAAATGTGGCATATCTATATAGAGAGATGGTATTCAGTAATTTAAAGGAATAAAGTAGTGATACACGAAGCCGTATAGTTGAACCTTGGAATTGTGGTCCGAAACAAAGGAAGCCAGTCACAGAGGACCACACATGTGTAATTCTATTTACATAAAATGTTCAGAATAGGCATATCTGTAGAGGCAGAAATTAGTGGTTGTGAAGGAGCTGGGGGAGTTGGGAGTAGGAGGGTGATAAGTAAAGGGTATCATTTCTTTGAGAAGATAAAAGTTTCTAAATTGGGGCACCTATGTGACTCAGTCTGGTGAGTGTTTGACTCTTGATTGGGCTCAAGTCATGATCTTATGGTTCATGGGATGGAGGCCCTTGGCGTCTGGGCTGACGGCACAGAGTCTGCTTGGAATTCTCTCTCTTTTCCTCTTTCTCTGGCCCTCCCCTGCTCACACTCTCACACACTCTCCCTCTTTCTCTCAAAATAAATAAATTAACATTTTAAAAAATATTCTAAAATTGATTACGATAATAGTTTCACAGTTGTGAATATACTGAAAACCACTGAATGTAAACATTTAAAGGATGGATTGCATGCAAATTAAATCAATAAGAGTGTTATTTAAAATATCACCAACAAATCACTGTCTAGGCAAGAAAGGTTTTGTCTAGAGAAATGGGAGTTCAAACATCAGACACAAACAATTTTAAAATGAAAATGCAATATCTCAGAATTATTACCCTGATATACTCAACCAGCCCAGCTCTAGACTTTTCTTGCATATCAAAGGACTCATTAATGCCCACTAACATGTTTTGAGTTTGATCCCATATCTCCACCCACCTGCATCTATCTAGAGAAAGCAAAAATATAAAATATAATCCTCAACTGACAGAAGTATTACAGAAACACACCCCAACTTTATTCTGTACCTGTATTGCTTCGAGGACAGTAATAAGTGTAGAAACTTTTGGTCTTCTATTTTGATTATATATTGTTTGATCATAGGGGTGTGTGTATTTTAGCTTCTGCATAGAATAAGTAAGACTAATTTGCAGCCATCTATGAACTCTGAGTTATATGAAGTATAACTAAAAAAATAGAAGTATCTCTTTGAAGAGGAAGAAGGTGAAGAAAACTTAGAGCTGAACTGCTATGTAAATTTCTGATAAAACTGTTTGATGGGATTAGATACCTCCATTTTGCAGAAATGTATCTTAATATTTTCTGAACTTTTTTTTTTTTTTAGCTTTAGATCCAGCTAAAGATCCATGCTTAAAGATGAAGTGTAGTCGCCATAAAGTGTGCATTGCCCAGGATTCTCAGACGGCAGTCTGCATTAGTCACCGGAGGCTTACACACAGGTAAACATTACTAAATTAGATTCCACTGATTGAACAGTACTCTTTACTACGAATAACTGCATAGTGTAAATATTTGGCAATGTCTGCTAAGCTTTTATCCAGAGTTTTATTGAAATAATTTCTGAAGGTTGTTTAATACAATTATGATTTACTTGGGTTAAACATTGTAATCAATCAGAATTACTATGGATTATAGAATTTAGGCATATATCATTAAATAAATAGGATTTTGTGAAGATTGGATTAAAGTGTTATATCTGCATATTTACAGTTTTTTCAGTGTTGAGAAGTATAATTTTGGCACCTTCTAAATATTTATGCTTATGCCTAGTTTCCTCAAGGAATAATTGGAAACAAAGTTAAAGGGCAAAAGAAAGAAAGAAAGAAAGCAAATGATTGATGTTCATTTAAAAAAGATAAAATGTCCCAATATAGAGAAATGGGCCTAGAACCCTTTAGGACACCTTCCTTTAAGGAAGCAATCATATTGGTAGAGTCCATGTAGTCTGGAAGCTGCCAGAAAATTTCAAGAGAAGAAGGAGTTTTAAATATTGTGTTTTAGTGATATCACTGCTTCTGTCAGAATGGCTCTATGTTGAGAAGGATCAGTAATTTAGAAATAGTCTGTGTAGTTTCATGCTGAGTCTTAAGTATTGAAACATGGTACAATCAAAAATGAAATCACTGGGTAACTGACTGAAGCAAGCAGGTATATATATCCATCCTCTTGATCACTGTTAAAAGAATTCTCTTTATGAGAACACTCTCTTTTGTGATATTGGACTTGTACTGCTTTCGCATCAATTGAGCAAGGGAATTTCACTGTTTGGGTATGTTCAGGGATTAATTGCTTTTTGACTTTAGTGTCCTTACTCTAAAGTCTATTATTCAAACACACCAACAGAGAAAAAAAAAAAAAAACATTAGAGAATAAGAATGTAAGTAATGTTTCTAGAAAATGACAAAATTTAAGTTTTTTTGACTTTTCTTATTAGTTTGAAAGCACAAATGCATAAAGCCTTTTATTACATACTCTATGGAGTAAAGGAGGTGTTTAATCCATAACACCACATTTATAGCAACAGATTTCAAGTACTGAGACAGGCTGGCTAATGGAGCTAAGATAAAGAGTTTGGGAATAAGTTCACTTAGGACAAAGAATCGTGGCATATCAATAATAAACTTGCAGAAGTAAGAGACAGGAAGAAAGACAGGAAGTCTGGAGATGCAAAGTATAAAAGACTTGTAGGAAATAGCATTGCTATAAGGTCAATGTACTGTGGGAGGGCACAGAATGGTAAAACAGAGTTACTGGCAATACTCAAGCATATCCTCAGTTACTTTTATAAAGGGATACCAAGACAGAATGTTATTTTTCTATATATCTCCCTCAGATTCCAAAAAGTTTCTGAATTACTTGGACTTATATTAATTAATCACCAAAAATTTAAATATTAGTACTCAAATGTATGTATGGCAGGTATAGGGGAGAGTTGATTTCTACTTGAGAAATCAATAGGAGGGTAGTGTTGAAATGCATTCATGTATAATCCCTCACCTAAGTTCCAGAGACTTAGTCAATTCATTTCATATAAAAGCAAAAACTGTTTTATCACAAGTGTCAGAGACCCTGGGAAAGGTTTTCATTTAACACACAGTTAACATCTCATTGACCCTTTAGCCCCTGGCCCCCTGAACCAAGTCAAAGAGCAACTGAAGTCTTCACAGTTAATTGCATGCCCAGGGCAGAGACTCTCTCCTTTCCACAACTGCTGAACACTGAAGCCAGGAGAGGTTAAAGTAACTGATTCAAGTTCACAAAGCTGGGAATTATTTAGTGCATTGATTCCAGTCTATGTTTACTGACACCAAAGTCCATGCTTTTAACAACTGTTTTCACTGCTTCTCTAACCTATTAAACAAAGATATAACTACAGACAAAAATAAACTTCCTTAATGTGATAAAGACTCAGAACAAAAGCTAGAGTATTTCTTAGTATAAGCAGGTGCAATGTCATCAGTGGAGAACCATTACCAACACTGCCTTTGGTATAGTGGTAAGCTGGGACAGTGGGGGAGTCCACTGTATTTTAAGTAGGTGGACTTCAAAGTGTTTTATGTACATATTATTTACTCCTGTTTTTTTTTCTGATAAAGTATTATAAAATTTGCACACAGTGCACACCATATTCAATAAATATATAACTAGTTCCAAAGAATTGATTTTAAGATTAATATTTGATATGCTTTATTTGCTTTGAGGATGTCAGTACATAGTGAATGTTTATACAGCATTTAGAGAAGGAGACTTTTGCCAAGAAGTTTGATCAATAAAGGTGTCTAATGTAAATAAAGAAAGTCTTAACTCTGGGGTGTGTGTAAATTGGGGGCAGGGTACATAAAATAAGCAAAACAGGTTTAATTAATCAATGTTGGCCATTTACATAGTTTAGAATGGAAATTACTATTGTTTTGATTTAAAGGAACAGCTTTCTTTTTTCTTTTTTCTTTTCTTGATCTCATAAAAGAGAAAATGAAATTTCTTGTTTGCTTCTGTAGAGAGAATGTCATTTTTCAAAGAGGTTTTGCTAATTCCCCCACCCTCCTCAAACTAGATAACGCATCCATTTTTCCATTACCTTACCCTGTGCTTCTCTTTTTGAAATACTCATTACATTTGTAATAAATTGTCTAACATCAATCTCCTTCAACTGACAGGAAGCTTATGAAGGTAAGGTCTGTGTCTTACTTACAACTTTATATGCAACTTGACGTACTAGTTAGTATATTGTTCTTTGAATAATGTATTAAAAGATAAAAGAGCTTTTGTTTTTGAATGTTAGAGAAGAAAATTGGGTAGTTTGATCAATTGAACTGGTCAACCTAGATAATCTAAGTGTGGAGTTTTTTTCTGTGTGCCTTGCGCATATTTGTTGGAGATAGTCTGGGAATGACATAGGAGTCAATTAAATAAATGTAAATAAATTTATTGAGAAAGATGTGTTCTACAGGGCAGTAGGAAAATCCTGAACTTATCCCCTCTCATGGACACAACAACTTTACAATTACATATGGAAACATTTCCTCTGGAAAAGACCTAAAAATGGAATAAACAGAGCTCTACAACAAGGGAAAAAAGGGAACGTTGTAGGGAAAAAAAAAAAAAAAAACAACAGCAATCCATGACCAGGATGGCTCTCAAAATTATGGAACTTTTCCCTGAGAAGTAAAGGGTCTGTGTCTACATCAGACACCCTAATGCTTAGATCCTTCACAGGACAGATTAGTGCCCCAAATTCCATGTCTTGAAAACCAGTGGGAATTACATCCACGAAAACCATAGAACTGTAGGGAATGGAGAACACAGAATCACTTGTCCTGGGATCCAGCACAAAAACACCAGTTTGAAAAGAAACTAGAACATATGTGAAGAAGATCCAGTCACTGATCTTAAAGCATCTGCTGGAAATACAAGAAGCTGGGACTGTCCCTGCAGACAGAGGTGCCATTTTTGCAAACTCACTGAAAATGCAGGCACTGGTGTCTACCATTATAGAATTCTCTCTCTAACCTGTTAGCACCAGAGGATGTGCCCCACCAAGAGCTCCACCAGCCCTCATGCTGGAGCCACACATCACATGTGGGCTCAAGTGAGAGCCATGCTCACTCCTGTGTCACAGCCACATGCTACAACTGGGCCTGGTGAGAGCCCTGCCCACCCCCATTCTGCAGCTACAGCCTCAGCCCAGAAGACGGATGCACACAGCTCACACAGGGATGATTCTGGCTGCCATAGAGGATAGCTTTCTGAGCTACATGACTTCTGAGCTCCACAGCATATATCCTACATTAGTCCACTCCTTTCAGATGATGAGAGGCAGCTGATTTGCCTAATACATAGAAACAAACACAGAGAGTCTGGCAAAATGTACAAAGAGAAGACTTTTCCTCTTCTGAGGACAAGACAAAACCTCAGAAAAATACCTGAAGGAAACAGAGTTAAGCGATTTACCTGATAAAGAGTTCCAAGTGATGGTCATAAAGATGCTCCCAGAACCTGGAAGAAAAATGGATGAACATAGTGAGAACTTCAATAAAGAGACAGAAAACATAAGGAAGTGCCAAACAAAAATCACAAAACTGAAGAATACAATAATTAAATTAAACGATTTCCACTGAGTGGCTCAACAGGGGGCTGGATGAAGCAGAAGAATGTATCCGTCTGCTGGAATACAAATCATTGGAACTCATCCAGACAGAGAAGAAAAAAAACAATTATAATATAAAATTGAAGTTTTTTAGTTATTTTAAAGGACTGTTGGGAAAACATTAAGCAGATTAGCATTTGTGGTATATGGGTACAAGAAAGAGAAGAAACACAAAAGGCCAAAAAACTTATTTGAAGAAATGATAGCTGAATCACTTCCCTAATCTCGGGAAGAAAACAGACCGACAGGTCCAAGAAGCCCAGAGAGTTCTACACAAGTTAAATCCAAAGAGATCCACTTTAAGGCTCATTATAGTTAAACTGTTAAAAGGCAAAGATAAAGAGAAAATAATCCTAAATCCAGAAAGAGATAAACAACTTGTTACATAAAAGGAAATTCCATAAGGCTGTCAGCAGATTTTCAACACAAGCTTTGCTTACCAGAAAGGAGTGGCATATTTTCAAAGAGCTAAAAGAAAAAAACAAAACAAAACCTTCCAACTAAGAATTATTTAGCCTGCAAGGTTATCATTCAGAATTGAAGGAGAGATTAAGAGTTTTTCAGACAAGCCATTGATAGGTATATGGATAAAAATGATGTCACACACACACACACGAACTACTATTCAGCCATAAAGATGAATGAAATCTTGCCATAATTCTACCATAGCATGGGTAGAACTTAAGGGTATTACTCTAACTGAAATAAATCGGATGGAAGAAAACAAATCCTTTTTGCTTTCACTCATATGTGGAAAATCTACAACAACAAAACATATGAATAAACAAAACAATACAAAAATAAACTTGTAGATATAGAGAACAGATTGATGATTACCTAATGGGTGAAGTGGACTTAACTGTGTGGTGATAAGTGGTAACTTGACTTGGTGGTGATCACTTTGTTGTGTATACAGATATCAAAGTATAATTTTGTATACCTGAAAGTCATATAATGTTATATGCCAATTTTATATTAATAAGAATAAATTTATTGATTGAATAAACAAATAATTGCCAGCAAAAAAAGGGAGAGGAGGATATGAAAATATGAGGGAGAAATGATTCTCTTACAATTAGACCCTTAGGTAGCTGGTAGACCCTTGTCTTAGGTTTGTAAATGATTGAAACAATTGCTAGTGCTGTAAATAACAATATGTGTCTTTGACATTGGAAAAATAGACTGATCAGGAGGTTCATGCTGTGTTTTACACAAGCTGTGAACACTATTGCCAGTGTGGAGAAGGTTGAAAACTCTGCAAGTAAGTCATGGTCAAATCATATGTTTGGACATTTGTCTCATGAAGAATTTATCTCAAACAAACGTGATACCTGTGTGCTTGTGCTGGTTTTCTGTTACCGTTATCATCGCCAATTACAACAAAAGAGTTTTATGAATAATGAGAGAATCTTAAACTGCAGTGTGTTTTCTAAGATTTAGACGCTTTATATAAAATATATGATGGGTTTGCTAGGTTTTGAAAATGACCCACTTTATATTGTTATCATGGGGAAAAGCTCTGGAGATGCTTACAGTTGAGAGTCTTTGTTTCCCTGTCCTTGTACATTGTGAGCAAGAAGCCTAGTGTTTTATGCTCCCTTTGCTGCCTGTGCAGCTGCACATAATTAACACTATTTCTAGATCAGTGTTTCAGGCACCAATCAATGAATGCTGCTTATATTAAAAAAAAAGTTTTAGCATAGCAAAACAGTAAGGTTGAAGAAGTTATTATAGGACAAATCTAGCCATGGTAATTTCTGGTCCATTTACACCAAAGGTTGAAAAAGCATCAATAAGGAAATGGTTTGGGCCTTGTAAAAAGGCATTATAAAAAAGTGTGATGAAGCTAATATAAAATACTATTTATTAAAACAGATATCAAAGGAATGTGAGTCCTAAAACTCCTCTATTTTAACTATACACTTTTATAATTCATAATCTTGATGGCCATTTTAAAAAGAAAACCTGAATTTCCTTATGTAATTATTAAATATATGACTATGGTATTTATATTTCCATTATTGTACTGTTGAAATATTTATGATGGAAAGATTCAGTCACAGGGCTTATTTATAGTAGAGTCTCAAAAATGTTTGTTGAATAGAATGGAACTTATAGCTGTTTTAAAACAATGCTCCTTACACTTATGTAAGGTTTAGCCCATGGAGTATATAAATGTGTTGATATTGTCCTTAGGGAGAATGAAAGCCAGCATTTATTGCACACTTAATATGTGCAAAAATTTTTTTACTAAGTGATTTAAATTTATTTAGTTTTATACAACATCCCAAAAGTTTTCTACTAAAGACTAGTATGGTCCTTTTATAGAATCAAAAACTGATGCTCTGAGATTTTGGATATTCTGCCTCAGATTATATAAAGAGGGTAGATAGCTGGATAAAACAGACAAATGTAGGATTTGAAATCAAGTTTATCTTTTTATACACACATTCCTTTTTATAATTATAAATTAATTGTGAACATATCATTGTTTATACATTTATGAATAGATGTTTATATAACTATTTAAGTACCTCACTATCCATAGATCTTTCAGTTAGAATCTAGAGGTTTTGCAACACTTTTTTTTAAATGGACTTTATTTTTTTAGAATAGTTCTGGCTTAGCAGCAATAGTGAGCAAAAGTCATGGAAAATTTCCATATACCCTGTCCCCACATTTGCATAACCATTATCCATTATCAACGACTCCCACCAGGAGGGTACATTAGTCATATTTCATAAATTTACATTGACACATACATTATCATCCAAAGTTCATCGTTTATATTATTTTTTAATATTACTTGCATTTAAAAAGAGGTCATAGTATCTTGGATAGTGAATTAGTGTAACTTCTTAAAACATAGATAACACCTAAAGTTAATCATGTTTCATTTCTTTCTTGAACTTTTCTAATGCTCTGTCTCTCTCTCTCACTACACACACACACACACACACACACACATAATGACACAGATGTGTGTGTATATATATATACATATGTATATATATACATGCATATATGTATATATATGGCTATTGTTCCAGAATTTGTTCCTTTAATTATTATATTGTAATATCTTTTGAAACATAATATTTGATACTTACAAAGCATATACATGAGACACTCATCTATACATTTTATAGATGTTAAATAATTTTATCTTACAACTCTATATATCTTTAAGAAAATTGCTGAGTTACTCTTGCTTAATGTACAATTTCTTGGCATATTTTAACCCATGTTGTCTTTTTGCTGAATATGCAATTCTTGGGTTATCTATTCTGATATCACCTTCAAGAGAATTTAATCCCTAGATACTTGAGAACTGCACATAAGAAGAAAATGTAATTCATTAAACTAAACATTTATATCAGTCATTATAATGTGGTCAAGTTTTACTTCAGATGCTCTGTATTGCAAAAACAAAAAGTATGTTTCTCAAATATAAAAATAAGACAACACTGATTATATTTTTAAATACACAGCATATAATGTCATTACTATCATATTATCCCCACTTCTGCTGAAAATTAGGGGCTTGTTGATTAAAGTCCAAAATCCTTGGCATAGTCCATTGTCACAGGACCCAGGTAGCTTTATAGCATCCTCTGCAGATTTCTCCTGGGGACAAATCTCAGTCTTAGCACTGTAGGAAATTCATTGTGTGAAAAGATGGAAGAGAACACAGAGGTCAGACTCCAACACAGCGTCAGGACTGCCTGACTTCACAGTCTAGTCTCAATCTGCTAACTGTGTGATCTTGACCACACAATTAAATTCTCTGTACTTCAGTTCCTGTAAAGTAGGAATGATAAAAATGGTACTTTGTGATGATGCTGATTTAAGGATCCATACAGAGTAGACATTGTGTAAGGGTTAGTTCCTATTATTTTTTTCCTTTAAACATGTTAATATAGTTTATAATCATAGATTCTTGTTATGTCTGAGATTTTTTTCCTGGGGAAATGTTCTGTCCGTTTATTCCTTTGTTCTGATAAATACTCCATTAATCAAGAGGCTTTTAGCATGATGGTTATTGGTATGTAATTTGAAATTAGACTGGTTGGCTTTGAAGTTTGTCTCCATCTTTTGGTAGTAGAATGACTTTGAGCATACTAAGCTCTCCAAACCTCAGTTTTCTTGTTTATAAAATAGAGATGATAAATGTACTATCTACCTCCCTTGGTTTTGTTAAAATATAAAGACATAATTTGTGTAACACCCTTTTCACAATGTAAGCAATCAATAAACATTAATAACTGAGAAATCTCTATCCAGCTTTCTCTGACACGTGTCCCAGCACAAGGAAGAATTAAATTCTCCTTTATCATTGTGCCCAGAGCACATTAGAAATCCTTTTTTTATCTACCTGTATCATAGTAATTTGTTTATATATTTAATAACTTAAGGTTGAGCTACAGTTGAAACAATATTTGAAAAAAATAAAGGTTGACTTCTGACATGATTATAAGAGATGATATTTCAGGTTACGTTGTTTTTCAAGTAGAAGCAGTTATGATTTTGCCAGCTGAGAATGGAGAGGATGGGAATGATGTGTCATACTTGTGTTGGGGAAATATGAGAGAGACAGCTACTTCAGGGAAATAGCAAGGAAATAAACATACTTCATTCTCCTGGAGGTTATTAGAGTGCTATCCTTTGAAATTTTTGTAATGTTTTATTTATTTCTGAGAGAGAGAGAGAGGGAGAGAGTGAGAGGGAGGGAGAGAGAGAGAGAGAGAGAGAGAGCCTGAGCAGGGCAGGGTCAGAGAGAGAGGGAGACACAGAATCTGAAACAGGCTCCAGGCTCTGAGCTAGCTGTCAGCACAGACCCCGACATGGGGCTCGAACCCATGGACCGTGAGATCATGACCTTAGCCGAAGTCATACACTTAACCAACTGAACCACCCAGGCACCTCTAGAGTGCTATATTTTGAACAAATTCACTTCCTTTAATGATTTTCTAGTTTATATCATTTACCAAATCTCTATGCCTAGAGAAAAAGGCTTCAGACCAAATAGTTCAAAATATATGAGAAGTATTCACATGTGCTAAAATTACTCCTCTAAAACTGTCATTCATGATTGGTTATAGATAAGTCTTTTCCTGTCTTTTCAGAGAGCTCTTATTTCCCCAGTGGGCCCAAAGATTTATATGCTTCTTCTGCTTCGCTTAGTTACTTCTTGTGTTTGGAGGAAGGAAAGATTGGGTCTAAGTGGAGTTTTCCAGCTCTGCATCCCATAATACTGGCTTTGAGTTTCGTAAAGCAGATTTTAATTAACGTACTCTGTGTATACTTCTGAGTCTCCTGAGATCGAGATTTCAGGTGTGAAAACAGGGTTTGAATTATGCTGGGTAATAGAGGAGGGCAATGCTAGCAGCCACCACAAGAAGCCTCCACTGGAATGACATGGGGGATAGATACAACTCAGTTGATTGCATACTGTGGATGATGATCGCCGGGAATGCAATTCACATGTAAGCCATTATCTCTGCCTTTCAATTCTTGTTTCATGAATATCTGTTATAGAGGGAAGACAGTAAGATTAGAAGAAAAATACAACAAAGGGAGACTCAAATATTGCTTAATGAAGTATGGTTTCCAAAATAAACAAGAAGAGAGTGGAGACCTTGGAAGAAAGGAAAAAATGGATAATTTATGAAAAAGGCAGCTTTTAAGGAGGTGTTTCAGGTGGAACTTAATATCTCCTACACCAGTGTCTTTATATGATGAAGACTAAAATACTTAGGTTCAGGGGCGCCTGGGTGGCTCGGTCGATTAAGTGTCCAACTCCAGCTTAGCTCATGATCTCAAGACTCATAAGTTGGACCTCTGTGTTGGGCTCTGTGCTGTCAGCTTGGAGCCTGCTTCAGATTCTGTGTCTCCCTCTCCCTCTCTTTCTATCCCTCCCCCATTCATGTTCTCTCTCTCTCTCTCTCTCTCTCTCTCTCTCTCTCTCAAAAATAAATAAACATTAAAAAAATAAAAAAAAAAATTACTTAGGTTCAAAGTCCAATTATTTTACTTAGATTTCTGATTTATAGATAGAGGGAGCTAATTACATAGGTTAAATAGATGGTTTTTATATTAAAAGAATATCAGATAGTTTTATCTCTAAGGAGGTTAAAACTAATTGCCTATTAAGAAAAATGATTATTCTTTGTCTTCTAAATATAAATCTCTTTCTATATTGCTGTAATTTACTATTTTGAAGGAACTGAGAAAAAACATGATCCTTTATTAGCTAGCTGTGAAAAGAAGGAAATTATTATATAAAGATATTATAAATGGTATCAATTTTTAAATATTTTCTTTAAAATTTAAAATCTTACAAAAATAATGTGGGGGAGAACAAGCAAAGGTAGTACGTATTTTATACCTCCCTCTACCAGACCATTCAGTTTCACTCCCACTCTTGCAGAAATTTTCAACAGGCATACATTCATACAAACACAAATACCACCTAATGGGAGGGTTTATGTATGCTGTTGTGCTTTGTTTTATTAACTTTATATATTTTTTCATGTTTGCAATTTAGCACATGGATTTTATCATAGTCTTTTATTTTTCTTAGATTTTTTTAAAAGTTTATTTATTTTGACACAGAGGCAGAGAGAGAGAGAGAGAGAGAGAATCCCAAGCAGGCTCTGCACTGTCAGTACAGAGTCCTATGTGGGGCTTGAACTCATGACCTGGGAGATCATGACCTGAGCCGAAATCAAGAGTCTAATGATTAACCAACTGAGCCCCCCAGCCACTCCTTTAAATGGCCATAAAAATACTCATTACATGTATGTACAATAATTTATTTAAACAATATCTTATTGATGGACATTGAGGTTATTTCTAGTTTTTTATCTTATATGGCTACATTCATTTTTTGCATGTTTATTTGTATATTTTTGCCAGAAATTCCTAGCAGTTGAGTTGCTAAGTTAAAGGAAGAATATATTTAAATTTTGATAGATATTGTCAAATACCCTATATGAAGAGTGTATCAATTTCTCTACTTCAAGCAATGTATCCTGATGCCTGTATGATCACACTTTTGCCTGTAAAAAAATAGTAATTAGATATAAGTAATTTTGAATGATCAACTATTGCAGTTTATTCTTGTTTCAAAATTGTGTGTATAAAATCACATGATCATATCAGCAGATGCAGAAAAAGCTTTTGGGAAAATCCAACATCCATTCATGATGAAAACTCTCAGTAAATTAGAAGTGGAGGGATCTTTCTCTACTTTACAAAAGATATCTAAAAAACATACACCTAATATCATACTTATTGGTGAGAAACTCAAAGTTTGCCCACTAAGATCAGGTAAAAATCAAGGATATCATCCCCTTTCCCCCTTAACAATCTTTTTCAACATCATATTGTAAGTTCTAACTAATGCAAGAAAAAGAAAAGGAAGTGAAATATACATACACAGATCAGGAAAAAAGAAATAAAATTGTCTTTGTCCACAAATTACATGTTATCTATGAAGAAAATCTGAAACAATGGACAAAGTAACTCCTAAAACTAATAAGCAGTGACAGCAGGATATAAGATTAATGCACAAAGGTCAATTTCATTCCAATATACCAGCAATGAACAAATAGAATTTGAAATTCAGAACACAATATCTGTTTAACAATATTAATTCTCCCAATCATGGATAAGAAAAATTAGTATTGTTAATATGGCCGCATTGCCCAAAGCCACCTAAATCTTCAATTTATATTTACTAACAAATGTTCCACAAGCAGTTTTAACATTTATATTAATAGCATACTTTTAGCTTGAAATCTCAAGTTGTGAAAGTATTTATGGATGTCTCATAACCAATGGATAATTTAAGATACACAGCCCTATATTTTACAATAAGATAAGATATTTGAATTCTTATCTCAAAATATCTGATCTCAAATTCTTTAAATTGTATTGTTCCTCTTTATTGACCTGGAGTTGGCACTTCATTATGTATTATATTTTAAATTATAAGTAAAAGTTAAAGAAGCTGGGGCACTTAGATGGCTCAGTTTGTTAAGTGTCTGACTCTTGATTTTGGTTCAGGTCATGATGTCAGAGTTCATGAGACTGAGCCCTGCATTGGGCTTGGTGCTGACAGTATGGAGTCTGCTTGGGATTCCCTCTCTCCCTCTCTCTCTGCCCCTCCTCCACTTGCTCTCTATTTCTCAAAATAGACAAACTTTTAAAAATTCGACAGAAGAACTGAATAAACATTTTTTTTTCTTCAAAGAATACATCCAAATGGCCAAGAAAGAAAGAAAACAAAGCTCAACATCACTTAAATCATCCAGGATGTACAAATTAAAACCATGATGAGATATTACCTCACACCAGTTAGAATGGCTATCAGCAAGAAGATAAGAGATAACAAGTGCTGGTGAGGGTGTGGAAAAAAGGGAACCCTGGTCCACTGCTAATGGGAATGTTGATGGGAAGGTGCAGCTACTACATAAAACAGTATGGAGTTCCTCCCCAAAATTTAAAATAGATCTAGTATATGACGCAGCAGTCAAACTCTGGGTATACATCTAAAGGAAATATGAACAAGATATTGTAAAGATATCTACACTTCCATGTTCATTGCAACATTGCTGACAATAACCAAAATATGGAAATAACCTAATGTCTATCAACAGACAAATAGGTAAAAAGATGTAATGTGTATGTATACATATTCACATGCAATGGCATATTTTTCAGACATGAGGAAGAAGGAAATCTTGCCATTCCTGACAACATGGATAAACTTTGGAAATAACATGCTTGTTGAGATAAATCAGGCAGTGAAAATAAATATTCTATGATATCACTTATATGTGGAATATAAAAGAGCCAAACTTGTAGAAACAGATAGAAGAATAGTGGTTACCTAGAGCTGGAAGTTGAGAAACTGGGGAGATGTTGATAAAGTGCATAAACTTGTAACTAGAAGATGAGTATGTTTTGAAGATTTAATGTAAAGCATAGTAATTATAGTCAACAACACTGTATTATATACTTCAAGGTTGTTAAGAAACTATTCTTAAATGTTCTCACCACAGGGTGCCTTGATGGCTCAGTTGGTTAAGTGATGGATTCAGGTCATGACCTCAAAGTCATGATCTCAAGATTTTTAATTCAAGCCTCACCTTGGACTCTGTCCTGGGTGTGGAGCCTGGTTAAGATTCTCTGTCCCCCTCTCCCTCTACCCTCTACTCCTGTCTAAAACAAAACTAAAACTAAAACTAAACTAAAACTAAAACAAAAAACTATTCTCACCAAAAAAGAATAATAATTATGTTACATGATAGAGGTGTTAGTTAAATCTGTGGTGGTATTCATATCACAATATATAAATGTATTAAATCAATCTATTGTCCACCTTAAACTTACCCAATGTTATATGTAAATTATATGTCAGTGAAAGAAAAACACATTATATTAACATTAGCATCTCCAAAATGAAATACTAGGGATAAATATAACAAAATATATACCTCGTTTATATAAGGATAACTTCACAACTGATGAAAAAAAATCCAAGGATAACTAAATAGAGAAATAGTCCATGTTCATGGATAGGAAAATTCAATGTTGTCAATGTGTCAACTCTTACCAGCTTGATCTCTAGATACAATGCAGTCCAAATCAATATCCCAGTAAGTTATTTGGTGGATATTGACAAACTAAATCTAAAGTTTATATGAAGAAGCAAAAGACCCAGAATAGCCAACACAATATTGAGGAAGAACAAGTTGGAGAACTGATATTACCAGACATCAAATTTAAAATAAGGCTATAGTACTCAAAATATTATGGTATTGGCAAAAGAATACATAAATAGATAAATGAAATAGGATTGCCCAGAAATAATCCCAGATAAATACAGTCAGCTAAGCTTTGAAAGAGAAGCAAAGGCAGTAAAGCAAAGGTAGTCTTTTCAATAGATGGTACTGGAACAACTGGACATCAAAATGCAAAGGAAAGCAAAGCAAAACAAAACAAAACAAAAAGATCTGAACACAGACTTTGTACATCTGTCACAATAATTAACTCAAAATAGATCACACACCTAAATGTAAAATACATAAGTATAAAATTGCTAGAAGACAACATAGGAAAAGATGACTTGAGCATTGCTGACTTTTTAAAAAATAAAACACAAAAAAAACACAACCAATGAAAGAAATAATTAATAAGCTGAACTTTATTAAAATTAAAATCTTCTGCTCTGTGAAAGACATAATGAAAAAAATCAGAAGACTAGCCACAGACCAGGAGAAAATATTTGTAAAAATTTCATCTGATAAAAGAATGCTATCCAAAAGGTACAAATAATCCTTAAAAGTCAATAATAACAAATCAAACAAACTTATTTAAAAATTACCATAGACCTTAACAGATTCTTCACCAAAGAAGATATATAGCTGGTAAATAAGCATATGAAAAGATGCTCCATTTTATATGTCATCAGGGGAATAGAAATTCAAATGACATAATACCACTACATATCTATTAGAATGGCCAAAATTCAGAACCCTGTAAACATCAAGTACTGGTGATGTTGTGGACCAACAGGAATTCTTGTTCATTGCAAATGGGGATTTAGGACAGTTTGGTGGTTTCTTACATACATAAATATAATCTGACCATATTTTGGCTATCACACTCCTTGGTATTTACCCAATTGAATTGAAACCATACATCCACAAAATAATCTATACACAGATTTTAATAGAAGCTTTATTCACAATTGCTAAAAGTTGGGAAAAACCAAGATCCTCTACAGTAGGTGAATGGTTCAATAAACTGTAGTACATCCAGACAATGGAATAGCAGGCAGTAATAAAAGCAATGAAATATCAGCCATGATGAGACACGGAAGAAATCTCAAATACATATTATTACGCAAAAGAAGACAGTCAGAAAAGGTTGCATACTGTATGATTCCAACTATATGACATTCTGAAAAAGGCAAAACTATGATGACTATAGATCAGTTACTGCCAAGGAATTGGGAGAAGGCTCAGGAATGGATAAATAGGTAGAGTACAGAGGAATTTTAGTACAGTCAGACTACTCTATATGTTGACATAATGATGGATGCATGTCATCATACATTTGTTTAAGCCCAGTGAATGCACAGCACCAAGAGTGAACCGTAATGTAAACTATAGACAATAGGTGATTATGATATATCAATGTAGGTTCATCAACTGTAACAAATGTACCCCTCTGTTGAAGATGTTAATAATGGGGAAAGCGATGAAAGGGGTATATGGGATATCTCTACCTTCCCCTCAATTTTTCTGTGGACCTTAAACTTCTCTAGGGAAATAAAGTTTTACTAAAAAAAAAATGGTATAGATGGAGTCTTATTATCTCTTTCAGTTTTAAGAAAGAGTGTGTGTGTGTGTGTGTGTGTGTGTGTGTGTTTTAATAATAGATGGGTTGTAAATATAGTGGTAGTGGTTTTATACCAATCATTCTTTCCCAGTTATGACATGGTGAAACATGATTTAACATAGTGGCAAATTAAAGAAATTTGACTGTACCCATAACATTTTTGGAGCTGCAGCCTTTTTTTATTTTTTCAGACAATAAGATAGTGTTTACCACAAGATAAGGAAGTTTAATTAAAGAGTTTTCACACAGGGAAAGATGTGACGGATATATAAACTGTAACAAGATGTGCATAATTTACTTATTCTCACAATTATTTAGACCTATTATTTTTAAAGCAGTTCATATTTGATGGACAGATGCTGTGATGAACCTAATTACTGTTTTACATGTTTTGTTTTTGGTAATCTCATCAAGTGAATTTTTCTTGTTCTAAATACTTTCCTTTCTAGGTAATCTATTTTATTTCTTAACATTTTAGAAAATGTAATATTATTATCCTTAAACTGATTTCTAATGATCAAGTCTGCTATGAATTCATTTAAATTTAGTCATGACATTTAAAATATTAAATCCAAACTTTCTATTACAAAGTTTCTATTAAAGAATTCAACATTTTGGATACATGACAGCTGAACCTCCTGCTAGCCAAATGTTGGCAGAAAAACAATAGTATTTCCAGGTAATGGATATTAAATGCCAGAGCATATAAACATCTAAAGTTTGTAAAAGGCCTTTTTTCTTATAGCTGACTACTGAGGGTAAATAATTAGGAAATTCAGAGTCATGTACTGCTATATTGCAGTGAATTGTTTGTCTTTATTTTTCTAGAGTCCAGATTTATTTTTATTTATTTCCTTTAAATTTCTTTAAAATATTTTTAAAAGTATTTTTAATGTTGGGCCTATCTAGTGTCAAAATATGGAACTCTATACTTCTTATTTCTCTCTCTATTTACATTGTGATTTAGAATCTAGAATTTATATTCTTTGATACTCACCTACCAGCAGAGCCAGATAGCCATGCAATAAAGGATCTTGTCCCTCCTTCCACATGGCAAGATTTATTGCTACAAAGTGGCTTCTAGGCCAGGTACTACAGTTTTCAGCTGCTCTTCCCACTAGACCTTACTTCTGTGTGAGGTCATGTGATGAGTCCTTGCATGTTGTAGCAGAGTAGATGTCATGCTTGTCACTGCAGAGTCCAGATTGTTAAGAAATGGGTGTGGTTTAAAGCACTCGCCTACCGGGGACCTCATCTGGATGTGATATAACCTTTCTTGCCACATAGATGCATGCACATCCCAGAATATGATATACTCTAGAAATTCCACATAATTTATTCCCAAATGTAGGCGCTGATAAAATTGTAGCATATAAGGCACGAGAACCACTGATTAGAGTTTCCAGATGATTATAAAAAAATTACTCCAGACTGTGAAGTCTCAGTAAATTTCGAGATATTTTACCTATGTTGTAAAAAAGGGTTTTGCCTATTTTATATGCAAATTGTATATAAAATGTATTAATTTGAGCCTTCATCCCCACTTGTAGGCTCAAAACATATTTTTTTCAAATGCTTATAACTTGATGACAAATGTAAATTATACTTATGGGACCAAATGACATTGCTGATCACTTTCTAGATACCTTTCTTCTTGTTTTAGCCCTGAGATCCATTCATATCTATATAGGGTTGGTAACTAGGATGAATGTTAGTACTACCATTTTCCTCATTTTACAGATTAAGGCATTAAAACTCAATTGTTTATAGTAATTGCAAAAGGCCACACAAATGATAAGTGATACAATCAGGGACTGAATTTAGGCTGGTGGAGTCAAAGCCTCCACTGTTTGCTGCCTTAGAAGGTTGCTTGTTAACTGACTTACTCTGAGTCACATGGTTCTGTATTCATTTATGTGTTTAAGACAACAATCTAGGTTGTCTGTATACAGATATTACTATCGAGACTTGTGTGGCTGTGTCTACTCTTAGTTAAACCACCCATGCTTTCTGGTAATCATTCTCTGTGCCCTGAGTCTAATTTTATCACTATTTCTATAAACTGCTATTGTAAAAGTATCTATTCTTGTTATCGTACCATTCATATTTTACCATTTTTTATGCTCATTTGGGGAACTCATTGTCTTGTTCACAAAGATAATAGAGGTCATCAGATGGTGTCTTCTTGGATTCCCTCTGACATTCAGATTACTAACTTTAATTAATAGTTGTGAAGTACACTCAGAACAGTGTTGTTTTGTTTTTATTTTATTTTACCAATAATAATAAGGTCGCCTTCATAATTTTTCCTATGCAGCCTTAGTCCTTCAACTTGTGTTTTACACTTTAAGAACTACAGTTTCCTGTCCCTATTAGCTTTAATAACTATCCTTACACATAATATCTTAAGTATTTCTATATCTAGCTTAGTTATTGGAGCATATAAACAGATTCAAGTTACTACGACCTGAAAAACAAAAAACTCCCTATCTTCTCTTTACCTTCAGTCCCCTTCTAATTAATACTGTGTGATTTTACTGCCATGTATTTCATTTTTATCTTAGTGCCTCTTGTTTGTTTCCTTATCAGTAGAACATGATTTAAAAACTTCCTACAAGTTATGTAATTTTTCTATACATAGACTTTTTTTTACTTTCAGTTTCTTAACTTCTGTAACTTATAGTTTCTATGCAGCTGAAGCAATTGAATGACTTTTCCATAAGGCACTGATAATTTTTCTGTTGCCCAAATTCATTTTGTTTTGATCTTATTAGAGCTTTCTATTATATTTATTCATTCATAATTCATTCATCATTGAACATACATATTGAACACATACCATGAGCCCATCATCCGTACAGGCACTTGGATGACCATGTTGTAAGGAAACAGAAAATGTGTAGTTTTGTCACTTTCATGTTTTAGAGTCAAAGACAGAAAATAAAGAATTAAAACAAACTCAGTACAATTTAAGATGGTGATAAATGACAGAGTGAAATTTGAGCTGACTAGTGGGAAAGACAGAGTAGTTGAAGTAAGCCACCCCAGAACAGACAATGAAAAAACTACCCAAGTGAAATCAATCATTTTCAGATATAAGGGAAGAGTGATATAAGCATAGGGAACAAACTTGGCATGTGTCTCCAAAACTGCAAAAAGGCCAGTGTGGCTTGAAGAGAGGAAAGATACCAGTTTCGAAAACTGGACAACTCTAAAATCTTAAAGGGCTTTGTAAGCCATGGAAAGATTTTGGATTTCATCCTAACGATAACAGGTAAACCCTGGGAGAACTTTGATTGAGAGGATACAAAGTGAATTTCCTTTCTAAAGGATCCCTACAGATGTCCTGAGAAGCAAGAGTATACGTGTAGGTCCAGCTAGTTAGAAGGTGAGTCCAGTAATTCTTTGGAATAGATGCTGGTAACGTGGCAGGGGAGAGGTAGTAGTTTACAGAGTGTATTCGGAAAGTGAAACTAAATCTTGTTTTAAAGTGTGTGTGTGTGTGTGTGTGTGTGTGTGTGTGTGTGTTGTGAAAGGAAATTGAAAATTTGTATTAAATAATTACCAATCGCCCTGGATCTGTTGCCATTTCTATGTAAAACCATAGTACAGAGCCATATAACTTGTTACATCATCCGGAAGTATTCTATCATTTCTTTTCTTGAAGATTGCAGAGCCTCTTTTACTGCAGCTCTTGTTTCCCCAGCTCAGTTGCTAGTGGTGATCACAAATTGTGAGCCTGCTTCTGTGAGGATACACAACACATGGTTCACATGCTGTAAAACTGTGATTGAAAGCATAAGAACTGAATCCTGGCAAGGCACGGGTTTCACACCATTCACCATGGCGAGGCTGGTGGAATCCTTTGGGTCATTTTTGCAGTATTTGCTCCTGGTGTTACAACTGGGAGTCCCACTGGAATCACACAGAACATAAGGAGGACGGTTACAAGAAGTGTGTGTGTGTGTGTGTGTGTGCGCGCACACATGTACACGTGTGGGAAGAATAAGAGTAAATTATCTATGAGCAAAAATCACTGTGAAGAATTTGAAAAAGAATTCTTGAATAAGTGAATATGGTAAAAAAAAATTTGACTGTGAGGTGTTTTATTTTCCCCAGCATTTTAAATTGTTTCCCAGAATTTTACTTAAAACCAGTGAGGATTTATAGGAATGATAAGTTGATAAGTTTGGGAAATGAATAAGAAATAATTTTGAAGTGAAATTATTTCGTTTGTAGATTCTCTCTGTGATTCAAACTTCCATACATTTTGATGCACTATTACAGAAAAAAAAGCAGGAAAGTTTGGTTAAACTTTTAGAGCCTAAGGGCAGAAAATATAACATCAGTTTAACCTTTATCCATTCTTTTTGAATGATGTACAATACCAACATAGAAATTTTGATATTCTAGACTTTGTGAGATTAAAATTTTCCATTGAGAGACAAGAAGTATCTTACTTTCCCATTTAGCTTCATTGGATAAAAGATAACACTGCAAGTCTTTGTATATTTTAATGTGAAAATAAAACTGTCTATTTTTCACCTGACTATATTATTCTCATTTTAATCTGAGTGCCAGAAAACATGGTGCGTTATGATAATGTTTTCCTCACACACCATATTGAAACTTAAGAGCTTTAAGGAATGGTTTCCAACGATTATGATTATTGTAGGTGTTTTCCATTTATAGGATTCTAATACTGAGCACAACATTAAGTCCTGAATGCTTTGGAAAAAAAGCAGAAAAAATGAGTACAGATTGACATGTATTCTGTGATTTTTCCTTAAAGGAGCTGTGCAGTACAATGGAAACCGTCATCCCATCTTAATAATAAGGTTTGATGCAAATAAGTTTCCACTTGGAAATTCCATGTGTTCAAAATAATGAGTCCTGAAGAAGATAGAACTTATTGCCACTTTGGCTGGTCAGACCAGTCTAAATTATAGCAAACTAACATCTTTGCCAGCATTTAAAATTTTTTTATTATTGTTGACACACAATGTTACATTAGTCTCAGGTAAACACACCATAGTGATTTAACAAGTTTATACATTATGCTGTGCTCACCGCAGGTGCAGCTACTGTCTGTCACCATACAATGCTGTTACAGTAACAACCACCCAGTTCTTGTTCTCATGTGATGCCTTTCATTCTCATAACTTATTCATTTCATAACTGCAACCTACATCTCTCCTGCCTCTTCACTCTTTTTGCCCATCCCTCTACTCACCTGTCCCCTGACAACCCTCAGTTATAGGTCTGATTCTGTATTTGTTTGTTTGTTTTTTAGATTCCATGTATGAGTGAAATCATACAATATCAGTCTTTCTCAGTTTGACTTATTTCACTTATTATAATACCCTCTAGGTCCATCCATGTTGTCACAAATGGCAAACCTCATCCATTTTTATGATCGAGTAACATCCCACTGTGTGTGTGTGTGTGTGTGTGTGTGTGTGTGTGTGTGTATACCACATCTTCCTTATCCATTCATTTATCAATGAACATTTGAGTTGCTTCCATACCTTGGCTATTGTCAATAATGCTGCAATAAACATAAAGGTGTGAGTATCTTTCCTGATGCTTGTTTCAGTGTTAGAATCTCATTGTGAAGCATTTTTTAGGTCTTTGGTTTCAAACAATCCAGATGTACCCTGTGAGAAAATAGGCCGGAGGATGTTTATTTCTTTCCCATCTCAGTAGTGATTCAAAAAGCTAATAAATATAAATAATAATGAAATTGTCAATTATAAAGAATATTATGCCTTCAGCTTCTCTACTGGAAGATAAAGTAATTTTTTTTTTTATGTAGACAATCTTCACTCAGTATTCTGAATGTCTCCTAGGTAATAATTCCCTATTTTCTTTGAAACTATATGCAGTGATCTGAAAGCTTGATTATTAAAGATAAAAATTGAAGAATTATTATTACAAAACAAAGTTATTTCAAATGACAACATCATTTTTAAATGAAACTTTAACCAAGATGCTACTATAGACATTTCAAAATCTACAGTTAATTGTATGGAAAAGATAAAATGGCCTGTGAAAAGTTAAAAGGAAGTGAGGCATCTGGATTGCTCAGTCGGTTAATCATCTGACTTAGGCCCAGGTCATGGTCCCCCGGTCGTGGGTTTGAGTCCCACATCGTGCTTTCTGCTGACAGCTAAGAGCCTGGAGCCTGCTTTTGATTCTGTGTCTTGTTCTCTCTCTGCCCCTCTTCCACTCATGATCTGTTTGTCTCTCAAAAATATATAAACATTAAAAATTTTAAAAAGAAGAAGTTAAATGGAAGAAACTATTAATCGTTAATGGTCTTAGAGTAGAAAAGACTCAAATATCTAGTCTGTCTTTGAATTTTGGAAATGGATTCTTTTACAGTGTACCTTTTCATCTAGGTTGTGCTGTTTTGATGATCAGAAATCTCTCCCTCATACTGAGCTAATTCTAGGTATACCAGCTATCCTGTTGATCCTTATACCAAGACTTTTTAAATAGGGGAGACAGCTACACTTGTGGTGAGCAAAGCATAATGTATAAACTTGTTGAATCACTGTTGTACAGCTGAAACTAATGCAACATTGTGTGTCAACTATACTCAAATAACAACATTAGAAAAATAAAAAGAGGAGGCTTTCAAGAAAATAAAGAGAACTCGGTATTTAATAATGAATTTGATACATGTATAAGCTCAAGTGTGATGTTTGACCAATTTAGGAGTTGATTAAATTGCACAGCTACGGGAGGGCCAGAGGACTACTTAGGTTGGAATTGAATTATATAGTTTACCAAATTGTATACTTGACCCTTTCTCACTTAGACTTATTTTCTATAACTTGCAGAAAAGTTTATCAGAGGATGGTGAAAGCAGTTACTTTCATTTAAAAGTATTTTTGTAACCCAATTCAATACTGTGCTTTATGTGACACAGAGTGAAAATGCTGCTTTGGGGGAGTCCTTTTTATCTGCATCTACTAAAGAGTCTTGTGAGTTCTTTGTTTGGCTTTCATTGTTTTAGATCCCAGTGACCAATCCTTAGATCTTAATGGATCCCGAAAAGCCATTTAAACTTATTGTTCAACCTAGTAAATTATCCAAGGAAACATGAATAAATTATGGAGAAAAATATGAACATAATGATAATTAAAAATGAATTTAAATGCATTGGTAGTATTAGATTTATAAGAAGTATCATTTCCAAGTAGAAGTACAGCTGCTTCAGTTAGCTTGAATTATTCTTTTTAAATACAATTCTCTGAAGACTGATTAGCATATTGCTGAAAGGAGATGCTATTTCTTAGGTTTTCTGCAATTTTCCTAAGAGAAATCATCACTGCATTATAAATACCTCTGTGATGCATGGCCCTTTCTTCCTGTTGCTTTGTTATATCCAAGTAAATGCGGAAATAGATTTCCAACTCAGTGCATATTTATTAAGCACCTATAAATGTGTAAGGCATGGTGCTAGCCACTGTTGGAAATCTAAATTAATAATAAAATATACTATAGTCATGGCTTCAAATAACATTAATTTAATAGAGACATAACCATATACTTCCACAAAGAGGTAATATAGGTTTAAGTATAAATGTAAAGCATTTGTGAAAGAATAATTGATATATATTTTAATTTCATATAATCCTGTGCTAAACTATGTATTAGAACCAAATAATGATAATGACTAAAGCAGAAACTGGCAGAAATGGAATTAATGGTCTTTAAAATAATCTCTTTTCTACTATGCCATTGTTATATTTTACTCTGTTGTGTATAGACTCCATTCCACATGAGAAAAAAATTCTAAAAGCTAATGATTATATTATTAAAATGAAAATCCTTTTTTTTGTATTTGTACAACTCTACCTTATAATTTATGCTTACTGGACAATTACCTCAGGAAAGAACTTGAGAAAGAGAGGTCAATAAATCATATATATTGCCAGTTATCTTGATCAATAATTGGCTACCATTCTGGTTCCTAGGAATGCACTATTTGAATGCAGATATGGGCTCTCTAATATAGGAATACCATATTCTTAATAAAATATATAAAAATAAATACAGTTTAAGTTTTACATTTTACAACTCTGCTCTTTTTAACTTTGTAATTCTAGTGACTCAGAGTTGTAGTTCTTCTAGATTGTGAATGGAAAGTATCATATTAATTCCAGTCTCCATTTTCTCCAATTAGGATAGTTCAGAGTTGAGTAAAGTCATTTACTGGGATGAACCTAAAAGTTGATATTTTCATCTAAAGGGTTATTTTTTAACATTTTTTATTATGTGAGGTTATAAAAATGTTTTGATTTTCCACATAAATGAGAGAAGAAAAAATATCAAATCATGTAAAGACAGCTCTGTATTATCAGTAAACTCTGTATGAAGGGCATGAAACATCTTCTAAGACAGTGAGGTCTTATTTGACCTGATGAAACAAATTCTTGGTGATGGAGGAAGGCTAAAGAAAATATTACTGTATTTGTTTGTGTATTTATGTATTCATTCATTCATTTATTCATTCATTCACTCATTTACTCATTCATTTATTCTACCAGCCATTATTTATTATCTGCAATATATCAGTACTTCTTGGTGTGACACACACACGAATGAATAAAAGGAATATTTTGCCCTTATGAAAGCTAAAATTCAATGATATTTTTAATGAATGAATATGTGAAGACAGTATGAAATCACTGCTGTGACCAACATGCAGTTGGTTGGTATGATACCCTAATTGATAGAGTTGTCAAATTTCTTGAAGTCATGACATCAAGGTGGGGACATGGAGAATTGGACGGAAGTAATCAGGCAAAGTGCAGAAAGAAGAGTAAAGCAGAGGAAACAGTATATGAAAAGGCCCTGAGGAAAGACAGAATGTGACATATTTGAAAAATTGAAGGGAGGATAGTGCAACTCTCAAGGACTAGGAGAGTGGCCAGACATACATGGAGGTAAGTAAATATATCAGTGATATATTTTGAAGACAGAAACAACAGAGCTCAATGATTAATTACTCACATGGAGAATGAAGGCAATGTAATAATAAACAATGATTTCCAATGTATTGTGTTAATTATCTGGGTAGATTTTGACATAATTTTAAGAATCAGATCATCCTGGAAGGGAGAAAGAACAATAATCTGGAACTCCATTTGAGCATGTTAAGTTTAAAAGGCCAATGAGATATGCTGTAGAGATGTGAAATAGGCAGGGAGTTTTACAAAGCCAGAAGAGCTTGGTCTAGAATTAAACTTCAACATATGAATGATATTATAACTCACAGAAATGGATAGGCAAGAGCCTGAGACAAAGGAGAAAAGAGAATAGATCCCTGTGAAATTCTGACATTTAGAGGTAGGCATTGAAGAAGAGCCTACCAAAGAGAACTGAGTAGAGGAAACTAATGAAGTAGGAAAAAAAGTTGGAGTTCATGGTGAAACAGAAGCCATCAGAGAAATTTTAGAGGGAGGAAACCGTTGACTGTGTCCCTTCTGTAGAGAGGATGAGTGAGGTATTTATAGGAGAGCAGCTATTGAAGTTGACAACTTGGGGATGGAATTTATAGCAGATTAGATGTGGGCATGCAGGAAAATAAGAAAATAGAAAATATGTTCTGAGTACAAAATAAAAGTCGCACTGAAGAACAAGTGGTGGGGTGCCTGGGTGGTTCAGTCAGTTAAGCGTTCGACTCTTGATTTCAGCTCAGGTCATGAACTCACTCAGGGTGGTGAGATCCAGCACTACTTTGGACTTAGCACTAAGCGTGGAACCTGCTTAAGATTCTATTGCTCACCCTCTGCCCATCCCCATGGGCACAAGGCACAAGCTCGCTCTCTCTCTCTCTCTCTCAAAAAATTAATTATTTAATTGAAAATTTATTTAAAGAAACACACCAAGGGGTTTTTGTACTGTTTTATTTAGGTTCATTTTAAGGGTTGACACAATCAGAAGACTGTTTGGTATCAATGGGGAGTTCAGTAAACCAGGGTATATTTTTAGTTTAGGAGAAAGAGAATCAGAATCATTGAGAAAATGGAAGTGAGGGATCCTGTCTGCATGTGAGTCGCTGAGTTATTCTATGCTAGATAAATGGACAGTTCCTTAGTCTTATCAGAAGCTAAAAAGAAAATATGTGCAGATGCATGCGAATGTATAAGTTTTAAATTGTGGAAGTTTTCTCCCCAACACCTTCTATGTTCTAAAGGCGTGTAAGTAGGTCATAATTCTTAGCAACCGTAAATATTTTGAAAACTGAATTACTATGAGGTTTCTTGTTATTTGAATAAGGATACATTTCATGTTTCAAGATAAAATATGCTCAAGTATATACGGGGACAAGACTCCCTCCCAACCTGCCACATATCACCTACTAGTTCCATTTCCTGGACTCAAGTGAAGTTTTCAAAGTTTTTTTTGGATATTTCTACAAAGATTTTATTCACTTATAAACAGATGCATTTTTAAAAATTTTTATTTATTTATTATTTTTATAATTGGCTAATGCAGTGTGTAAAGTGTGCTCTTGGTTTTGGGAGTGGATTTCTGTGGTCCATCGCTTACATACAATACCCAGTGTTCATCCCAACAAGTGCCCTCCTCAATGCCCATCACCCATTTCCCCCTATCCCCCACCCTCCCATCCACCTTCAGTTTATTCTCTGTATTTATGAGCCTCTTATCGTTTGCTCCCTCCATCTCTCTTTGTAACTATTTTTCCCCTTCCTTTCCCCCATGGTCTTCTGTTAAGTTTCTCAAGTTCAACATATGACTGAAAATATGTGATATCTGTCCTTCTCTGACTGACTTATTTCACTCAGCATAATGCCTTTCAGTTCCATCCATGTTGCTGCAAATGGCATGATTTCATTCTTTCTCATTGCCAAGTAGTATTCCATTGTATATATAAATCACATCTTCTTTATCCATTCATTAGTTGACAGACATTTAGGCTCTTTCCATAATTTGGCTATTGTTGAAAGCACTGCTATAAACATTGGGGTACATGTGCTCCTATGAATCAGCACTCCTGTAGCCTTTGGATAAATTCCTAGTAGTGCTATTGCTGGGTCTTAGGGTAGTTTCATTTTACATTTTTTTAGTAACTTGCACAGTTTTCCAGAGCGGCTGCACCAGTTTGCATTCCCATCAGCCATGTGAGAGAGTTCCCATTTCTCCACATCCTCGCCAGCATCTGTAGTTTGGCTCCGATGGCTAAAATGAACAACTCAGGAACAAATGCATTTTTTATTATTTTCTTTTTTCCTTTAGTTTCCATCTTAACTGTATGCATGTATGTGTATGTGTGTAAGTTTCCTTAATAAGATATTCCAAGATCATTTTGAGTAAATGGACCTTCTTTCTTTCCTTTTTTTCCCTTATACTTACATTGCATACCTTATCACTGTTTTTAAACTGCTTATACATATGATGATTTGTATATAGTGTATTATTCTAAGTTCAGCACATGCTGAGTGTACAGTAAATCTTAGTCTCTTTCATTTTCCCAGTATTTTGAAGATATTATGAGATATAATGACATAAATTCATCTCTCTTGTTTACTCAGCTTTCCTCTTAATGCTTTGTTCTAATAACTAAGCTCATGTGCTGCACTCAACACAAATCTTGTCCCGTTTCTTCTAACCCTTCCTTATTTGAATCTTGAGGACTTGTTCTTCTTTTTATTATCCTTTGTCCCCACTGGAGCTGAACCTTCATTTATCCTTTCATATATATATATATATATATATGAAGTATATATTCATATATACATGTATTTTTTTTTAAAGGTAGTGGAACAAAAGAAATAAGACTTTTAGAGAATAAGGCTTCAACTGTCTTAACTTAAGAAACTGCCACTCTTAATATTTTAATGTGGTTCTTGGTCTTGCATTAGTGAAAACATTCTTATGATATACTTGATGATAGACTAAGTCAGAAAGCCTGGATCAATATCTGCTTCCTCTATAATGGAAGACTCGTCCTTTGTTTCAAAAGAGTCAATGGAGACTTAAGTAGATTGGTAGCAATAACTTTGAATCATGGCTAGACTTGAGTCAAAAGCTTGTATTACTAATAAGAATCTAAAATCTTTGAGTATATGCATTTGCAGTTTTGCCAAGAGGGAGAAAATTGATGTAATGTTGTACTGATTCAAATCTATTTTACATCCTTCTTTTTAAAAGAGAAGAGCTTTGGCTGTCTTCCCAACTAATGGAAGACTTCCAGAGCAAAAGTTAGTAAGTATCAGGTTCTGGCTTCACTATCAATGGAACAATCACTTAAGAGGCATTAAATTTAAATGACTTACTCCGGAATGTTCATTCAGACTTATCTGATATGAAAATCCTCCAAATATCCTTTAAAGTATGTATTATGAACTTGAAAACATGAGTATTCAGAATCATTCCATTATATATAACTGTGAAAGTAATAGGAAAAAAGCAACACTAGAATTTCTGTAATTTGAAATGATAGTCATTTTAAAGATTGACAAAGAATAATTACAATATTGTTGGGGAAACCTATACCTGTAAACTTTTACAAGTCATCCATTTTTCCCTATTTAATAATTATCATAATGAATGTTTTAAAACATTCATGAGATTTAAAACTCTTAATATATTTTTGGTCTTCATCATTCTATGAAAATTTCCATAAATGAGATTAAATATGTATAAATATGAATTGGTTTAACTGACTTCACAAAAAATAAGACTTTAAAAAAATGAATCAACCCTTAACTTGTACACTTCTATTAAATACAAAATTATAAAGAGCTTGAAGACCTATAATGTAAAAAAGCCTCAAAATTAATAGAAGGTATGCTTTTAGTAAAGTATTTGAAAACAATAAATAACAATAACAACAGTCTACATTTGAGCTCATTTCAGAAATAGAGAAGCATCATCACTTTGTTTTATTGTGAAATGAATTTGTTTTGACAACTCATAAGAAGACTTTGGTCTGAATTTCTGCTTTGCTTCTTGTTAACTGTGGACTTGGGCATTCTGCTCAATTTCTGTGAATCTCAATTTTCTCAGATAGAAATTGGCTAATTTTGGGGCACCTGGGTGGATCAGTCTGTTGGGCAGCCGACTTCAGCTCAGGTCACAATCTCACGATCAGTGGGTTCCAGCCCCGTGTCTGGCTTTGTGATGTTGGCTCGGAGCCAGGAGCCTGCTTCGGATTCTGTGATTCCCTCTCTCTTTGCCCCTCCACCACTCAAGCTCTGTCTCTCTCTGTCTCAAAACTAAAGTAAACATTAAAAATAATTTAAAAGAAGAAGTTGGCTACTTTTATCATAGATTAAAATTAACTTTAAAGGCAAATGACATAATAAGAGAATTAGACAGCACACGGACAATATCTGAGACATCTTCAATGAATGCTAGTTTTCTAACCACGGCAAGTTTAGAGATGGTAAAACAAGTGGTTAAAACATTTAGTGTTTAATGGTTAGAGTGAGTTCTCAAAACTAGAAATAATGCCAGTCTGCTCCTTCAGCAAATGCTTATTAAGAATTTCTTTGTTTGTTGTTCCTTACTAGACAGTAGAGGTAATCAAACTTAGTTTCATGGATAAAAAGAAAGTAAAGAAAGAGGATAGAGTGTGTTGGTGAAGTGGAGGGAGAGGATGTCTAGAGTTTAAACATGGTAGCCACGAAAGCCTGCATTAACAAAGTAATAACTTAAAGGTGGTGACAGGTTGAGTCATGTTGTGTAGCGAGATCTTAATCTGAATATAAAATTTTAAGGCTGGAGTGAGAGTTTCATTAGCAGCAAAATTCATGGTCATAATTAGACTAAACTTGGCTTAAGCTTTTCAACTATACTAAGACCAGAGTGAAAAGGCAAGGGCAGAGCATGGAGACAAATTGCAATGATTCAGGTGGACGATGATGATCATTTAGTCTGTAATTATAGCAGTGTAGGTGGTACAGAGGGATTAAGCTATGGAAATATTTCTATTATAAAGCCAATGGGGTTTGCTAACAGGTTAGGCATGAGGTATGAGAGAAAGAGAGAAGTTAGTGATGCCTATAAAAATTTGGCTTGGGCAACTGGAAGGATGAAATCTCCATTAAGTGAGATAGGAAGAAAATGGTGGAACGGGTGTTTTTGTTTAGTGGTTAGTTATTTTTCAGTTGAGGAGCAGGGTGTTGTATGCTTGGGATGAAGAGAAACTCACTTTAGGACATATGAAGACTGAGATATCTAAGCAACTGGACACATAAATCTGACATTTAGGGTAGTTATAAGTAAATTATGCATATAGGCATGTGATTGGATAATAATAATATAATATGTATAGATAAGAGAAAACTTCCAAGTATAGAGCAATGGAGAAATCCAACATTGATAGACGGGAACAAAGTAGAAGAGCAAATAAAGGATTCTGGTTAGGAATAGCCATTAAAGTGCAATAAAAACCAAAGAGAATTGTGTGATAGAATCTAAGGAAGTGTTTCACTGAATAGGCTTCAGTGAATTGTGTAAATGTTACTGAACCAAAATATCAAGGACTGAGAATTTGCCATTTGGGTTTTAGTAATGTGAAAACCATTTTTAAACTTGACAAGGGTGATTTGGGTGCAGTAAAAACTTAGTAAGAAAGAAATTACGATGTAAACTATTTTCAGGAATTTTGCTATAAAGAAAATGAGAAATGACACACACATTATGATTTGTTACTAGCTTTTAAAACTTTAGTTTTAAGATTAGATCATAAATATATTTATTAATTTTTTAAACTTTATTATTTATTTTTGAGAGAGAGACACAGACAGACAGACAGAGCATGAGTGGAGGAGGAGCAGAGAGAGAGGAAGACACAGAATCTGAAGCAGGAACAGGCTCTGAGCTGCCAGCACGGAGCCCGAGGCAGGGCTTGAACTCACAAACCCTGAAATCATGACCTGAGCCGAAGTCTGAGGCTCAACTGACTGAGCCACCCACTCGCCCCTTGTAAATATGTTTTAATTAATCTAAATATGTAGTATTCATATAGTTACAGGTTACTTGATTATGAATGAATTTTACATGTTTTTACAAATTATCTGACATATTTTGATGTTGTTTTAACATGAATAATTTTTAAAAGCCAGAAATGCAGCCCTACCACCTGCACCAAACTCCCAATTCCACAATTTTAAGATGCTTAAACACATTTCATATTGGTGGATATTTGATTACTGTTTTTAGCGAAGTTGGCATGACCCAGGTCAAAAATAATGTTCTAGTTATTTATAATAATCTTATTTATTTAAAAATTATATGAAAGAATTTGGAAAGGCTTTGGTGGGCTTCTTCACAATGACTTTTAAGATTTGACTCTTGAAGGGGCGCCTGGGTGGCTTAGTCGNCCTAGAAATAAATAAAAATTAAAAAAAAAAATTAAAAAAAAAAAGATTTGACTCTTGAAGAAGACAAGCTGGTTAGACTGACTTTGATAATACTTTTCACTTTACTATTTAACCCATGAATACTTTTAGGGGTATTCTAATACCCCTACTAATAACAACTATTAGGCAGTTGTTTCATACTTGAAAGAAATGTTAAGTGTATATATATACATATATACATATAAATAAGCAATATTTTTTCATTAGGTATATTTTTCAGCTAAAGCTAAATTATTTTTAAAATTAGAGTACTTAAAATATGTTTATATATTTTATGTATTCCAAAGGTTGTGTTATGATTTTTCTTGGTAAAAAGTTGTTTTGTTTATACTCAAAATTTAAAGATAATGTGCCTTTCTATTGAAATTATCTGTTTTCACTATTAACTCTTTTTCAGTGCTAATTAAATAAATGTGTCAAATCACTTTTGTTTTATCTTATTGTCCCATGACAAAATATATAGGACAAATATATTTTGCATGAATTTTAATAGAGAAATAATGGACAAGTATTTTCCCTTATATTACATGTTAGTCACATTTTATTAAGTTATTTGATAATGCTTAAGAGATTTAACTCTGATAACTCAACTTGCTCAAGTGACAACAATTTATAAAGAAGTAAATTACTACTTGCTACTTAGGAAAGAGGCATCCACCCCATCCGTTACAAGTTGTTTACACTGTGAAAATGTTGAATGTATTTTGCAGACACTTAAATCACAGATATTGTTTCATGGAAATAATAACATGTATATCAGTAGATGCCCAAGCCATTGTTTGTTTATGATTTTTAAACATTTTTTAAATGAAAAGAAAGAGTGGGGGTGAGGGGCAGAGGGAGGGAGGGGAGAGAGAGAGAAAGAGAGGGAAAGAGAGAGTCTTAGGCAGGCTCCACACTTAGTGCTCAGAGTGGAGCCTGATGAGGAGCTCTGTGTGGGGCTTGATCCCAAAACTATGGCATCATGACCTGAGCTGAAATTAAGAGTCTGACACTGAATAGACTGAGCCACCCAGGTGTCCTAGCCATTGTTTGTTTAAAATAGAGAAAATAGGGGTGCCTGGCTGGCTCATTTGGAAGAACATGTGACTCTTGATCTCAGGGTGGTTATTTCGAGCCCCACATTGGGTATGAAGATTACTTGAGTGAGGGACGCCTGGGTGGCTCAGTCAGTTAAGCGTTTGACTTCGGCTCAGGTCATAATCTCACAGTTTGTGGCTTCCAGCCCGCATTGGGCTCTGTGCTGACAGGTAGCTCAGAGCCCAGAGCCTGTTTCAGGCTCTGACCCTCCCCTGCTCACACACTCTCTCTCTCTCCCTCTCTCAGACATAAATAAAAAACATTTAAAAAAAGATATTACTTAAGTGAACACAAATTAAAACTTTAAAAAAATGAAGTAAAATAGGAAAAAATACTCTTTTCAGGCAGACATTACTAAAGCAACTGAATTCATTTTATTGTGATTGAAATAAAGTATAATTTGATTCATTTATGAATGTACCACATTTAGCATTTAGCTTTCTTATATATTAGTAAAACTATTCTACATATTGTTTTGTATTTTGAAGTATTTCATATAGTTTAATACAATTTTTTTAATTTTTTGTTCTTGTTTAGTTTTGACAGAGAGAGAGCAAGAGCAGGGGAAGGGGAGAGAGAGAGAGGGAGACTCAGAATCTGAAGCAGGCTCCAGGCCCTGAGCTATCAGCACAGAGCCCAAAGCAGGGCTCAATCCTATGAACCATGAAATTATGACCTAAGCCAAAGTTAACCGACTGAAACACCTAGGCTCCCCTAGTTTATATATTTCTAAGATTTTAGTGTAATTGGTTCCATTGTTGATCAAAAATTTAAAAAAATAATAAAAGCCCAAGTGTGTTTGCCTCAAAATAAATACTTCAAAATAAAATTGAAGCCTAACTGAGCAAAATTTAGTATGTATCAAATAGCTTATACGTGTTTTGAAATAAGGTTACAAAGTTTTTTAATTGAGTACAATTAATATACAATATTCTATTTGTTTCAGGTATATAACATAGTGATGCAATATTTTTATACATTACGAAAGATCCCCACAATAAGTCTTGTTACCATCTGTCACCATGCAAAGTTATTATAATATTATTGACTGGTGTTCCCTATGCTGTGTTCCCCATGACTTATTTATATTATAACTAGACATTTGTAACTCTTAATCCTTTTTATTTTAATACTGTTTTAGAATTTTAAGAGCTATCAATATGGAAAAATCATCCTTTACGCTTTTGTTTTTCCCTCTCCAAGTGTTAAAAATGGTTGATGTTCTTTTGATTTGTCAGTTTTTCTTTATGATGTGCTTGTCAAAACAGGGAGCTAACTTGAGACAGAGTAATCTGAAGCTGCCAGCACTGCTATTTAGAATGTCATCATTTTACATTGTAACGTTGCTGTGTGATGAAGGCCAGCTGGTGCATTTTAGTTGCTTATTGGAAAATTTCATCTGATTTGTTATTGTGATTTGTGGTTTTTACAGAAGCACTTAATCATTCTTATGTAGCAAGCACTTCTGAGGCTGCTGAAGGCTTTCTCTTTAGCTGAGTAATATGTGCTATCAATCTGCTAGTTTGGAAGAGTTTGCAACTTGTACTATCAATGTTTGTTTGCACAGGAAGTGATGTACTGCAGAGGCTGAATTTATAATAATGGTTTGCAATGGACTAATGAGCAGCATTACATACTTTATGATGATATTATTATATAACTTAGATTAGCATAATTATTGTGTACCTATCCAGTCATAATTCTCCAGCAGGGAATCACTTGTTTTCTTGCAAAGTTGTATTCCTTTATTCTAAAGACATTAAACCTTCATATTTTGGCATGTTTCTTTAGTGGTAATAACTTAGTGTTAGTAATTTCACACGATTACTCCTGCTTTTACTATCATCAAAAATTACTTTAATATTTGCGGTCAGCTGTATGCTGAAGCTACTGATGTCTAGCGTGTTTCAGGAAAATACGTACATGTAAAATAATATTACTTTTATTGCATTTATGAAGTATTAATTTACTTATGGGGATTGTATCCTTAATCATTTCATGTTTTGGGTTACATGATTTTTTCAGATTCACATTTTGCAATTTGGGGAAAATGGAAGGATTCACAGAAAATCAAGAATGAACAAAAATGTTCATTGGATACTTTAAAATATCTTTCATTCTTAGTTGATAAGAGAAACTGGTCTTGTGAAAAGAGAAAATATATGACTCTCTGTCTCCATTTTTTTTTTACTAATTTGGAGAAATAGGGAAACTTTAAGCACATGAATGAAAGTACAAAATGTCAGGTAATGCCTGTTAAAGACATTTTTTTTCTCTCTTTTCCTCACATCTGCCTCCTAAAATAATCAAGCACTTTAAAAACATTTTTTATGAATCTACTAAACACCACCAAAATATTACTGAGGCAAAAGGATAAAGAGGACAAAATAAAAATCCATATTAGTGAAATTCTTGCCACGTTTATGAAAAACTCTAGGAAAACTGTCTGAAGAAATATTTATGTATCAAAAAATGTATGGATCTTTTACTCTTCTCTGTGGCAATCTTATAGATACCTCTAGTGGTTTCTTTTGAATTATGTGAATTGAGCCCATGATCTGTTTCAATTTGTCTTTCTTAATTTAAGAAGTCACATGACTGAAACAGGGTCTATAGCAAATGACTTTGATATATTTTATGGGGTTAGGATTATGTAATTTTTATGACATACTACAAATTCTCAAGTTCTGTATTACTCCTATTTTCTGAACTCTTGTTTCTGGAATCTACAGTTATCCATAGACTTTGGTGAGCATGGCAAGAATTTAAGACAGTGTAATGGTACATTGATATTTCAGACTCACAAGGATTCAAAAGACATGTACACAATCTATAATTAAGTCCCAACCCTGAATATTAGAGACAACACCTCATGAATGTCAGGCTGGAGATCCACATCACTGAGAAGTAACCAGAAAAGGAAAATGCCCACATATACATGAAAAAGGTCAATGAACTCAAACCAGAATCCAGAAAGATGATTAAGATGTATTAGACAACTGCTTCACATATTGGACCAAGGTTCTAATCCTTGAGAGAGGTGGGATCATATTTGCCATGCGTCAGACAATTGTACAGGTAAGACCCAGAACAAATTGGTGTAGCTGAGCTGGGGAGGCAGAGCTCTGAATTTGAGTCTGCAGGGGTGGCTAAAGGTTGAAGATTGGGCTAGGAGACAGAAGGGAGCTACATAGAGGAGGAACTTCATAAACCTGCATACAGATTTTATTTTTTTTTTTCATCTTTGACCGAATACACAAGATTAACAAGTTTAGAGCACGATGTGATGCTTAGGGAGCTGGAAGTTTAGAGTGGATTCTGGAAGTTGCACCATGCTGGTAGGTGTCCAACAAATCAGAATACAGAGACCTTTCTGTGGAATCTGTGGTGGCTCAATTGACACTTTAGTCATGTGAGTCAGGTTTTGGAATTAGGGTACCTTAACTTGTGCTGGACTCTACAGGTATTAGTGATGAGCCCCTGGAAATCTCTCAGACTGTTCTAGGTATCAGTGAAGTTAAACTATTTAATAGTATTAATAATAATGCTGCTACTGCTGTCAGTCACAGAAAATTATTTGCCCCCACCTTATTTTCCCCACTGTGTTAACATCTACAGTTATGTTGTCAAAGCATAGTGAGTAAAACTTCAGGTATTTTTGAATAAATAAAGACAGCAGTGACAAACTATGATAGTAGTTATTTTATCCTTCATTCCTTTGAAATTGCAGTATTATAACAATTTTACTTAAGAGTATCCATGACATAGTAAGAAAAATATTTTTATTAGCCTCAACCTGGGAATGTTTTTTAAAAATAATCTGTATGATGAAATTGGAAGTATTCACAAAAAACATTTTGCTACAAAATGAAGCAAAATGGCTATCTTAAAGGAAAACACATGATGAATAAACAAAAACAAAAACACAACTAACCACTTTTTTCACAGAATACCAATTTTATATGATATAGTGACTAACAGAAAACTATGGTTACTCTGAGTTGGGTATTCAAAAGACATATTGTTAATAATGAATGAAATGTAACTGTTACATTAAAGGAGCCATCTGAAAGAAATAACTGAAAAATATTTGAATTAATAGTGGTAAACATTTTCCAGAATTAGTGAAATACAAAACATACAGATTCAAGAAGTCCAGAAAATGTCCAGCAAGAAAATTTTACATCCCCTAAGGGAGAACAATGATATCAGTAATGACTAACTTGTCATCAGAAACAATGGAGGCATGAAGACAATGGCATGGCATATTTTAAGTGCTCAAAAGAAAAAAAGTCAAGCTAGAAATCTACTACAAAATTAAGCTTTAAAAATAAAAATGAAATAAAGACATTTTAAGGTAAATAAGAACAGAAATTTCTTTGCCGACAGAAATTTCTCTACAGAAAAATAAACAAACAAACAAAAACCCTAAAGGACCTTCTTCAAGTTGAAAGGAAATCAACTACATTAAATCAGGTCTATAGAAACTAATAGAACATACTTGTATGTTACATATTCAGGTTGATTCATATATATAAATATAAACTTTTTTAAATGTGCATAAAAAGAAATGAGTTTAAAATATAAATTACAGTGTTCATTATGGAGTTTATACATGTGTGTATGTAAAAATTTTTGATATTTATTATCATATATATCAAAATTTGGTATATATCTTACTTATAGGTATGTTGGGATTTAAAGCCTGCCTATTGAAATCTATGTGCTGAAATAGAATTAAAATGATGAAGATATTAGTTGAAATTGTGTGTGCCAAAATTATTTTAAATTGTTATGATTTTGTGTTCATTCTAAGTTGCAATTTTTCTTTGCATTCAGTAAAGACCTGATATAGAGAAACAGCTATATAGGTAAGACTTCAGAAATCTGATGTCTAAATATCTTTAAATGCCATAGTATTATTTTAGGTTGCTCTATTGTGCTTTAACTTTACATTCCTATTTTTAGTTAGTTACTTTTTCCTTCTGAAAATATTGAATAGTAAATATTGAATAGAAGAAAGAAAATGTGTATGTGCAGGCAAGTTCTTAGGATAAATTTAATTTATTTAGGAAATAATATGTGTAAGAAGGCAAGCTTATGTTTATTTCTTCATTCATTTATTCATTCAAAATTTGTTGATGACCTGAAAAAAGTCTATTGACAACCTGGTGCATATTGACCATAATACAAGGTAGTAGATTTGCTCTCAGATAGTATACAATCTAATTTGGGCATAGGAAAAAAAGGATATAGTGGATTTGTTATTATGCAAAGGTGAGTGCATATATTGTGTTAAGAGAGAGGAACATAACACATGTACATAATATTCCATCCTGAGATTCTCATGACAAAAACATTCGTTCAGAATTTAAATCATATTACTAATCAAGATGTTTTGTCCAATGACTCATCATGTCTAGTATTTAATATTGTAATGCTCCATTTATCGTTTATGTTTTTGGAAATCAGGAGAAACAATATGATACTGATATAAAAACAAGTTTCAAAGTGTGCCACCATTATACTCATATTTATTATCCTTCCACAGAAAAATGGAGAATGTTTGCCAATGGCTTTGTATAAAGAGGAAATTTACATTTTGTGTCCAGAAAATGTAATAGCACATATTAATGTGTTTTTTTAATTGAATAAAAACTGTGTCAGTTTAACACAAATCTAGCTATTCAGTATTACCTCTTATGGTTTAAATTAATGAATATGAATATCAGAACTTTACGGTGGCTCAAAAACCTTAAAAAAGTTTAGTGTTATGGGACACCTGGGTGGCTCAGTTGGTTTAGCATCCTACTTAGGCTCAGGTCTTGATCTCGCCGGTCAGAGTTCAAGCCTTCCTTCGGGCTCTGTGCTGACAGCTCAGAATGTGGAGCCTGTTTCAGATTCTCTGTCTCCCTCTTTCTCTGCCACTCCCCTGCTTGCTCTCTGTCTGTCTGTCTGTCTCTCTCTCTCTCAAACATTTTTTAAAAAAAAGTCTTAGTGTTATGATGCTAACACTAAATCTGTGTAATATATTTTATTACCAGCAGTGATGTTTCAAGTACAAAATTCAGACAGGATATAATGTCAACTTCTTATAATGAGTACAAAAAACACATCTGTGTCATCATGGTGATGTTGACAGTTCAATTTCCAAACCCAAGAAGGTAAAAATAAATATCCTTGTTTCTCACATTTCTATTTATTTTTCCAAACCATCTGTATTTTTAGCCACCTTTCAAAAATATCAACAAGATGGTCTTGCCTAACGAGTTTTAGTAATGACACAAAGGTACAGGCTAAAAAATTATAATCAGGGAGAGGACTGGTATGTCATATTTCAAAATGGCACACAAGTAGTAGAGCTAAGATTTGGAAAAGTCACTTAATAAGATCTGATATTACAGGTCATTGGGACAAGAGGTAGGGATATACATTGGAGACATTTAACCTGCAGCAAAGTGGAGGCAAATTGTGTCATGAAGTAGGCATAAGTGACTGAATGACAAAATGCATGTTATTTATTCATTATAGGCCCAAATAGATTAAATAACATATAGCAAATGTTGAAGCCAGACACACTGGGATGCTTACATGTTGGAGTTCTCATGATGTAATGAACTAGTGTGTTTTTTTTTTTTATTTTAAAATGAGATTATAGTCATTGGAGTCCTGTGTAGTGTTATCTGGTGATTCAATGTGACATTTCCCACAGTTAGGTTTTGACAATGATTTGTTCATTGATTGGAAGTAGAATATGTCATTTTTAACAGCATTTTTAACCAAGGGGTGGCTGTCTGTTTCTGTGAATTTCCAGGATCTATCAAAGTCCTGAAAATATTTTCTTACATAATTATCTGAACTTGGAGCATTTTAATGCTGCCCAAGATAGTATCCTCTCATTTATATTCAAAGAAAATAGGTCTCTATCATAACACTTTAATTCTTATCTTTTCTTTCCTACATCAGTCCTGCCTAAAACATTTCTGGTTGAAAGTCACATCTGTTTTGCCTGTAAAAGATCCTCTAATGCTCCTGGGAATCATGATACAAGCACTGACTTGAAAACAGTCATAGTTTAACATGTTGTAGATGATGGCAAGAACTATGAAATGTCTAAGAGTTAATGCTAATTGCAAGGATTTCTAGGTCAGAGACAGGAGATGGTTTAATACTCACAATGATAGCCATAGCCAGAGTAGTATCACTTGTGGAGGCTCCCAGAGCCTTAATTTCCACAGGGTGACATCACAAGGACCATTGGACACATTTGTACACAGTAGTTCCTATTTACAGGAAAGGAAACCTCAATATCTTATAAGGAGTGATGTGGACAGAGCAGTGGCTTTCCAAAGATATCTATACCTTAATCTGTGAACATGTGAATATATCACATTACATATGAAAGTGGACTAGGGTAAGAGATGGAATTTGGTTGCTAATTAGCTGACCTTATGATAATGTGAATTTCCTGGATCATCCAGGTGAGCCCAATGTAATCATAAGGGTCTGTATTTGGGGGTCCAGGGAGACAGAAAAGTCAAGTTCAGAAGTGATGTGATGTCAGAAAGACTGCTGGCCATTGCTGGCTTTGAAGCGGGAGGGCTCCACAACCCGATGGATGTGAATAGCCTCTAGAAGTTGGAAAGACAAGGAAACTAATGTTGTCCTAGAGCCTCCAGAAGGAAAGTTCTGTCAACTGTTGATTGAGACCCATTTCAGATTTCTGACATCCAGAAATGGCACAATAAATTTAATTTGTTTTAAGCCACTTATATTTCTGGTAATTTGTTACAAGAGTAACAAAAAACTAATACATGAAGACCATTAGCAAATCTGCAGAACATTTTCCCTGGAGTGGAAGAACTTTAAGAAGTGTTTAATTCTTTATTTCTTTCAAGCTCCTTTTGAGTCTCTTCCTGGAATACCTTATTTTCTTATCATCTCTGATAAATCCATATATGGATTCCATTCTGCTAATAAGTTCTGGGACACATGGAATGGTGGACATATCACTGAGTTAGGGGCCAGTTAATTTTTCCTAGATCAGTGCTAGTTCTGACCTTAGAGCCCAAGCATATGATTCTACTGATGTCTGTTTAGACATTTAGATTCACAGTCTACAAGGTCCACATAACTGTGCTTGGCTGTGTTTTAAAGCTAAACCTTGCAACAGTATTAGAAGCAGCAACAGTAGTGGAGTAATCTGACTCTCCAGCTGTCTTTACCTAGTGGCATCAGCACTAAGATCTTTGATTAAATAAGGTTCCAGCGGGGCGCCTGGGTGGCTTAGTCGGTTAAGCGTCCGACTTTCGCTTAGGTCATGATCTCGCAGTTCGTGGGTTCAAGCCCCGCGTCAGGCTCTGTGCTGACAGCCAGCTCAGAGCCTGGAGCCTGTTTCAGTCTGTGACTCCCTCTCTCTCTGACCCTCCCCTGCTCACACTGTCTCTCCTCTCTCCTAGAAATAAATAAAACATTAAAAAAAAAATAAGGTTCCAGTGTTCTTTGCAAGTTAAAGATGAATGACTGAAGTGGGAAATTTTGGACCCAACACAATGCCATAGAAGTATATGAACCAATAATAACAAAATAAAGAGATGTGATTTTATCAGGTAGTGAGTTGGTAAAATAGTCTCTATTGGGAATATTAGCAACATATGCATACAGTTCTTTCTATAGAATAAAAAATCTTCAGAGAAGTTTATTGACTACATTGTATTACAGAATATAGATCACAGCAAACTATAGAAAATGTCAAATGTCTAAAGAAAGAATGATATTCCTAAACAGACTAAATAACTCAAAATAACCTACTACTTCTCACCATCATGTGCTAAGGAATACTAGTCTATCTTAACATATTCAATGTCCGCTGCCAGATTATAGCTGCTGTAGTATTATCTACCAGATTGTATATTGACAGAGTGCAATACAACGTAATTTTGTTGTAGTCTGTGCTGTTTATTATGTAGAAGGCATCTAACTACAACCAGGAGCAATCTCATGTTCATCAGAACAGGAAATAACATTAATTCATGAGTATATACTGAACACAGTTGAGGCAGCAAACAGGTCTTAATTAGTAATGTAGTGCTCAAAAGCAATCATATGATTGAAATAAAACTTGGAAGTGAGGGGCGCCTGGGTGGCTCAGTGCTTTGAGCATCCAGCTCTTGATTTTGGCTCAGGTCATGATCCCACAGTTGTGGGATCAAGCTCTGCATTGAGCTCTGTGCTGAGTGTGGAGCCTGCTGAAGATTCTCTCTCTTTCTAGGAGTGCCTGGGTGGCTCAGTTGGTTAAGTGTCCAACTTCGGCTCAGGTCATGATCTTGCGGTTTGTGGGTTCAAGCCCCGCCTTGGGCTCTGTGCTGATAGCTCAGAGCCTGGAGCCTGCTTTGGGATTCTGTTTCTGTCACTCTGCCCCTCCCCCACTTGTGCTCTGTCTCACTGTCTCTAAAATAAATAAATATTTTAAAAAGGTTTAAAGATTCTCTCTCTCTGTCCCCCTCACTCACACTCTCTAAAAAAACAAAAATTTAAAAAAAGGCAAAAAAGATAAAAATAAATCTGGAAGTGAGAACTTTTATAATCAAAGACCTATATTTCTTCCTGGCAATTGTTTTATAATAATGAATAACTGTGACATGCTTTATTCCATATATGGATGAACTCCTTAATGTTCAAAGAAAGTGCATGACACAGGAGGCATCACAGTAAAGAACGGTTTATTTTCTTAACAGTTGCTTTGTACTTGTTAAAATAATTGGTGTAATTTTTTCTTCTTTGATTTTATTGCTGTTGTTTTCACTGATTGCAAGTATAGAAACTTTCTGAAACTATCATTTGAAAGTTTAGGGCATAGTTATCTTTTATAAAGACTAGGGAATAACTCATGGAACTCCAAAAGAAAAAAAAATGATTCAGGCCTCAAGGATAAACGTAAGCCAGGGATTTGAATAGCATCAGAACTCTTGGTTTCTGCACATATTTCAGTTTTCTTTTCAAAAGGGAATGCCATGTCTGTTTCTCTGTCTGTGACTACAAGGTTTACATATACAGAACGTCAGGAAACTAGATGAATGGATCAAATGGAGTACATGTATTTAATTTTTTTGTTATTGTTCAGTTTTTATTTCATAATCATAACCTAAACTCTGCAACCCATTTAGACATGAAGGGGGATAAGAAAAATATGGAACCAAGAGAACTGCAGCAAGAGAACAAAGACTTTACAAGATTTCAAGCAAATGAAAGAAAAGAGTGCTCTCTTGAGATACAAAAGGGATGGTCTGGTGGTTAAAATAAAACACAAGTCAAATTTATTAGATTTGTCCACAGTCGGAGATGGTGATCTTCCTGCTGGTCTTGTCATTCCTGGATCAAAAGCATTTTATGGCTTCAACAATACTCAGGCTTTCTTTCACCTTGCCAAAAACCACACACTCACCATCCAACCATTCATTCTTGGCAATGCAAATAAAAAAGAGGGGGCCGTTTGTGTTGGATCCAACATTTTCCATGGACAAGATTCCAGGACCCTGTGCTTCAGGATGAAAATCTCATCCTCAAATGTCTCCCCATAGATGGGCTTGGAGTGTGAAGTCACCACTCTGGCACATAAATCTGAGAATAATTGTATAAAAGCTGGACACTTCATAACCAAATCCTTTCTTCCCAGTGCTCAATGCATGAACATTTGCTGCTGTCTTTGAAACTTTGCAAACAACTTGAAGGAGACTTGGCCCAAGGCCTTCTCATCCATGTAATGTTCCAAAATCACAGTGGGGTTGACCATGGCTAGGTGGTGCCGTTGGCTCTAGGGCAATGCTGTATGAGAAACCTCATGTATTTGTATTTTATTTTCATGCCTGATGCTAAGTTGTTCTCCAAAAGTCTTCTTCAATTAATACCTCTGTCATAAAATTGTGAGAAAGCCCAATTCTGTGCATCTTTATTTCAACTGTATGTTTACGTTTAAATTTTTTGTATATTTCTATGCATGAAAATATTGATGCATCCATGTTAAATTTTCTGTGTTTCTTTTTTTATTTCACAGGTGCAATTTACATATTTACAGATTTTTAGTTTTAATTTCAAATGTGTATGTTTAAACTGTGAATATCATAGATGCAGATTTTATCAGTTTACTCTGTATTTGCTGAGGTTGAATTTATTTTTTAATCTTTTTTTTTTTTGGTTATTTCTATTTTTCCTTTATTGTCTGACTATATCATTTGCCTAACTTTGTATTTAATAAATTTTAAAAATATATTCTGGATACTATATTTATTATTTCAATTCATGCAAACTCTAAATCTACAATTGCCAGATTAAGCATTCTTTGGAACAAAATTGGCCATTTATATCCCAGTTTTACAATCTTTTTGATTCCAGTTTCCTTCTTTGCAAGGAATTCATCACTCAACCCATCAGTCACTCTACCATATCGATCCACTTCATTTCAACTATTCTGCCCTCAGACCACCACAGAACTGACCAGACTGGATATCTTAAAACCTGATCACTCCTGTGCTTCTTCAGTGCTTACTGTTTTCCTTCTGTTCTTACTTGCGCATAAATATTCACACCCGATTCTCCAGTTACCAGTGTTTATCCTATTCTGGATGCAAGCACAATTTGTCACCCTCTGATCCAAACATTGATTTAGCTGACCTAGCTAACTGGATAAGATCTCCTCTGTCTTTACAATTCCAAATGCAATTGTCATAGTCAGTGAATAAGTTGACCTGACAGAGAAGTTCTTTTATTTCTATGGCATTGTTTGAGTAGCTGTCCTCACCTATCAAAGTCTCTGCCAAAGCTCTTAAGATTGATTATTTTATGCTCTGGAGTAATGAATATTCTGAGACAACAGACTCATATATCTATCCTTCTGAGTAAATCCAAAGTGTTTTATAGTCAGTGAATTTTTGATGATGTTTCTTACCTCAAGTTATTTCTCCCTATTCTATATCTCATAGAAATTTATATGTCTCATTGTGGCTTTTCACTATTATATGAGTGGAACCTGCCATTAGGTAGGGTCTGCATTTCTCTTTGCCTTTTTTGTTTTTGCATTCTTCATATCAACTTGCACGAACATGTGAAAAAAAGAATATAAATGAAATAGTTAAAAGAGTACTCCTTGAGTTTCCAAGGGACTTCATTTTTCAAATCAAACTTTTTTATATTGTTTGATAATTTTACCATGAGTATATACTGCTTTCATGATCAGAAAAATAAATGAATTTCATGTGATTTTTTAGATTTGTACTCTAGGAGTATCCTGATGAGAGTGTTCCAGAATCATTAAATCCAATTAGACTAAAATGTTTCATTATGATTCTAGTATGTTTTTTATTGTGCTTCACTTTGAGCTAATCATAAAGGAAAAAATAGCATTCTTAATGTCTTTTTGTGCCTCTTCCCTTAATTAAAGTCTGTGTTTGCTTCTTATCATGACCATTTCTTCCACTTTTATTGTGCATTAAATATGAAATACTTATAAGATAGATTTAACATAACTGTAATAGTGCTACTGTAATAATGTAATAATTCTACTAATAATTAATATCTCTAGACCTATCTCCATAAGGCCTAAAAGCTTTCGTTATATTATTAAATAAAATGGTGTTTCACAGTTTTCTTTAATTGTGTTTCTTATTTCTCCTCGTTCTCTGATAATTCAGTCTCTTTGCTCATTTTCCCAGTTAAGCTATTTTTCTCATTCCTCTCATAAGCATTAATTATTTGAAAAACGTCATAGGCTGGATTTTCTAACTTACTCATATCTCCTTGATCACTCCGTATTTCCTTTTCTATTTTTTGCTTCACTAATTTAACAAGAACCAGGTAAATAATGTCAAATGAGCAAGCCATATTTGCAGTGAGCACAACATTTCATACACTCTAAAATCATTACAAAGTAATGAATGCTATGCTTAAAGCATCAGTTGGATGCTTGTCCAATTTTCTAAATGAAAATGAATCTCTTTGTAACTGTTGTGATTGAATATAAGACTTTATCAATGATTTAAATGACATTTTTAAGCTGGTCACTCTTCTCTCTTTCCTCAACTTACTTAATGACTTGAAGTTCAGAAAAGGAGAGAAGACATTTTTCTTTTGGTCATACATTTCATGCGGCCGTGTGAGTGTCCTTCATAAATGTTTGTTGAAGGAATGAATTCCTTGGTTCTAGGGATACAACAATAAACAAAACAGTGATCTATCTCAGCCTTCATGGGCTTGCCTTTTAGCAGGAGAAAGAAATTAAGCAAAATCAATAAATCTTCACTTTAATATCACCTTCTCAGTCTGGACTTCCATAATCACTATATTTCAATTGCAACCTTTCTCCATGAACCACTGTACTCCTTCTCCTCTTCCTTAATTATTTTCCGTAGCACTGTATAGCTTCTCTATATCGTACTATGTAATTAAAGTAATAAAGGGAAACAATGACTGCAGTTGCTTGTTTGAAAAAACATCATGGGGTCAGGGATAAGAATTGAGGCAGGGGCACTTGTTAGGAAGTGACAGGGGTCATCCAGATGAGACACGATGATAGCTCGGTCCACTTTAGTGGCAAAGACGGTTATGATTCAGTGACTGCACTTGGAATATATTTTGAAGAAAGAGTCAACCAATTTTGCTTCACCTTGTGAGAAATACAAAGGAGTCAGTGACTACCCCAAAGTTTTTGCTTGAGGGGCTAGAATGATAGAGTTGCAATTAGTTGGAGTGGGAAAGATTGATTGAAAGACGTGTTTACGGGTGAAGAAATCAGGAGTTCAGGTTACATCATGTATTTAAGTATTATTTTGTCCTTTAAGAGGGAGCAAAGGGTAATGATCTGGGAAAATACTGTGTGATTTCTGAACACACTTGCATTTAATAGTCTGTTAGTTTAAAGTCAGGTTAAATATTGAGATTGTATGTTTCCGTTCAAACATATATATCTGCATGGGTGCAACAGCAGCACTGGGATTTTGATCACTGTGTACGATGAAGTGAAACATTAGAGAGTGATTATATTGATAGCTCATGAACTTTAAACTGGGTGAGTGGAGAAGGGAAGATATAAGCAGGATGAGGAAGCCTGAGATGATGATGGTGTGGCAAAAATTGCTGGAATTCAGGTACAAGAGAGAGGGAGCTTAGATTTGAGATTGTTGGTAATGGGTAGTAACAGTTACCTTAATAACACAAATGAGTGTATAACTATAGAAGTGAATGGCCCAAGGTTGGGTGGAGGAAAAGATCATTGTCATTAAATGTGTTGAAAATACCGTCTATATGGATATTAAAGTCACCAAGAATACTGTTGACTTGAATGACAGTGTACCAGGAGTAAAGACCATTGAGGAATAATTAGGACACAAGGTCCAGAGATGACTTTGTAAAAAACAAAGATGATAATGTCTCATGATGCTTGATTCAAAACTGGGTGTTTTAGGGGAAAGTGACAAAGAGTGAGGATCAAGGAAGACATCTATATTGCTCACAGTATGAGTCACATAAAAGAATAAAAAAAGTTTGAAATGACTGAAGAAACAGTGTGTTTAGGGGACAAGCAAGTTTACTTATGGAAGAGTGTAAAGTAAATGAATAAACTGTTACATATTTCCAGAAGAAAACTATCCATTGCTAATTTATATCTGCATATTTTTGGAAATATTAGGAACTAGGTTTATGGGCTACTGAAATGTACCAAAATGTATCGAGGTCCTTCTATGATGTGGCAGTGAAGCCTTTTGAGTCCTTGTTGAAATGGCCTATCAGAAGTGTAGCAGACAGGCCAAGGAAGTGATTGGGAATATGTGAATAAAGAAAATATAAAAATTATAACAGTCCAATATTCTTATAAAAATCCATATTTTCCAGACAGGGAATATCATACGTGTATATTTTTTCTTTGCTGCTCGATATCACAAATATTATCAAAAGCTTAGGGCATCTGCGTGGCTCAGTTGCTTGAGTGTCAGAGTCTTGATTTTGGCTGAGGTCAAGATTGCAGGGTCATGGGATTGAACCCCTTGTCAGTCTCTGCATTGAGCATGAAGCTTCCTTGGAATTTTCTCTCTCTTTCCCTTTGCCTCTCTTTCCTGTGCATGTCCTCTCTCTCTAAAATGAAAAAAAAAAAAAAAACAAAAGGCTTTTGCATGTCAATATATATTTTTATCTTTATTTATTTAGTGTGAGAGAGAGTAAGAGTGAGGGAGGGCAGGGAAGGGTCAGAGGGAGAGGAAGAGATAGAAAATCTGAAGCAGGCTCCACATGAGATTATGACTTGAGATGAAATCAAGAGTTGGACACTTAACCAGATGAACCACCCAGTTGTCCCCGCATGTCAATATTTTAAAACATTTTTGAGAATAAATTATGTGAATCACGAATGCATATAGAAGTGATTAACTTCATCATTGCTCAGACCAAAATCTTGGTCTATGAGTTCACACTAGAAAATACCACTGTGAACATACAGATGATAAATGTAAATTCTAACTAGCAAAAGTAGTAAAGGCACCTAGGATGAACCTTACAAATTATTCGAAATGAGAGAACCCAGATTCCAAAGACCACATACTGGATTATTCCATTTATGTCAAATTTCTAGAAAGGAAAATCTCCAGAGATGGGAGGTATATTATTGGTTGCCTGGAGCTGGATTGGTGGTAGGGAATGATTGCAAATGGCCACTGAAACTGGACCCCAGTGGTGGTTGCCTAATTCTGCAGATTTGTTAAAAATCATTGAATTGTGTAGTGATATTAATGAATTTTTAAGTATGTGTATTATAGCTCAGAAAAACTTTTCTTTTAAAGGTGTCATACAGAGAATACTTTAAAACAACATAAAAGTAACAACACTAAACCAAAAAAATAAATATACTGCAGGTTAATATTAGCAGGAAAGATTACTATGGTTATTTTCAGTAATTTTGTAATTGAAATAGTAATACATTATATCCTTTGATCCAGGAATCTCATTTCTTAGCATATTTTCTAAGAAAACAATTCAAAGGAGGGAACGCTACATGCACTGGTTTGCTTCACAAAACATTTTCCTCCCTAATGTTAGTATTATAAATGTATAGTATCATAATGGATGAGCATTCAGTGAAGCATGCAATATTCATATTGTGGAATCTTTTGCAACACAATCACACTAAGAATTTAGAAAACATGTGTGCAGTAGTGAAAAAGGCAGTATTTCCAGTGTATTTAACTAAGAAACTATGTTCATGGGCACAAAAACTCAAGAGTTAAAAGCTTAGAAACTTTGAGGGGAATTGGGAGCCTACTGGTTGACTCATTTGTATAATCGAAATATCATAGTTTCTTTTTAAAAATAATGCAAAGAAACTGGAGATGAATATGTTTGTCATATATAAATAATAACTTATTTCAAAAATGCAAATGAGTTAATATTAGAAGGTAAAAGAGTGAGTTCTCATAATTTCTTTAAAATTTTAAAAAAATAAATAAATAAAAATAAAAATAAAAATTTGATCTTCATGGTAGAAAATCATGTATGACATTCAATGGTGACTTTAATAAATTTGAAAGACACGAGAAAGCTATTGCTTAACTCAAAATGTCCTGACACTTTTCCAAGGTGCCATTGTCTGTTTTGTAGTAACCATTTTCACTTGTCTTCAATAACTCTCTATTGTCCATCTACTATATGTCTGGTACAGTTGCAGGTGTTAGGAAATGTCTTTGAACACCACAGACATGAAGATTCCTGCCCATGTGGCACTTACAGTGTGGAGAGAATAGTTGTAATCATTCAAGATGATAAATAAAGTAGAGAGAATATTTTTTAATGTTTATTTTTGAGAGAGAGAGAGAGAGAAAGCGGGGGTTGGGCAGGGAATGAGGGAGACACAGGATCCGAAGCAGGCTCCAGGCTCCAAACTGTTAACACAGAACCCAAACAGGACTCAAACCCACAGACTGTGAGGTCATGACCTGAGCCCAAGTCAAACACTTAACCAACTGAGCCACACAGGTGCCCCAGAAAGAATGTTTTTTAAAGAGCAACGTGCTTTAAAAAACAAAGAGTAAGGTTAAGAGGAATCTGGTGTGGCAAGGAAAGGACAAGTGTCTGACTGTAGCACTAGGAAGGATGGCCAGAGAAGCTTCGCTGTGAAGGTAGGAACTGAGCAAAGATTTGAAGTTGTGGGGAGGTATCAGTTGGTCCTGTTAGAGAATATCTCAGGCAGAGAGAAAGGCTAGAGCAAAGGACTTATGGCAGCATGTGTTGACAGGAACATTCCAGCATACTCTGGAACATCAAGGAAGCCAATGTAGTTGGAACAGCATGAGCTTGCGACCTCCAAGTGGATCAGCTCAGAGAAGTAAGAGAGGGTCTGATTATATAAGACCTTGTATGCTTTATAAGAATGTTGGCTTTCGCTCTGAAGAAAATGGGTAACTCAGAGTTCTGACCAGAGAAATAAATGGCTTAGGTTAGTTTTAAGATGATACATGACATATATATGTGACATATACATGACATATATATATAATGACACCTTTTAAAATTTTAATATATATAACATATATATTTGGATATATATAATATATACACATATTTATATATGACACCATTTAACATATCTATGACACCCTTTATATATAAAAGGTGTCATGAAATGGTGTTATACCTATATTCCCTAGCTCTGTTCAAGGACAGGGCCTAAGAGGAGTGACACCTTAATTGTAATGAGTAAACCTTCCTAGGTATTGGTTTCTGAATATCCTGTGCTAAATACCAAGCCCTCTTGTAGTAATGGTTGATTCCAAGCAGAAACAAAGGACATGACCAGCCTGAAACATTTTATTGTGCTAGACAGCAAGGAAGGGATCAAAAAGTGGTGGGGATGTTCCAAAAGGAGACAGAAGCCAGTTTGAAGGTGCTGTGACAGGCCAAGTCTGGGACAATTCAAGCATGCTCATAGCACTAAATTATAACCTGTAGAGTAAAATCAGAAATCATGAGAACACAGTAATATAAATGGATTGAATAAAATGAAATTTGATGAGGAATAGTCTACTTAACATAATCTCAAATCATTTCCACCACAAATACTTACATAGAAAGGTTCAAATGAACAAATTAAAATCACTATTAATGGAACAAATTGAAAATATGGGCTGCATAATATGATTTTGCTATACTCCTGCCAAAGTTGTATAAATTGAATCTAATCATGAAGAAACATCAGATAAAACCAAATTGAAAACACTCTACAACACACTAGCCCATAGTGTTCAAAGGTATAGACGTTATGAAAGCCCAGAAAAGATTGAACAACTGTACCAGATTGAAGGAAACTTTTTTAAAATGTTAACTGAATGCAAGAAAATATAATTCTGGATTGCATTCAATTACTGAAAAGGAAATTATTGGGACATGTACCAAAACTTGAATGAGTTTTGGGAGTAGGTAGAAGTAATGTATCAATATTAATTTTTTCATTCAGATGTTGTTAGGCAAATGATATATATTTGCAGCAAAGAATTATGGGGTCTCATATAAGCAACTGATCTTCACACCTTTGTAAAATCTCTCCTATTTGATATTGGGAAAAAGGGTCTTTTCACTTTAGAAGAATACTTTCTAGAACAGAATGGTGAACTGAACTGTTTTGTGACAATTATATCAGAGTTATTTATATTAATATATAATAATTCCAAAGATTTTATGTAAAATTAAGAAAATAGCTTCATGCCTTTTATTTTATACCATTTTTGTTTTAACTATATATAAATTAGATTTAAGAGGTAAAATATTTGTGAAATATAAGAAAAAGTGTACCATCATTATTTACCTCTAAGACTATCCTTCCTTGTTAATCTGAAAATAAATGGCTTAACATTTTTTAACTGATAACTTAAAATTAAGAAATTAAAAAATTAATATATATTTAAGTGTATAAAATATGACCACATTTGGCAATAGGCAAAGTAAGACACAAGAAATAAGAGGTACGATTGATTAACATTCTGAAGCATTTCAAAATATCTAATGTGAAAAAAAAGAAACACCTTTTATACATTTCAAATTAACTTTGATAAGCACTTTTTCCCCAATTTTGTCCTCTTTTCACCAAATTGTCAAAAATTGACTGAAAAGTTGAGATTGATTTTAGCCTAATGTTTCTGTGATTTTGTGATGTTTCTTTCATTCTTTTTTTTTTGGTAAAATTTTAATATTTTTTTCACTAAATAATATCATTGAGATTTAGTACACTCTGATCTTTAATTATAATAACTTTCTTTCTGACTGCTTCTATGCTTGGAGATCAACACTCACTGGTCCAAAAAAAAACATATCTATATTACTAGTAGATGTGACTGTCTGGCAGTTGATTCTAATTCTTCATTTCAGACGTTAATGTCATGCCCTTGATTGTCAAACTTGAAAGAAAGCCAAGTAGCATTTTCTGTAAGTTTTCTTCCTGTTTTTCAGTAATCTTTACACCCAACATGGGGCTGCATTTTTTAAAAAATTTTATTAAAATCACACTCTCACACACACACACACACACACACACACACACACACACGCTCACAAACTACTTAAATGGATTGCAATCAATGTTTTCTTCTTCCTTTATATGGAAAAAAAAAAGATACGTGCACATATTTTCTCCCAAATGAACTGGTATAAACAGCTTCCACGTGTCAAAGTTTTACATAATGATGATTCTAAAATGGCTTAAAATTGCAACAAGTCACTTTCATTAAGCCATGAATATTGAATAGCAATTATTGCTTAATAGGTTTTTTATAAGACACTATTTACAGTACAGCTGCTAAGTTGCTATAAATTCTGCTTGAATGTATCATGCAAATATCAACACCTGTGAAACTTTCGAAGTATTAAGTCACATTCCATAGGGTATTCTTAGTCTAATCTTTCCTACATCATAACTTTTGAGAGTTTTGCTTATGTACATTCTTTTATTTTACATTTTGCCTCAATAGAATAACAGATTTGTTGCATAAAGGTTATGTAGGGGGTTCTATGAATATTGGGTGTTGTTTTGAAGGAAATGATTACTAAGTATGTCAGAGATCATTATCCCCTTTACATTAACTGGACAATTCATTAATAAAAATTGTATGTCAAGAAATAACTACATGACTCTAAATTTAAACTATTGGTTTATTAACTACATTAATAATATGTGCTCATTTTGTTGGAAAGCCTAAGTAATATCATTTAAATATTTTTAAAATATCTTAAATATGTCAAATTATTAGGTATACATAACTAATAAGTGTTAGTTATATTATATTAGCTTCTGTATAGAAAATTATTTGAAAACTGAGTGGCATAAAACCACATTCTCTGATTTAAAATTGCATTAGGTTGCATTCAAGCTGTTTCCTCGAGTTGGAACCATTTCAAGCTTTTCCTGGGGTTTAAAGATCCACTTCCAAGCTCACCCATGTGTTGCTTGGCAGGCTTCAGCAACTACTTGGCTATTAGAGCAAAGCCCTCAATTCTTATTACACCATGTGAGCCTCACCATATGACTGACAGAATATGGCAGCTTGCTCCCTTAGCATGAGTGATCCAGGAGAAAGAGAAAGTGAGCACCCAAGACAGAGGGCAACCACACTCTTCTTGTTACCTAATCTTGGAAATGCATCTCTTCACTTTTATTATAATCGATATAGTAGATGCAAGTCAGTGAGCTTAGCCCACACTAACGGGAAGGTACTACATGAGGGAGTACTACCAGAAGGAAAGGATCATTGAGGAATATGGTAGAGCTGCCTACCCACAGATACTGAAATGTTAAAAAGATAACATGTAGGGGCGCCCAGGTGGATCAGTGGGTTAAGCGACCAACTCGTGATCTTGGCTTAGGTCATGATCTCACAGTTCATGAGTTTGAGCCCCGCATCAGGCTCTGCACTGACAAGATGGAGCCGGCTTGGAATTCTTTCTCCTTCTCTCTCTGCCTCTACCCCACTTGTGCTCTCTCTCAAAATAAATAAATAAACTTAAAAATTAAAAAAAGAAAAAAAAATTTAAAAAAGAATAATATTACAATTCTTCCCTTTCTTGGTGGTAGTTCTCTTTCCCACTATGGGAAGAGAGTAATGCTTCAACTGGCAAAGAGTGAAAAAATGTATGGAATCAGTCCCTTTCAAATGTTTCTATGTTTTTCAAGTGTTTTGGGTTGGAATTACTAAATGATTTTTCTTCTAACCTCCCTTTTGCTAATTCCTAGACAAAATCATAACAAAAAAGAAAACCATAGTTTTTCTGTTTCTCTCATTCATAGATTATTATTTTATATTCTCCCCATGGAGATTGATCAGTTTTCTCTACGTTCTCTGGAGGCATAAATTGGTTGCCCAGCTTTTGTCTGTTGTCCATTCTGAATCTATGTTAACTGTGAGCAAGCATGACCGCAGGGCCCACATCTATTTGTGTAGGACTGCCAGGTGTTGTGAGGATAGGTAAGGGAAGCTATAATGACTGACTCCAACCCAGACTGTCTGGCAGTTTGGAAGGAAAAATAAATATTGTAATCTGGGCTCACACTCAAAAGATTATTCCTAGAGATTATTATATTATGATGGCTGGGAGGATAACCGAGTGACCAGAATGAAAATTCTCTGTTCTTGAAAATCATTCTTAGGTTGTTTGAGCAATAGTAGAATAGATGGTATTGACCAGTCTGACCACTCTCAAAGCATGACATGTACAATTGGCCATTGTTGCCCCATTTTTCTATTTGTTCTTTAATCTTGTTTTATTTTTTTAAGCTTATTTATTTATTTTGAGAGAGAAAGAGAGCACAAGTGCGGGGGGGGCCGAAAGGGAGAGGGGAAAGAGAGAATCGCAGGCAGGGCTCAAATCCATCAACTGTAAAATCATGACTTGAGCCAAAGTCCGAGGCTTAACCAACTGAACCACCCAGGTGCCAGCTTAATCTTGTTTTAAATGTGTTTCCTTTAGAGCTACAGAAAATGTAAACCATTTTGCATCATTAAATCACTTACTCTTTTTATATCACCAAATAAAATCTGGAAAAAATAAAATCAACTAAGGGATTTTACCTTACGTGTTTGTCATTCATTGTAATTTCAATAATTGATAGCCTTCTAGCAGCAATGACTTTTACAAGAGAAAATAAACTAAATTGTATTTACCAGTTTTACTGGGAATATATTTATTTGAACATCGTTTTTCCCTCTTAAACATTAAAATAGGAGCACCTAGGTGGTTCAGTCAGTTGAATGTTCAACTTTGGCTCAGGTCATGATTTCATATCTTGTGAGTTTGAGCCCCATATCCATCATCCATCACAGTCACTGCTCTTAGTGCAGAGCCCACTTGGGACCCTTTGTCCTCTTCTCTCTCTGTCCCTCCCCCACTCACACTTTTCCTATAAAAATAAATAAAACATTTAAAAATAAAATGGCTTATTATTTAGAATATTGTGATCAAGAAGCATGTTTTAGAATATTCTTTAAAATTTAGGCAATTATGTAAGAGTTTTTTAGAAATAAATTATCACATATTGACCTCCTAACATATGTACTGAAGCCCCACCCCTACCAGTCACAAAGAAAACACATTTTGCCTAGGAAATAACTCCTCCATACCTCAACTCAGGTACCATTTTCTGCCATAGAAATATGAATTTTCTGCTTGCACTATCACAGACACAATTTTACATTGATTTGGCTTTTTTAAAATTCACAATTGCTTCCTGTTCTACCATTCTTGTGATTTTTGAATGGTTTCATTATTGTTATTTTGTTTATATTGACCTCTTCCATTCCCCATCATCTTGCATAGTTCAATTTTCATAATATATATGGAAAAATGAATGAACAAAAGAAAGAATCCATTGTATGGGTGTGCCATCAACTCCCCACAACATTTTCCAAGTAAGTTTTTCAGTCCATTTTCATTGTACCTTAAGTGTAGCAAACTGTAATTTTCAATTATCTTAAATTACTAAAATCTATCCTATCTTTCTAATGATAGTTTTGGAATCAGAAAAGATCCAGGTTCCACAATCTACTAATATTTGATAGGGCATGACATTTAACTGTAGAGAGCCCTTATCTCTACTTTAGAAACAAAGATTATAATACCCATATTATATTTGAATTTAGTGAGAATTTCTATCTCTCTCTCTCCTCTCTCTCTCTCTCTCTCTCTCTCTCTCTCTTTGTGTGTGTGTGTGACTTTCTTTACCTAATCAAGACATATAGTAGACACTCAAAATGTCTGTGTGCTTTCTTTTGATCAGAGATGTTTGTTATTGCACATTAACACATCCTTTCTTGGAAATCTTTCATTCCTTGACACTTGCAATGTTATACTGTATGATTACCCCCTTTAACTAACTTGTGACTAGTAATCTATTGCATTTGTTCACCAAATGTTGAGTATATTTCTCTATTTTCTTCCTTTTCTTCCATTTTTTTCCTGTCTCCCATGTATATAAAATTTATATATTGTTCACAGCCTTGATCAAATGCTATCATTTCAAAGATTCAGTATGGTAGCCCTGGGGAAAGTTATTTTACCAGTTTCTAAGTTTTCAAGAATATCTTATCTTTTACACTCACTTGCTACCTACCACTTGATGCTTATTTCAGTTTTTTGCATGCACACATTCTGTGGTATAATCCCTGTGGCTTTGGCTTTGTTAAGCACTTTAACTTATCAAGTATTCATAGCTTATATAGTTTATACTAAAAAAAATTAACCTTTTCTGATGAGCAGGTCAAATTCAGTATCAACTACTACTCATGGTATATTCTTTAACAACAGTGAAAATCAAACAAAAATAATTACTATAAAAATTAGAAATGTCCTAAATGTTTGGATATCAAGCAATATTCTTATCAATAATCTATTATCAATGAAAAACATCGCAATTAAGGCTAGAAAATGTCTTGAACTAAACTATAGGAAAATATCAAATATTTTTTTAAATTAATGTTTATTTTTGAGAGAGAGAAAAAGTACAAGTGGATGAGGCAGAGAGAGGGAGACACAGAGTCTGAAGTGGGCTGCAGGCTCCAAGCTGTCAGCACAAAGCTGAGTGCAGGGCTCAAACTCACTATCTGCAAAATCATGACCTGAGTGGAAATAAGACACTTAACCAATTGAACCACCCAGGCGCCCCAAGAAAATGTCAAATATTTAAAGAAGACATCCAGATGACTAACAGACAGGCACATGTAAAAATGCTCAAAATCACTCATCATCAGGGAAATAGAAATCAAAACCACAATGAGATACCATCTCACACCTGTCAGAATAGCTAAAATTAATAACTCAGAGGACAACAGTTGCTGGCAAGGATGCAGAGAAGTGGAAACCTTTTCACTGTTGGTGGGAATTCATAATGGTGCAGTCACTCTGGAAACAAGTATGGAGGTTCCTCAAAAAATTAAAAATAGAATTACCCTATGACCCAGCAATTGCACTACTAAGTATTTATCCAAAGGACACAAAAATGCTGATTCGAAGAGGAATATGCACCCCAATGTTTATAGCAGCACTACTGACAATAACCAAATTATGGGAAGAACCCAAATGTCTGATGAATGGATAAAGAAAAAGTGGTATACACACACACACACACACACACGTATACATATATATATGTATATCCAATGACGTATTATTCAGTGATCAAAAAGAAGGAAATCTTGCCATTTGCAACAACGTAGAGGGAACTAGAGTGCACTATGCTAAGTGAAATAAGTCAGTCAGAGGAAAACAAATATCATGATTTCACTCATATATCGAATTTAAACAAAACAAATGACATAGGGGAAAGGAAGGAAAAATAAGATAAAAACAGAAAGGGAGACAAATCATAAGAGACTTTTACACACGGAGAACAAACTGAGGGTTGCTGGAGGGATGTTTGCTGAGGCGAGGAGCTAAATGGGTGAGGGGCATTAAGGTGGGCATTTGTTGGGATGAGCACTGAGTGTTGTATGTAAGGGAAGAATCACTAAATTTTACTCCTGAAATCATTATTTACATTATATATTAACTAACTTGGATTTAAATAAAAAGTTAGAAAATATGTAAAGACTTTTGATATCTAACTAAATCTGTATTAGTGGGGAATGTATAGCCTTCATAATGGATTTATTAGAAAATGAGAAAGATTGAAAGTCAACACCCTATGTATTCAACTCAAGAAGTTAGAACAGAATTGAAAATTAAAATTGAGAAAGTAGAAGGAAATAACAAATATAAAGAAGGCATTATTGAAATATACATAAAGTATACAGTAGAGAAAATCAGCTCAGCTAAAGCTAGTTTGTACTAAAACATCTTTTAATAAAAGATATTTACCCTTACCAAGAATGGTCAAGGAAAAAGAGAGGGGATACATCTATAATATCAAACATGGAAAAACGGTACAGGATCAGAGACCTCATAGACATGAAAAAGATCATAAGAACATGTTAGTATCTATTGTATGTTAATGAATATGGTATTTTTGATCAATTGTATACATTTTTAAATTGTTTATTTATATGTTTAGAGAGAGACAGATAGAGAACGCAAGCAAGGGCGGGGCAGAGACTGAGGAAGAGAGATAATCCCAAGCAGGCTCCATGCTGAGCTCATTCTCACAACTGCAAGATCATGACCTGAGATAATATGGAATTGGAGACTTAACCAACTGAGTCACTCAGGTGCCCCACAGATGACAAATCTGTAAAAAAAAGACAACTTATCTAAACCAATTCAGAACAAATTTTAAAACCTGAAATATTTAGTTTTTAAAGAAATCAAGACCATATTTTAAACCTTGTGGTAAAAAATATCTAGGCTGAGGTGTTTTCATAATGAATTATTTCAGGTATTTACAGAAGAAAACCACAAATACTGTATAAACACTTCTGAATACTGGGATCTGAATTTATTCAAACTAATTGTGATTAATGCACAATATCAGAAGCTGACAAGAATTAAAAAAGACTAGATTTGCAGGCTAATATTGTTCATGAATATACCTGTAAAAATTTTAACTCAATATTAGCATATTGGGATAATACATCACAGGTCATTGCTATTTATTCTAGGAAAGCAAGCAAGATGCAATTATTAAAGTAATTAATAGAATAAAGAGATAAACATTACAATCTTATCATTAGACAAGATATGTGTTAAAATTCAATATCCATCAATACCCATTCATAATTAAAAACTCTTACCAAACTGAGAATGGAATGAAACTCCCTTAACCTGAGCTTTACTATCTGAATATTTTTGTATAAATTCAGTCAATTCCTGTTCTGTCCTTTTAGTAAGTTATGATCTCTTTTATTTATTATACACGCTATGTAACCTGTCAGAAAATCCTGTTAGCTCTACCTTCAAAATATATACGAATGCAACTACTTCTCACCATCTCTGATGCTAAAACCTTTGTCCAAGCCACCATCATGTCATGCCTGCATTAACGGAATTGCTTTCTAACTGTGTGTTTTCCTATTTCACCCTTGGCTTATTTCAGTTTACTCTTTGCACAGCTGAAAGAGTGACGCTTTTTACCTCCTTACTTTAATTCTTATGTTCAAACTCTTTAATGGAACTTCTTATCACTCAGGTTAAAAGCCAAACTTTACAATGGCTGATATGACTTGCTCAAGAGCTCAGCCGAGTCTGGGGTTTTACCCTACCTGTAAACTCCAAAGTTAGCCGGCCACTGTGTCATGGATGCTGGCAGAAGACACAAGGCTCATCAGTCAGTGACATAGGACTTTATGACTCACAGCAAAAACAGTAGGCAGAGCCTCATATTTGTATTAGAGTTCTCTATGCCCCTAAAGTCCATGACCCTGTCATGGAAACCAGTTCGGACAGTGGGCTGTGATGCAGGAGAAAAACCTAAAGCTTGAGGATCTCATCACTTTTATAATATGAGGACAAAAGCCCGCTCTTTGTCCAGGAGGAGACATGAATTCCTATCTCAAGATCACTTGCTGGAAATTCAATCTGAAGAAGCAGGCAGAGTAGTGCAGTCATGGTCTATTCTTGGGAAACCCAGCAAGAATACGGGGTCAGTACCCACGGTGAGTTTCCTCTTCCAGGAGGCCGACAAATCTGGACATCATTAAAATTCTCACTCTTTCTTGTGTCCTTTGTATTCCTTGCTTATATGGCTCTGGACTGCTCTGCTCAATTTTCTATTTTCTTCAAATAAATTCATGCTTCCCTTGCTTTTTTTTCCTTTTTCTTCCCTCCTCAGGGTGACTTTACTCACAGTGTCCTCTACTTGGAACTTCCATAGGTTACTCCTTTACCTTCTTCAGGTTTTTCTTAATATTAACATGTCAACTCTTAGCTTCTGATTTAAAATCACAACACAATCACCTTTCCTTCTTTATTTTTCCTGGTAGTACTGATTAATTACCATTCAAACTGTGTCTGGAGGGCACTGACATGGATGGTAGGCATTTTCTCTTAAATTTAGAAATTCAACGTCTAGGAATTTATGCTATACAAATAATCAGAATAGACTTCATAAAATTACATTTTATTGTCTTAAGTAGTAATAAATTATTATAACAATAATAGTTGTTATAATCTATATGCCTATAGATAGAGAATATAGAGAATATATGCCTATAGATAGAGATAGAGAATATTTTTGAATATAAATACATAAGACAACTGATACTGACTATCTTTGATGATTATATGTGTGATATTTATTTTCTTACTTACGGGGTTTCCTAATTTCCTGATAGTCCATATTGTTTTCTACTTATGTCATTTTCTTTCAAATTTTTCTTCATCTTGTTGTTATATTGTACACATTTTTCTTTCCTTTTTATGCATTATTAAGAACTATGAAAAGCTTGAGATTTTACTCCACTTGTAAGTTGACAAATTAGCCTGTCTTATTACCATGGATGCTAATAAAGTACCAGACTCCTGAATCAGAGACAAAGAATTTGATTACTCATGACACAGAAAGCAGCATGGAATGTCAGACTATTTGTCAATCCCTCTTACTCCTAGCCCCTGGCGGCAACATGGGTGGGCTTAGCTATGTATATTGCACATATTATGGGTTACATAACAGGAGATAAATTCTGAGCTTAAGCAACCCAATATTTTTATAATGAACAGGAAGCCTTCCTGAGTTTAGCTCATTCTCTTTATTATACTGAGCAGTGAACAAATTTGTCTTTTTGTCCATAGGGAGACATATCACTATGTTCCGAAGCTGTTTGCAATAGATTTATCCTTGAAAAGACTGTCTAGAACACAGGGCAATAGAAGCTATATTTGTAAGATGGGCATAAATGGGAGGCTCACATGGAATTTGCTCCCAACAGGCTTTATGTATAATAATAATGATAATGATAACAATAATAATTGTAATAGTAATATAATTTTGTTTTCTATTTGGAAAGAGAAATGAGATTTGCTGAGACAGAGAGGAGGGAAGGAGAGAGGAAAAAAAGAATTTTATGAATGGACTCTAATTTCAGTCAGGGTGTAATTCTCTGTAGAAGTGACACTAGAGCTGAGATCTGGAAGATTTGGAAGAGATTTATAAAAATAGATTAATATATTTTTTATGGTTGAGTAATATTCCATTCCATATATATGGAATGGAATTTATATATATATATATATATAAATTCCATTCCATATATATATATGGAATATATATATATTCTGATTTATAGAAGATGTTATATATATATGCTCTGTGTGTGTGTACATATATATATAAAACATTTTATAAGTCAGACAGAAAAAGACAAATATCATATAATTTCACTTATATGTGGAATCTAGAAAATAAAGCAAATGAACAAACAACCAAATAAAAAAAAAAAAACTGGTGGTTGCCAGATGGGAGGGGTGTGGGAAGATGGATAAAAGAAGTGAAGGGGATTAAGAGATACAAACTTCTATTTATAAAATGAATCAAGAAGATAAAAAGTTCAGCATTGCAAATATAGTCAGTAATATTGTAATCATTTTGTATGGTGACAGAGTGTAGCTACACTTTTTGTGAAGAGCATTTCATAATGTATATAATTGTCATATCACTATTTTGTACACTTGAAACTACTATATATTGTAAGTCAACTGTATGTCAATACAAACAAAGTTTTACACAAATATGCCAGACAGGACAAACTAGTGTGTAAGCCTGGCACTGTAGATAGCACACGTTGGAACTGAATGCGGAATGGACTGTCTGAGGCACCAAGAGCCAGGGGAGAGCAGTGTGACTGGAGGCTGTAGAGATGCGAGGGACAGGCATGCTGTCCTCCAGGTGAGGTGAAGGCCTTTGTTGCTTATCCAAATATCAAAAGGAAAACATTGAAAATTATACTTTTTGTTGCTATTGTTTGGTTGTTTGTCATTTGTTTTTAAGTAGGCTACCCGCCCAATGTAGGCTTGAACTCATGACCGTGAGATGAAGATTCGCACACTCTATTGACTGAGCAAACCAGGTGCCCCTATTTTGTTGTTTTTTAATCAAGAGAGTGACACGACTGGACTTTCGTTTTAAGAATCTCTTCTGACATCCATGTAGAAAGAGGAGCCAGAAGGGATTGAGAAATTGTTAATGTTTGAAATATCATGATTTTAATAATATCATAATGACATTCATTCATTTCTGAAGTTTGAGAAAAATTTGACAGTCATACTTTTTGTGTTGCACAGAGGACCTTTTTGCAAATTTATCAATACGTGGACTTGTCAGTACTTCTTAGTTGTCAGTACGTTTTGTAACAGATATAAATGGCTTTTTATGTTGGTTATATCAAAGACTGCTCCCTTGCATGAAGGGTGGAAAGGCACTAGGCACAGAAAAGCTTTCTCAAGTTTACAGTGAGGCAGTTCTTATCATGATATTGGTTAAAAAGTCCTGTACTTTTTAATATTCACAGATGGAAATGCAGAATGAGTAAATTCAATGATTAAAAAAAACATATCTACTGTCATCTATCTATCCATCCATCCATACATCCATACATCCAACTATCCATCTCTATATAGAACAAATAGACTATCTTATGAGGAATTTAAATTAATTTTAAAAATGTAACCTAGTTCTTATTTCAAAGAGATCAGCTAATGCCTACTGAAATTGGCATTTTAGCAACAAAAGTCTTCCAACATTACCTTTTACATATAAAACAACTTCAGAGGAGATCATTTGTGGATGGATTATCTGAAAGAAGCTATATTTAAAAACAATGCTCATGTAAAAGATACAATGAATATTTTAGTGTATATTTGTTTAATCATATTGTTGCTTATAGTTTTGATGTTAATAAACTTAGTCTGAACTTGACTGAAATTATGTGAGGAAGAGCTGAACATGTCAAAGAAAAAGTGCTCTTCAGAATATGACCAATGATTAATATTCAAGAGTATGTACTTTAGGAATTTTCTTGATAAAAGAAAATTAATGTCTTGTCATTATTATCAAAATAATACACGATTAATTAATAACTCATAGAACATCTCTAATTACATCTTATTGCATAAATTGTGGCTATATTAACCATTGACGAGTTAAACAAGTCAATGAATTACCATGTTCTCAAGTTGATTTCTGTGGTTCAGGGATAAATGTGAACTCCTACAAAATGCATGTCATATGCAAATTTCCAAAGCAATAGCGGTAATGAATATGAAATTTGAGTTTCTGTCACTACTTACAAAACATCACAATTCAATATCCCACTCTATACCTCTATATCCACACACTTTAAATGTGCAAGATGTAGATGAAAAGAGCCAAAAAAGGAAGAGAAAAAAAGATCTAAGAGACTAATAGAAGTTGAGAAGACCCAGTAATAGTGGGGAAGCTGGATCAAATTCTCCAAGAATTTTCTGAGTAAGGCCCACTGAGAACCCAATACTGGCTCCTTCTTTTCTTCAAAGGAGGGTAAAGGGGCACCAGGGTGGCTCAGTCGGTTAAGCGTTCGACTTCAGCTCAGGTCGTGATCTCGCGGTTTGTGGGTTTGAGCCCCGCATCGGGTTCTGTGCTGGCAGCTCAGAACCTGGAGCTGTTTCAGATTCTGTGTCTCCCTCTCTCTCTGCCCCTCCCCCGCTCATGTTCTGTCTCTCTCTGTCTCAAAAATAAACTATAAAAAAAATTAAAAGTAAAAGGAGGGTAGAACAGTTAGCTGTATCACCTGTAGCAAATTTACCAAAATCAGTATCAGAAAATATATAACAAGTAGTTGATATAAGGGAAATAAACTTCTCAGTGACAGTAAACAGATAGCTCTAAACAATGAAACTAGCAGTGTATAGAGAATAGATACTAATTACTGCCAATGATTCATTTTTTTAAATAAATATTTCTTGAGTACTTATACATTAGGGAATATTCTAGTTACAGGGAATATACAACTGAATAAAATGTGTAGAAATATCTGTTATGAGGGAGTTTATTTCCTAGTGGGGATAACCTGATCATAAACAAAGTTAAATTTTGTGGATGGATATTAAATATCACGTAAGTTAATGCAATATAAATTATTTTTATGTGCAACAATGGATTATTTTCAAATGATATTTCAATTGCAGGGCTAAAGGCAATACAAAATACTCATAATACATATGAATATAGAAAGTCCTGTGTGTGTGTGTGTATGTGTGCGTTTGTGTGTGCATATCTATATAAGACATTAATGGAATCCCTAAAACGGCTCATTTACTCTCTTTGGCAAGTGACAAGTTGGCATATTTGTATTTAGTGCATAACTAATTAGAGATTTTAAAAAGTAATCTTAACAAAATCTTATCAAATAAATGATATTTGAGGGCAAAAATAAATCTCATGGAAGCATGTCTTATAGGATAATGCATGTTAATTTTCTTGTCTATACTTCATTTTATGATCACTTGACAGGAAATGCAAATGTTTTCCATAAGTGCCTTCTCTGTTAATCTAAGTGTCTGACCTTTTCATAATGCAGTAATTTTTTTTTAGTCTTTTCTCTTTGATTTATCTCTCTCTTGAAAGGCTGCTTTTCTTTTTTTCATTTTTATGGTGCCAGCAGAATTATTAAAGAGCTGTCAATCGAACTATGGCTGTCATTGTCCCTTTTTACAAGGAGAGAATATTAAATAGGACTGTGTCAACTTTGTAAAAATAGCTCCTTTCTGCATGCAACAAATATACTTGTTGCTTATAATAATAAGCACTATAATTAATATTGGTTTATAAAAATCTACACAAATATAGCATAAATAGTAAATAAGGTATATTGACAGCTTTTATATATGTAAGCACTTATTACTTTGTGTTTATGGCTTAATATTTACTGTCTTTCCTCCCCTCTATTCCAATTGTTTTGAGAAAAGAAAAACATATATTTTCTCCATAATTATATTGCAAACTACTTCACTTTTGAAAAGGCAGTCATTTTCTGGAAAAATTTTTCTAATGAAAATCACTCAAATGTATCTAGCAGTAAAAAGATTAAGTCAAAACTAGTGTGTAGAATTAAGGAATAAGAGAGCTAGTAATTTATTAGGAAGAGTCCCAAAAGAGCATAATTCCTCATTGAAACCTTTTAGTTTGTCATTGTTTAAATGAAAAGTTCTTAACAGACTATTGATATTGGTCAGCAGTCACTGTGCATCTGAGGTGTGGACATAGGAAAGATTATTTTTCTCACTCTGTTGATTGATGTATACCTTATACATTAAACATTTGCAAATGTTATATTGAAATCTTTTGAGAACTATGGTCTTACATTCACTTAGACTAATAAGTTAAGCTGGGTGTGGTTTGGGGATCAACTTGAAGGGAAAAGCATATTCTTATGAAATCCCTTATATTCCAGTTGAGAAAGTGAAGTAGTATAAATCTTCCTATTGTGTTTAAATGAACCAACACATACCAAGAGGTCTCAGGAACTAAACAGGTATTTGAAAAGAAAGAGTTCTTATTTTAGAAAGAAATTACATAGAAATGGCACATTTCTAAAAAGAAAAAATTTACCAGGATTCACAGCCTCACTGTAAGGATTTTCAAACTATTGAAATATCTATGTTCCTTCAATCTATCATATTAAAAGTTTCTGAGGAAGATCCTAGCTCAGAATAAAAGATTTAAAAAAAAAAACACACACAAACAAACAAACAAGCCAAGACTGATTTAATGAGTTGATTAGCAGTTACCCTGCATCTACTACAATGTGGACCCAATTAGGAAAGAAAAGAGTCACAGCAATTCAATTGCTGAAACACTTTGACATTTCTGGGAATAAAGTGAAGATTTATTCACTTTATTTCATGATTAGGATCTCTTCCTTCAGAATTGTTTAACTAGATGGCAATGAATGCCTGAAAGGCAATGGAGTTAATGTAAGGCAATATTACATATTGCATACACAACATGAAATACTGCCATCACTTTTCCAAAATGTTATGACTAACAGAATCAAAAGTTGATTTTAATCATTATATAATGTTTAATGAACCAATGTAAACGTTTGACTATCAAATGTGAGTCCAAAAAGGATTTTGTTTGTTTTTGTATTAACTTTATAAGATATTTTACTAGTCGAAGTTGCAAACTGCTCTTACAAAAGAAAGTCTTTAGTACCTTCCTGTACTATTTCTGCACATAATGAATCCCACAGTGCCTATCTGAGCCTCTTATTAGACATTCTTTTTTTGTGTGTGTGACTTGCAGCTATGAAATACATATTGAATCTTTCTTTAGGGAACTTAGCAACCACTGCCACAGGCCACGTTACACCTATATTAAGGGACTTACACACTGCAAAACTTGAAATGAAATTATTCCAAATTTTTCTACTTTCACATATGAACAGAATGTTCAATCTAGAGACAAGCTAGAAACCTTAAGACAATAAGAATGATGCAGTCAAACAGAAGATTCTTGACAGATGTAATGAAATCATCAACCAGCTTGAAAAGAAGCAGACTGCAGAGAAGGAAGAAAAAAATATATAATATATATAATATGTATGTTATATATATGAAAAATATATTAATATATATTGCACTGTATAATTAATATATATAAATGCAAACATTAACTATTGGGACTTCATCAAGATAAAAAACTTCTACATTTCAAAGGAAAAACAAAACTAAAAGGCAGCCAATTGGGAGAAGATATTTGCAAATGACATATCCAATAAAGAGTTAGTATCCAAAATATATAAAGAACAAATCAAAGTCAACACTCCCCAAAAACAAATAATCCAGTTAAGAAATAGCCAGAAGACATGAATAAAAATTTTCCAAACTAGACATCCAGATGACTAACAGACACATGAAAATATGTTCAACTTCACTCATCATCAGGGAAATACAAATCAAAACAACAATGATATATCACCTCACACCTGTCAGAATGCCTAAAATTAACAACATAAGAAACAACAGGTGTTGGCGAGGATGCTAAGGAAGGGGAACCATCCTTCACTGTTGGTGGGAATGAAAACTGGTGCAGCCACTGTGGAAAACAGTATGGAGGTTCCTCCAAAAGTTAAAAATAGAACTACTCTATGATCCAGAAATTTCACTAGTAGGTATTTACCCAAAAGATACAAAAATACAGATTTGGAGGAATACTTGCAGACCAATATTTATGGCAGTATTATCAACAATAGCCAAACTACAGAAAGAGCCCAGATGTTCATCAATAAAGATGTGATATATGTACACACACACACACACACACACACAGCAACATCTATTCATCTATCTTTCTATCTATTTATCTATCTATCTATCTATCTATCCGTATATATGGGATATCGATAACCTATGTGAATTTTATAAGTATATATATACATATACATGTATGTATATGTATATATATACACATTTATACACATTTAAGTCTTTCATCCATTTTGAATTTATTTTTGTGTAAGTTATAAGAAAGGTCACAGTTTCATTCTTTTGCAAATAGCTGTCTACTTTTACCAACACCATTTGTTGAAGAGACTGTCTTTTTTCCATTGGATATTCTTTCCTGCTTTGTCAAAGATTAGTTAACCATATAATAATGGATACATTTCTGGAGTATCTATTCTGGTCTATTGATCTTGTGTCTTTTTTTGTGCCAGTATCATGATGTCTTGATGACTACAGCTTTGTAGTAGCTTAAAGTCCAGAATCATAATGCCTGCAGCCTTACTTTTCTCTTTCAGGATTGTTTTGGCTATTTGGGGTCTTTTGCGATTCCATGCAAATTTTAAGATTGCTTGTTCTAGCTCTGCAAAATTCTCGTGGTATTTTTATAAAAGTTACATTAAATGTATAGATTGCTTTGGGTAGTATTGATATTTCAACAACGTTTGTTCTTCCAATCAGTGATCATGTGATGTTTTACCATTTATGTCCCATTCAATGTCCTTCATACATTTTTTATTGTTTTCAGAGTACAGATCTTTTACCACTTTGATTAGGGTTATTCTCAGGTATCTTAAGGTTTTTGGTACAATTTTAAATGAGATCAATTGCTTGATTTCATTTTCTGCTGCTTCATAATTGGTGTTTGAAATACAACAGATTTCTGATCTTATATTTTATAAGCACTGTATTATAAGTGGCAAATGTAATGTCTTATTAGAACTGTATTTAAAATTGGAAAAAATTATATATGTCTGTTAAATAGGGCTATCACCCCTCTAAATATAATCCAAGAGGGTATTTTTCAGACTTTGAGGGAACAGTTCATTAGTTACTAAATTATTAAAAGTTGAGAATTATTTTTGTAGTGCAAATAATTATGACATAAATGCCTGTTGTTAATTTCTTCAGCTGCTCCTTTGGGGAAGAGGTCAGAGGTTACAGGGAAAGTGCAGAAGTTAAAATATCCCTTCCCAGCAGTTAGGTTGCATGGAAATAAAGGCAGCATTTTAAAATTCTGTCAAGAACAGAAGTCTGAAAGCTGGGTTCAAAGAGTTCATTAGAGAGAACAGATCTCAAACCTTTCCACAAAGTTATTTCAAATGGTATCTGGAGAATGTAGCCTGAAGGAAATGCCAAAGGTGACAATTTTCTGTTAAAAGATGTATAATTTTCCTCATATCCTCAAGAAAACCAAAGTTCTGCAGCTGTAGCTATGCATGCTGTGCGGCTCTGAGTATGCCGACAGGATCCTATGAACCCACAGGGTTCTCATGGTTGTTGAATACAAAACTCAATGAATAATTCATAAGCTGCACTTTAATTTCTTCTCATGTTCTATATTTAGTAAAGCTTCACCAATTACTCAACATCTGCATTCCATTCCAATCTAAGGGTTTGTAAAATTTAGCTTCACCAAAGGGATTATTATATCATAATTTATTTTCTCTTGATGACAATGATAGAGACGCTGTTCGAACAATAATCTTCCCATAAAAAATATCTCTAAACTTTGAAAGGAAATCTGTCTACTAATCGTTCACTCAAGTGGTTGTGGAAATTTATGTATGTAATTTGAGGAAGAAAAATGGTAGATGATTTCTCAGGAGGATTGAGATATACTTGCACCCTTGCTTAACGTGAATTATTTTTAAAAAAGTTTAATGCCTTAATGTGATTTATATTAGTTATCTTAAAATAGAATGGATTTTGAAGCCCTCATCTTGGATATTAAGAAATTCACAAGCATGACATTGACTTCAGTGTATATTTTGCTGAGAATGATATTTCTGCTTTCTTTATTTCTTCACACTTTTAAGTCCAGGATTGCAGTTCTAGACTTAGGGAACTTAGAGAAGTTAATAATTATTTTTTTAAATAAATTGTACTTAGAATTGTTGAGTTGATGTCTGGCTTGAAATTAAGAAGATTAGGAATTACTTTCTACCCTTTTCTTTTTTGTCTATGTTAAAATGAGATCTATTTTAGATATTACTGCCTATATTGCTTTAAATATCTGTTATGTATGGCAAATATTATGTTTAGCAGATTTACTCTCAAGTTTCAGTGGTATGACACAATAAAAATTAATTTATTATGCACCTATTAAACCAAGAAAGGTATTCTTTCGTGACGGGAAGCTCTCTTTCTTCTCTTCAGGTAAGGCTAAGACTCGTACTATAAGCATGTTTATAGAATTCCCTTTCCTACAAAAGCCATAGTAGTACATAAACATGGATCTTTATTTATATCCATTGAAGATTGTGGGACAGTATTACTATAATGGTATATTTGGTCTATCATTGGGAAGTAATTTTAAAAACTCAGGAATACTGGAAAGGACATATATACAAAATAAAACTGTAAATAAATTAATACTTATCCAATGTGGGAGCTTCAGCATACAACCTCAATGCTTGCCAATCTTCCATGCTACAATCTACAGCATAATTCCTTCTCTAAACTTGGATGTCTGGATAATATGCCAATAGGATCAAAATGCTGTTTACAACATTTTTTTTTTTGCTGTTTACAACCATATTCTAAGTAATTCAAGTTTGACTTTTATCATACCAATGCAAACAAAAATAAACAAACGAAACCCGAGAAAATAAACTTCCAAAAAGAAGCACAGAGTAGACAAATATTATTTCATCTAAAGTCTACAGTTGCATTGCAGAAGAGTAGGCTACGCATTTGACCTTCTCTTCAATACAGAAAGATAGTGACCAACTTTCAGAAAAGCTTCTTCCAGGCCAGTTTAACTTGGTTTTGTGATCCGTGTGACCCGATGCTAAAGATTCACAAACCTTTAATCAGCCCAGCAATTGCACTTTTCAGGCTTTGGTCAGTAAAATAACAGTAAACATGATAAATCATTAGCCATCATTGCAGTCCTTGAAGGCAGCACTAATGGGGGACTTGGGAAATGTAGAGTGCTCTTTGCTGTATGTTTTATTGCCTTTAAATTGGTCAAAAAGAAGGATGGAAGGAAGGAAGGAAGGAAGGAAGGAAGGAAGGAAGGAAGGAGAAAAGAAAAGAAAAGAAAAGAAAAGAAAGGAAAAGAAAGGAAAAAAAGAAAATAAGCTGTCAGAAGTGCAAGAGAGACTGTGGCAAAGTATCTGTCAAAGGAAATTAGCATGAGATTGTAGATTAAATCGATTTTATTATTCTAAAAAGTTAAGTGAGAAACAAAAAAAATGCAGTATATTTGAAATGTTTTTAAGAGTTAAGGTATTGTTGAAAAGAAGATGCCTATATAAATCATTCTTCACCATTCATTGTAAAGAGCCAAGTTGTTCCTTTCCTGATGCTTGCTTCCTAGATGAGCGGTGGAGAGCATGTTAAAAAAAGAGTCATCAATAGAAGGAAAATGCTGAGGGAAATAATGTAAAATACCCTTGTCATGTTTCTTTATCCTATCTTATAGTATAAATAATTGGTAGGAAAAATAAGACTCTTGTTTCAATTCAGAACCAATTTTATTATTTTATTCTATTCAAATTGACTGACTTTTTAAAAAGTTTATTTATTATATTTTGAGAGAGCAAGAGAGAGTCTGAGAGTGAGTGGAAGAAAGGCAGAGAGTTAGGGGTGGGGGAGAATCCTAAGCACGTTCCCGCCGTCAGTGCAGAGCCTAACTTGGGGTTCAATTTCACAAACTTGGGATCATGACCTGAGCTGAAATCAAGTCAGACACTTAACTTCTTAATCAACTGAGCCACCCAGGTTTTCCAAATTTACTGGCTTTTAATTTTTTTTCAGTATTTCAATCATTTACTTATTTTTAAAATAAAATTTTAAAATTAATTTTAATTGATTTTTTAAATTAAAATTCTTTAATTAAATTCATTTTTTTCACTTCCAAATTTTTATTTAAATTCTTTAGTTAACATGTGGTGTAACATTGTTTTCGGGAGTAGAATTTAGCAAATCATCACCCACATACAACACCCAGTGCTCATCACAAGTGCCTCCTTAATGCCCATCACCTATTTAATCTACCCCCCTCACCTCCCCTCCAGCAATCCTCAATTTTTTTATATTGTTAAGAGTCTTTTATGGTTTGCTTCTCTTTTTTTCCACTCTTTCCATATCTTCATCTATATTTTATTAGCTCTACGTGAGTGAAATCATATGGTATTTGTCTTTCTCTGACTGACTTCACTTAGCATAATAAACTCTAGCTCCGTCCACATTGTTAATAAATGGCAAGATTTCATTCTTTTTCATGGCTGAGTAATATGGCAAGCCATGTGACTTTTAACAAAGACTTACTTTGCAAATAATTTATAGCAAGTTTGTCTAGTAAGAAAATAATGCTGTAGAATTTCTGCTTTTTTTTTATGTTTACTTTATTATTTTTGAGAGAGGGAGACAGAGCATGAGCGATGAAGGGGCAGAGAGTGAAAGGGAGACACAGAATCTGAAACAGGTTACAGGCTCTGAGCTGTCAGCAGAGAGCCCAACACAGGGCTGAACTCGGGAATGGCGAGATCATGACCTGAGCCAAAGTCAGATGCTCAACTGACTGAGCCACCCAGACACCCCTAGAATTTCTGCTTCTTAAGTACACATAGACCTAAGATAAGAAAATAGGAATCACCGTTAGTGTTCAACCAGGGAGTCCTATTCCCTCTCTCCTATTCCCTCTCCTGGTCCCTTCCTCTTTTTGCTTTCTTTCTTGTTTGCTTTCTTTCACACACCCATTCAATGAAATTTACCGACTACTTACTTTGTTCCAGGCTCAGTGAAGCGTACTGGAGAAAAAAAGAGGAATTGTGCTTAAAATGTGAAAAGATTCATAGAAAGAAAAGAGAGCATGTGTAAAGTTTTGGAAAAGATGAACAGAGATTCCTGGTGTAATGCAATGGCTTCTCTCCTGTCAACCCTGCATGTCATGGAAATATATTATTTCCTATCACATGACACTTAGTCCACCTAACTACTCTCTTTCAACTTGTCCCCAGTGACTACTCCTAAATGCAGAAAGAAAGAAAGAAAGAAAGAAAGAAAGAAAGAAAGGAAGGAAGGAAGGAAGGAAGGAAGGAAGGAAGGAAGGAAGGAAGGAAGGAAGGAAGGAAGGAAGTCCCCATTACCTTTATCAGTTGTTCTTCTGCCAATTAAATTTAAGTCAGATGAAACACGTTGATATGGGCTGTTGTTTTTATTGTTTAACTATGAAATAGCAACTTTATCACTTTCCACTCTTCACAACTCTAGCACTCAGTTTCCCTAACAAAAGTAAGGTGACATATAAAAATGATGGCATAATTCACTGAGACAGAGGGTGAGTTTAACGCACATAGATTGGGAAGACCAGAACTGTTCTCTACTCACTGAAGAATAAATTAGATCTGACAGTGTTTTTGCTTTTTTGTTTTGGTTTTGGTTTTGGTTAAGATGAAGGACATATTTGCAGACTAAGGCAGCCTTGTGATATTTGAAGGACAGTATGTAAGTCCCAAGATGTTCCCATGTACCATACGTTTCTTCTTTAGATGTAAAGGGGCTCATTAGAGTAATCATAGGTCAAAACACACTCTCAATGTGAATGCCTGCATAGGAATGACTAAGACATCTCTCTAAACCAGAAACTCCATTATTACAACTCCTTTGTTGTGAAAAAGATAAAATACCTCTTCGTGCAAGTATCCTTCCTCTAGTAGCCTGAATGGTTGACACAAACATATGTCCCTATCCTAATTCCCAGAATCGGTATTGTCTTTTATGACAAAAGAGTGAATATTACCTTAGATGGGGAAAAAAATGTGATTAAGTTAACGATCTTGAGAGGAGGAAGTAATCTTATATTATTGGAATGGACCTTAAATGGAATCACAACATGTCCTTTTAAGAGAGAGACAGTGAATTTGACACAGACACAAGGGGGAAGACCCTGTGAAGAAGGAGTAGAGAAAGATGGATCACAAGCCAAGGAAAGATAGTCACCACTTAGAGTTTCCCAAGAGAGTCTATTTCTGCCAATATTTTTATTTTAATTCAGGAAAACTGGTTTTGACTTTTGACCTCCATAATTATGAGAGATTCAACTTCTGTTGTTTTTTTATTTTATTTTTACTTTTTAAAGGTTTATTTATTTTTGAGAGAGACAGAGACAGAGCATGAGCTTGGGAGGGGCCGAGAGAGAGGGAGACACGGAATCTGAAGCAGGCTCCAGGCTCCGCGAGCTGTCAGCAGAGAGCTCAACTCTTTAATAACCTGATGGCTAGCAGATTGACAGCTGCACATTTGGCATGCTTTGTTTTTTGAGGTTTTATTTTTCATTGCAGATTTATTTGGCAATGTGCAGTAAATTTTAAAAACTTGCATCTAGTTTATGAATAAAGAACCATTTAAAGTAGAAACAAAACAAAACAAAACCACAAACCCAGGAATCTTGAGATCATAATCTGAGCTGAAGTCAGATGCTTAACCGACTGAGCCGCCCAGGCGCTCCAAACTTCTGTTGTCTTAAACCAGAAAGTTTTTAGTAATGTATTACAGCAAACATAGGAAAAAAATACATTCCCAAATTTTGGAAACTGTATTTCTAGAAGTATGATCTAACCAAAGGAAAAGCAGGAACGTGAGTGAGTGAACTGCACATAGGTCAAAATGTTTCTCCAGAAGATGCTGTGCTTATATTCAATTTATATACAGTCCCAGAGGCGATGGAGATAACCTCTCTGGCTGCCCAGCTGCTTGTTTGCAAATGGTGGGACTCAACAGAAGTTAGAATTATTTTGTAGGCCACGAAAGGTAGACTGTAAGTGGCTCATTATCTCCCAAACTTGGAGCTAGGAGAAATAGCAGAAGCAGGAAAGGAGTGGGTATCAGGCACAACCATGTTTAGTAATTGTCATAGGACTAAAATACAGACTCAGAACTAGGAGAGCATGAGAAAGGAGGGGTTAAATGAGAATGATAAGCATATGGATAGCTGTTAAAATTCAACTGATAAGGGGCACCTGATTGGCTGAGTCAAAGAGCTTACAACTCTTGATCTCACTATTAGGAGTTCAAGTCCCATGTTGGGCGTAGAGATTACTTAAATAAACTTGTGAAAAAGAATATACTTGATAATTAAATAAAATGTCTAAGTTACAAAGGGAGCCTGTGGGACACCAAACAGGTGGTGAATGTGTGCTGAGGGAGTCAGAAAATATTTTGACATCAGAGTTGTGACCTCAAAGTTAGTAGGAAGTTGCCAGATAAGCTCTAAATTGTCCTTATTACTTTTTGGACCATAGGAAAACCTCACTACAAGCTATGATTATCTTTTCTTTTCCTCCAAATTCTGAACTTCATGAATTTAATGACTCTCCCACCTGGTACTTCCAGATTGCAAAATACTTTCTGGACATATTATAAGGTATATCTATGAGTAAATCAAAAAACAATATTTAGAAAGGTAAATAGCTACTATTGATAGGTTAGAGGATGACAAGTTATTGTGTTAGCTAGTAGTAGTGTTGCAATAATGCCTAATTCAGTTCCTAAGACATGGTAAGTAGCTGTAACTATGAGTAATAATACATTATACATTAAAATATAACTGTTTTAAAAACGCATTTCTGATAACCTGTTCAGTATTGTACACATTATTGATGTTGCTTCTTGAGGAAAATATTCTTGTCTGGCATATTTTTTTAAGTTTATTTATTTACTTTGAGAGAGAGAACCAGGGGCAGAGAGAGAGGGGGGAATAGAGGATCCAAAGTGAGCTCTGCTACAGCAGAGGGCCAGATGCAGGGCTTGAACTCAGGAAGTATAGATTATGAACTTGCCAAAGTCAGACACTTAACTAACTTAGCCACTCAAGCACCCCTTCTTTGGCATATCTGATTCTATCCCTTATTACATTAGAAGGGTCCCACACATGCTTACAAGTACATGCTTACAGGACAGGAACTGAATGAAATCTGTTGGAGAGGAAGATACTATGGAGTCAACAACTCCAAACTTTCTTTTTAATTTTACTAATTACTTAACCTGAAAAATAAGAGATAATGTAAGAGCTAATGCATAGTGAAGGTTTTGTACTCTTACCCTTTTTCTCAGCCTATAAATCAGACTCAAACAAAACATGGGAGTTTCTTTCTCCTTTCTTGTTTCTATAGCTTTCCTTTTCCAATGAAGCTTTAAGCAAGGAAGAGGTCAATATCCATGACTTTTATAAAGCTGACACATGAAGAAAAAGGTGTTTTCCTTCTCTGAACTTTGAATGAATTTTAGTGACTATTTTCTTAAATAAAATATGGTATTTAATTATCAAATGCTTCTGCAAAAGCTGTCAGTTCTATTTGTTGAAGAGTAGCTAAAAAATATTTCCTTCTGCTTAGAAAAACAAAAAGGATCAAAAGAATTTTTCTTAATTAAAATACATTTTTGTGTTGAGTTGTACAAGTTCTTTATAGATTTTGGATATTAACCCCTTATTGGATAATACCATTTGCAAATATCTTCTCCCATTCACTAAGCTTCCTTTTTGTTTTTTTGTTTCCTTTGCTATGAAGAAGTTCTACTTTGATGTAGTCTCAAGAGTATATTTTTGCTTTTATTTACCTTGCCTCAGCAGACATATCTAGAAAAATGTGGCTATGATTGATGTCAGAGAAATTACTGCCTGTGTTCTGTTCTAGGATTTTTATGGTTTTAAGTCTGATGTCCAGCTCTCTCATACATTTTGAGTTTATTTTTGTGTATGATGTCAGAAGATAGCCCAGTTGGATTCTTTTGCATGTAGCTCTCTACTTTTACTAGCACCATTTACTTGAAAAAAAATCTTTATTGCCTATTTTAACCTTCCTTGACATAGATTAATTGACCATATAATTGTGAGTTTGTGTCTAGGTTGTCTATTCTGTTCCATTGATCTATGTGTCCATTTTTGTGCCAGTACCATACTGTATTGATTACTACAGCTTTGTAGTATTTCTTGAAATCCAGGATTGTGATACCTGCAGATTTCTTCTTATTTTTCAAGATTTCTTTAGCTATTTTGGGTTTCTTGTAGTTCCAACCAAATTTTAGTATTATTTGGTTTAGGTCTGTGAAAAATGCTGTTGGTATTTTGAAAGGGATTTCATTGAATCTGTAGATTGCTTTGGGTAGTAGGGACATTTTAATAATATTAATTCTTTCAGTTCATGGGCATAGAATCAAAAAGACAATAAATAACATGCATTGATGAGGATGTGGAGAAAAAGGAACCCCCATACAACATTGGTAGAAATAGTGTTGGTGTTGAACATTTTTCAACTGTTAAGTGAAACTGATCTAGAAAAATACGAAATATAGGATGTGGTTTTTCATGACTTTGAAACTTTTTATACACATTATGTCAGGAAAAACATTAGTGACAAAGTAAAAAACTGACCACTTGAAGTCCTTATCTGATAATTACAAGCACGAGACACTTGAGCAAGATAATTAAGCTCTCTCAACCTCTGTTTCTAACTTTAGAATTTGTAGAATAACACATATTGTATATGATTGCTAAAATAATAAATACTGCAATATATGTATCTAACACATAATAGGGTATCAATACACATGAAAATTTAACGTTTAATTTGTGTCCATACTTGATTTATTTCTTAAAATGTTTTATGATATTTTATTGGCTTCCCAACAAAAAGTAACTTTCCAGCTTTCCTTCAATTGAATACATTTATACCTACATGTTAATTAGATGATTGATTTATTATATAAGTTCATTAATTCCCAATCTTTTGTTCTGTATTTTGCTGAAAATAGATTCATGGACATATTTAATCTGCAATAACTCCCCAAATGACTAAAGCTTACACACTCGAGATCCTTTGTATTTGAATATACTTTTTCCATAGCTAAATGAAGAGGGCTTTAGTAATTAAAATAACGTTTGAAATTAAGGATGTGGAAACATCAAGGACGAAGACCACTACAATCTGAATTTGATATCATCTACACCTTATACATTTTGAACTTTTAGTACTCATTCAGTCCACTGGGGGCTAGATTGAGAAAGAGCTTAAAGTGTAATTTATAGTTACACCTATTTTGAACTTTGAAGTTATATGCTGATGTCTTTAATAATTGTGAATATTTTCACTGCTAAATAAAAATTACTTGACAGACTGTATCATTCAAATATCATTATAACTTGTCCATGGTTTCAATCTTGCAATGATACCATAGCTTTCAAATAAAGTCTGGAAAACATTCTTTGATAGAAAATTAGCCTCGCTGATTGGTTTGTTGTATTAGTAACATCTACGTTCAATTATAGTTGTTAGCCTCACTTAAATTGTATTCTACTTAAGTAGTAATATAATTCTAAGAAATTATTTTAAGATGTGTTCAAAGAAAAGTGTGGGACATTATAAATTACCCTTGTCTCCTTAAAGTCTAAATTCTGATGTTTGATTTTATTGTTCTGTAAAAATACATACTTTTTAAATCATTGATTAATTTGTTTTCTGGCAACATTGCTGATTCATATAAGTTGAGTTGAAAATACAGTTCATGGTGAAAATTTATTACTACAATCAATTTTTAGAATGTAATCAATTTATGCTACGCATAATTTTTAAAGATATCTTTTATTAATTATTCCTATCACAGAGTTCTGAAATACATCTATAAGTGAGCTTTTTCTGTGAATCTTAGTTCTTTGTAAAATATATGGAGCACGTAGATTTTTCTGTTCAGATTGCAACATAAGCCACACCAACTTATTTTTACATAATATTTATAGTTTAGTAGCCATAGTAATGTCTTCTAGTATAAATGAATCCTTGTTTTGTATTTCTAAAATATGTCTTTTTAATTTAAATTAAAATTGATTGCTTATGTCTTGCTTCATTCCTTAAACTGCTGTTACGTACAGTACAAAAAATCATACGAATCCAATAGCGGCCACAACAGTTTTAGTAAGTTCTGCACAAGGTTCTCAAACATTCATTTGTGTTGTCCTAAAAGATAATTTCCTGCACGTTGCTAATACCATTTGTCCTTTTCTAAGGCCCATGGCAAAAGAAGTAATAAGAGCAGTTTCATTTCTTGGAGTTATAACCAATAATTTTTCCACAAGTGTGGCAGTACTTAAAAAAAAAAAAACTGATTGCCCACAGGAATTGAAATGCTGGGTGTACTAACCAGACAAGAAATGCATCACATCAGGCTTCCCTCGGTTGAGATACTCACAAAGTACCTGTTTTATCAAAATACAATAAAATTGTTTTGTTGAAACAATGTTAATATAACTGCACATAGAAAGAAGCAAATATGCTTAAGAAACTAAGACTTAAATGCTGACTCCCTATATATGAGGTAAATACATAAAAAATTGGTATTTATTTCTGCTTGCATATTTATGGTCTAAAGAACTGAAAATTTATAATGCATCATGCCATATTTTAGAGAATACAGTTTTAGAAAATACACAATTATTGATAATATAAATACCATATATTATTTATCTTTATGATTTGTTGGTGATTTGTGATACTGTAATACAAGTGTTATTTGATTCTTAGTATACTTTTGTAGAAATCATGCTTCTTTAAACAAAGCTATACTTTATCTTCCCTCTTTCATTAGTTATAACAAGACTGGGCTTCCTCCACACTTTCATTTGCTACCTTGAAATAGCTGAAGTTTGCAACTTCAACATTTCAATCTGTCTCTTGCCCTACTCAATGCCTTCCTTCACACCATAATGATATATTTGTTTCACTTGGTAACACTGTCAAGTTCTAAAATCATAACATATGGCCCATATGCACTGCCTATGCCTCTAATTTTTGGAATAAGTAATTTTATTAAAGATTTATAGACTCACAGAATGTTCAAGATCAAATGATCCACACTGATGGAGCTTAGCATTGTATAAATGAAGAAATGAAGACCGAGGGAGGTTACTGACTTGTCAAGATGATTAATAACATGGTCATGTATAAAAATTAAATCAAATTGGAATGAGATTTTTTTTTTCTGCTAACCATTTTGGTAACATCGTTTGTGCTCTTTCGAAAATCAATGGAAATCTTAAAACATGAACATTGTGTTCAAATTATATTGTTAAAATGTGCAAAATGATTAACTAAACAGAGACCCAAATAGACTATAATTGAATAAACAGATGTAGCAGTAATTAACATTGTAGTCATTAGAGAAATAAAAGACTGTTGAGCTTTCGTGTATGACTGCTGCTTCCGGTTTTACACTGGGAAGACCAGAGTAAAAGGTAACTCAGGAGCACAGGATACAGCTCAGTAATAAAAAGTTGATTCAATTGAACTGCTCCCAAGTAAATCCTGTAAAGGAGCATTAGCAATAGTGTACATTCTTTTTGGTAGTTTAATTTCCCGGCTACTAGCAACATAACAACAGGTATATTGGTATGAAACTAACCTACTGACTAAATGGTAGAACATTTAAATAAGATTTCAAGCAAAATCCTTGACTTTGTGCATCATAGAATATCATTTAATCGTTTCATTTCTTTGGGTTCAAAAATACAATTTTTTTCGGCTTTTTAAGGGGAAGGATTATGGTCATATATAAGATGCCATGATAAAGTCAGTAAATAAATTTTTAACTCTAATCTTCAAAAATTGAAGAATATATTTTGAAAAATAGTTATATTAAAGGTAGACCTTTAAGAAGTTCATTTTAGCAGAGTTGCTATTGGAAGAGTAATCTCTAAATAACTTCAGAATTTTGTAGGCAGCTTGAGCTTTGCACTTCATTAATGGGGGCAAATTTTATTGCCCTATTTGAGAATAATTCAAAATAATTAACTGGGAGATGCCTGGGTGGCCCAGTTGTTTAAGCGTCTGGCTTCTGATTTTGGCTCAGGTTATTATCCCTAGTTTGTGAGTTTGAGTCCCTCATCCAGCTCTGCACGGACAGCATGGAGCCTGCTAGGGATTCTCTCTTTCCCTCTCTCTCTGCCCCTCCCCGCTCAAAACAAATAAACATAGGGGCACCTGGGTGGCTCAATCGGTTAAGCGTCAGACTTTGGCTCAGGTCATGATCTCACGGTTCGTGGGTTCGAGCCCCACATCAGGCTCTGTGCTGACAGCTAGCTCAGAGCCTGTAGCCTGCTTTGGATTCTGTGTCTCCCTCTCTCTCTGATCCTCCTCTGCTCATGCTGTATCTATCTCTCTCTCAAAAATAAATAAAACATTAATTTTTTAAAGTTAACATTAAATTTTTTTTTAATTTAAAAATCAAAATAAATAAACTTAAAAATAACCAAAATAATTAACTGCTAATGGCTTTTGGTATATCAAAAAATTAGACATACTTTCAAAGTTTCACAATATTTTATATTTAGAATACACAGAATAATATGCCAGTGATACTTTTGTTTATGATGGTTTCTTACCTGTCATTCCTCCTGCTAAAGTGCCAGACAGTCATGCTGATGGCCTGAGCCAACTCTGCCTTTTTCTAAGCCCTTCACTTTGCCCCTCTTGGTCTGTACATTGAATGCCATGAATTTGTGTCTCACTTAGAAACACGATTGTTCTTCCCTGCATAGGACCTTCAAAATATAATTAAAAGTCGAGCAAAAAAAAATCTCCACTTTTACATATTACATACACTGCATAGATACCACCTTAAGTCTTAGAAATTTTCATCTACTTCGCTAATTTTCCTAAGAACAAGACAAATATTTTAATAGACAAGATTGTCAGTAATGTGAATTTTGAGGAGCATTCTGATGCCAAACCAAAAAAATCTGAATCACATGATATCTTTGATAAAATAGAGTCAAGGATTCAATAATGTCTTCCATGAACATTGGGGTACATGTGCTCCTATGCATCATAGCAGCACTCTCAACAATAACCAAAACATGGAAAGAGCCTAAGTGTCCACAACGGACGAATGGATCAAGAAGAGGAGGTTTATCTATATGACGGAATACTACATGGCAATGAGAAAGAATGAAATCTGGCCATGGGTAGCAACATGGATGGACCTTGAGGGTGTTATGCTGAGTGAAATAAGTCAGGCAGAGAAGGACCAATACTATATGTTTGCACGTATAGGAGGATTAGGAGGAACTTAATGGAGGACCATGGGGGAGAAGAAGGGGGGAAATAGTGGGGGAAAGGGAGAGAGGCAAACCATGAGAGACTCTTGAATGCTGAGAACAAACTGAGGACTGATGGATTTTGGGGAGAGGAAGGACATGGGCATGGAGGCAGGCACTTGTGGGGATGAGCACTGGGTGTTATATGGAAACCAACTTGACAATAAACTATTTGTTTAAAGAAAATGTCTTCCATGGTGAATAGAGTGAGTAGACAAACAGCTAGCTGCCAGGTTGAGCGCTGCTCAGCACTAAAGGGCACCATATGTATGTTCTACTATGAGATGTATGCAAAGTCTTGCCCAACTCCTCCCTTTAGAAATGATCAGCATTACTCAGTTCTTAAAACCTTTATTAACAATGCAGTTCATTTGTCCCTGAGTGTTTATTGTTATATTATTTATTTTGTTTTCATATGTAAATCCCTTATTATTTCATTTATAGATGTTTTGATTTTTGAAATAAAGAATGTACATCCTAGAGCACCTGGCTGGCTGTGTTGGTGGAGTGTGTGACTCTTAATCTCGAGATAGTGAGTTCGAGCCCCCATGTTGGGTGTAGAAATTACTTAAGTATAAAATCATCTTTAAAAAAACCTTTAAAAACATACATCTTTTATTAGCGTATATCTGGTGATTCCAATTAGTACACTTTTAATTGATTTTTGAATTTATAGGAATATTTTTATTCAGATAAGATTACTAGAAATTAATTTGTATTTGTACCATAATTCCAACATTAGTACATGCCTAGAAAAAATATGTTCTATCCTGCCCTTTAAAATGTAATTTGTCTTTGTATGGGGCGCCTGGATGCCTCAGTCGGTTAAGTGTCCGACTTCAATCTCGCGGTTCGTGGCTTCAAGCCCCAGGTCGGGTTCTGTGCTGGCAGCTCGGAGCCTGTTTTGGATTCTGTGTCTGCCTCTCTCTCTGCCCCTTCCCCGCTCATGTTCTGTCTCTCTCTGTCTCAAAAATAAATGAAATCTATAAGAAAATTGTTAAGATGTAATCAAATAAACAAATATTCTTGCTGTGTGAATTACATCAAACAGTTTGAGATGATTTAAGAACACATAGAAACTATAATATTTAGAATCTCAAATTTCAAATTTAGGCCCATATTTTCTAGACTATTTTGTTAAATATAAAGTTTATTTTATAAAGACTGTCTTATGATGACAAAATGCTAAGGGATTTCTTTTGGGTTTACTGAGTATAGGAAAATGTTCATGATTCATTGCTTGTTCACCATGTGTTGTGGTATGGATATTATATATTAAAATATAAGTTCTGGTTAGCTTATCCTCATCTAATACATTTATTTATAAATAAATAAAACTAAATATTCTACCGGTTTAGGAGATGGTATTGTTTGGCATCAAATATTACTCAAACTCCTGGTGCAAGTGTATGCAATATTATAAATAATGTTTATAAGGATGATGCTTGAGCAAATTTTAACCAGGATGAACTCTAAATAAAAAATATCATTCTTATAGATGTACTTTAGGAATTTGAAAGTGTTTCGTGTTGAGCAATGCTGGCTTTGAAGGAAATAAGGATAACCAAAGTGTTTTTTTTTTAACCTCCAAACCTGTTTTACAAGTTCATTGCAATTTCACTATTTAAAAAGTCATTTCAAGAATTTCTAATAAATCTTTAAATTTTAAAAAGAGTTTACTTCTAGATATATTTATTATTTGAATTAAATATGAAAGATCTAATGAATCATAAAATGTATATAATAAACTAAGTCATTAATATAACAATCTTTTAGTTTCTATATTTATTAATGTTTTTAAAAGTTCTATATGGGATAAATGGAAAATGAGGTCAATTAAAAAGATACAGTTTATATATAGTATATGTATATACACATTTGTACATATACGCTAAATCATACAGCTACTTCTATAAAATACTTAAAAATATTTTTAATGTTTATTTATTGTGTGGGGGGGGGAGGGGCGGAGTGAGAGGGAGACACAGACTCTGAAGCAGGCTCCAGGCTCTGAACTGTCAGTACAGAACCCTATGCAGGACTTGAACTCACAAATCGTGAGATGATGACCTGAGCCAAAGTCAGACACCTAACTGACTGACCCACTCACATGCCTAATAAAATACTTTTTATTGGTTAGGAACCTGAGCTTGGTAATAATTTCTCCTAAAGTATCTTCATGCATTACTTTGTGCTTTATTTTGATTATACTATGTGAAAAAAAAGTGTAAATAGATTATTTTTTCATTTTCTTCTGATCCGTTTTTGTAATTTTAAGTCTTAACAGTGGTATAGAGAAATTTGCCAAGTTTTTCAGTTATTGTTATAATTCCCATTAGAATTTTGTGCCAACTATTTAATCAGTAAGAGTAGCATGGCTAATTTTCCCATTTTATCTCTTTTTTTAAAATTTTTAAATCTTTTATTTAGTTTTGAGAGTCAGAGACAGAGACAGCGTGAGCAGGGGAGGGTCAGAGAGAGAGGGAGACACAGAATCCGAAACAGGCTCCAGGCTCTGAGCTGTCAGCACAGAGCCCGACGTGGGGCTCGAACCCATGAACCGTGAGATCATGACCTGAGTCACAGTCAGACACTCAACGGGCTGAGCCACCCAGGTGCCCCTCCCATTTTATCTCTTATGAGATCAACTCTGTGTCCAGGAACAATTTTAAAGTATTCTTTTGGCAAAATTGACAAATTTAAAATTAGGAGAAGTGCTTGGAGCTATGATAGTTTCATGAAAAATTTTGAGAGAAGCAGGGTTGGTGGGGAGGAGATGAAAGGATAAAAAATCTTTTCTCAATGTCCATCTAAGTTTTATCAAGCTTTGAAACATATAGTTTGAGCTTCTTTCCCTATAATGGAAATAAGTACCATATTTCTTAGTAGTATTTTGGTATTATTTTTTGTAACCTTGACTTATTCATGAATAAAAATGAGAAGCAAATGGAAGCAAAATGTTTCTAGTAAAACATCTTTTCTTATCATGATAGACACATAAAATTATTCTCTCTATAAACAATTATAATGAATGACTACTGATTTATTAAAGGATTTCTGAGTATTAAATATTTTAATAGATTCTTTATTGCTTTGCTTCTTTTTAAACATTTTATCCTCTCTTTGTAAATTGTTCACACAAACATTCAGAGCAATAAGTAGTTTAATCAAAGTGGAAAAACAAATAATTTTATGTGTAGGTAGCAGAAGAGAATGGGTTTTCCCAGATTATTGTAGATCAAAGCCTAATGGATCTATTTTGAAGTGTTTCCACACAATAAAAAGAGGAATGGCTTTCACTAAACCTACTAATTTGGCTTTCTAAATTCTAGTCATTGCTGGAAAAGTTCTTTATTGCTATTTTCTTTCAAAAGAAGCTTCTCTTATTTTCAGGCACTTTGGGTCTACCTGGTGAATTAGGTGTTCTTTTCTGTTACTGTTTTTAATAGAATAGTTCTTTACTGCCAAGCAAATTTCGCTTCCGTTTTCTGAGATTATCAACATCAACACATCACAACTATAAGTCAGAACAAAAATTCTATATGATGAAACATAATTATTGTCTATATGTGATAGCAGAATACTTTAAAGGAATGTGTTCTTTTATTATGGGACTATCTTGATATATGACATAGAATATTATAATGAAGGATACCATATTAATACATTGCAAATGAGAATGGAGTTTACCAGTTATAATATATCTTCAAGAGTTGAAATGACAGTGGAGAAAAGGCATGATGCTAATATAAATTTATGTATTTAAAAAATGAGCTAAGTGTGATTATTGTTGCTGTTGTTGTTTTAACAGTGTGAAGGATGCAGGAGTGGGCCACAAGCAATGGAGGGGTCCCATATCGCCCACCTGCAAGCAGTGCCCTGTGGTCTATACCAACCCCGTGTGTGGTTCAGATGGCTATACCTACTCTTCCCAGGTAAAGACAATTATAGTCGTTTAGTATGAAATATGTAATGCATATTTAGTATTAAGTGAATAAAATTGTTAGTTCTCCCATGTGGTCATCCAAACAATTTATTTATCTTTTAAAAAAGTGCAAATAATCTCGTTGGCTTGTAACCTGTATTTAATGTGTATTTGTTTCTCCTGTATCAAAATTCTTAAAGTTTGAACTACTAAACGTCTGAAGATTCTGAATGGTCAAGTATTAAAAGCATATCCTGGAAGGCCTTTGTGGTTCAGTCGGTTGAGTGTCCAACTCTTGGTTTTGATTCAGGTCATGATTCCAGGGTGGTGCGATTGACCCCTTATCTGGCTCCTCACTGGGTGAGGAGATTCTGTCTGCCTGCTTAAGATTCTCTGTCCCTCTCCCCTGATAGCACTCTCACAAAAAAAGAAAGGAAGGAAAGAAAGGAAGGAAAAAGGAAAAGGAAAAGGAAAAGGGAAGGGAAGGGAAGGGAAGAGAGGAAAGGAAAGGAAAGGAAAGGAAAGGAAAGGAAAGGAAAGGAAAGGAAAAGAATGGAAAGGAAAAGAATGGAAAGGAAAGGGAAAAGAAAAAAGGCAACATTTCCTTTATTGCTACAATGAAAGAGGTCAGAAATGTAAGCATGTCATATGATAATGTGAACAATTATTATGATTATAGCAACAATAGCAGCTACAATCTGTCATTATCATTACTTATTTTATCTCATGTTATTTCCTATAGTATTACTTTAAGCCCCCCCATCCCTTTTAACAAAGAAAAAAACTAAAGTTCTGAATGATACAGCAAATTTCACATATTTATTGACATTGAAACCAAGATGTGTTCCCATCTCTGATTCAGTCTCTGTTCTCTCCTCTACATCATTCTGCCTCTTGATTTGGTATCCTGTATTATTTAAATATATAGGAGCTTTTTTTCTTTGATTGTGTGATAGAAGATGTAGGCTCACAAGCTCTTACATGAAACTTCGGGGCCAGATAAATGTATGAATTTAGATTTTTAAAAAAATAGTTTTTAAAAAATAATGTAGCATGTTGTATTGTCTCCCCAGTGGGACCTTGCCCCATAATTAAACACATTATCTCATTAAGAAATTATATGAATATTCACATTAAATAGGATACAAGAAAACTATAAAAAACTTTACTTTAGTTTATATCTGAGTTTGCTTACTGCTAAGGGAGTTCCAAAAATCGTTGGCTACCGGAACATTTTGTTTTGTAGATATTTCTTTATGAACCATCCTTTATCATAATATATATGTCTTCACAACTTAGACTTGCATTTATAATCGCTAAGCATAATAATAGCACTGCACTGTTAAGATAGATTCATCCAGTCAATAAATAAATGTGTAGTACTCATTTGGTGCTAATTACTGTGTCCCTTGGTGAAGGTGCTGTATGCTTATTTGCTGAAATTTTATGTTTATATTTATAGGAGAGAACAGAGAATGTTGTCATCTCAATATGACCTTGATTTTGGTGAATTTAGCATGGTCCAGAATTTCAGCTTTGCAAGTTAAGAAAATTGATGCTTTGAGCACAAAGGAGAATGAATTTAACTCATATTATCAAGTCCTATTGATAATGTAAATCGTTATTCTGATTTATTCAAAGACCATGAAGGTTGAAGATAGTAATATTCAAATTGATGGATAAAGCTCGATGACAAGCAAAGTTTAATCTTTTAAAATTAAAAAAAAAATGTTTTTATTTATTTCCCAGAGAGAGGGAACGAGCGTGAGCAAGGTAGGGTCAGAGAGAGAGGGAGACACAGAATCTGAAGCAGGCTCCAGGCTCTGAGCTAGCTGTCAGCACAGAGCTCGGCACCGGGCTCGAACCCGCGAACCAGGAGATCATGACCTGAGCCGAAATCAGACACTTAGCCGACTGAGCCACCAGGCGTCCCAAACAAAGTCTAATCTTAATTGTACTTGATGAACATTGATGGTTGAGCAAGTTGAATCAAGAAAGAGATTGGAGTTTTTACCATCATGTAGCTAGGATAAACCTATTTTTCTTTCAACACTAGAAATATATTTGCCAGAGAAACTAGTATGCTTGTGTCCAGGGTGTCCCTGGAGTGTGCTAACATTAATCCTCCCCCTCTTTGTTTGGGGCTGTCTTAAGGATGCTCCTAGGAGATGATCAGTTCTATAATTTACTTTCACAAAACACAAAGTTACAATCATGAATGATTTCTTCCTTTTGAGAAACATATAGGAGGAGTTGCTTCATAATTTTGGAGAAATACAATTATGTCCCCACTCAAGATTTAATATAAATGTCATAAGTACCTTAAGTCACATATATTTTCAATTCCATGAGGTTTATCCATTGTTCTACGTACTGGGCACCCTGTGATGCCCCAACTTACAAATCATTTCCAATGGCTTCATAAATATTGTTAGTAAAACCATGCTAAGTAATCCATTGAATTGTAACCATTCTGAGTGATCCATTGAATACTTAGCTGTTGCATTATTATTTTAATATTTATTTGCATATATATCATTTTCAATAATACATGCCTAGTTGACACAAAATGAAATGAAAAGAATGTGGTTCAAATGAATATGAGTTTTTAGTAAACCCCAAATCTCCATCCTCATTTATGTTGATTCTATTTTAACTTGGTGATTTTTTTACTTTGGACCATCAATACTAATCTTAGAGCAGTGAAGCTAGCTGTATAAAACAATGCAAACTAAATGGAGATCTTAGCCCAATAAGAACTTACATTAAGTAATCCTTATTAATAATTTTTAGTAGTTTATTGGATTTAAAATTCAAAATAAAGGCCTCATCTTTTAATTTTACTTTTCTGTAAAACAAAACCCAAGGCTGTTTAGGTACTGGATCAAAAACAAAGACCACAGAGGCAAATTCTTTCTTGAAAAGGTTATTTTATCATTTCTCCAGCATCTACTTATCAGGAGATGAAAACAGAAGATTGGTGCATGGGTTACAAGATATTTATTTTGGCTCTTGGCTCACTCAACTTTGTCAATACACTAAGCAAATTCTGAAGGGGGAGATTTAAACAGCTTTGGGGCGGCTCATAGGCATCTGAACTCACAGTAATGGTGTTCTCCAAATTCTAGGTTTAGTATGGCCCATGAAGCTCCTTTTTTGAGATTTCTAATCCTTTACCTAAGTATTCCTGATATGTTAAATACCAGACATTTCTCCACATCCTCACCAATATCTGTTGTTACTTGAGTTTTTTATTTTAATATTTACTTATTTTTGAAAGAGGGAGAGTGAGAGCATGAGTGGGGAAGGGGTATAAAGAGAGGGAGATGCAAAATCCTAAGCAGGCTCCAGGCTCTGAGCCATCAACACAGAGCCCAACGTGGGGCTCAAATTCACAGACCACAAGATCATGACCTGAGCCAAAGTTAGATGCTTAACCGACTGAGTCACCCAGGAGCCCCTGAGTTTTTAATTTTAGCCATTCTGCCAAGTGTGAGGTGGTATCTCATTGTGTTTTGATTTGTATTTCCCTGCTGATAAGTGATTTTTTCATGTGTCTGTTAGTCATCTGGATGTCTATTTTGGAAAAATGTCTCTTCATGACTTTTGTCCATTTCTTCACTGGATTATTTCGTTGGGTTTTTTGTTTTGTTTTGTTTTTTGTTTTTTGTGTTTTTTTGGAGGGGGGATGCTTTGAGTTTGATAAGTTCTTTATAGATTTTGAATACCAACCTTTTATCGGATATGTCATTTGCACATATCATCTTCCATTCCATCAGTTGCTTATTAGTTTTGTTGATTGTTTCCTTTGCTGTGCAGAAGTTTTTATCTTGATGAGGCCCCAACAGTTTACTTTTACTTGCTCTTTGCCTCCAGAGATGTGTCTAGTAAGAACACATGGCTGAAGTCAAAGAGGTCGTTGCCTGTTTTCTCCTCTATGATTTTGATGGTTTTCTGTCTTACACTTAAGTCTTTCATCCATTTTGAATTTATTTTTGTGTATAGTGTAAGAGAGTGGTCCAGATTCATTCTTCTGCATGTACAGTTTTTCCAACACCATTTGTTGAAAAAACTGTCTTTTTTCCATTATATATTCTTTCCTGCTTTGTCAAAGATTAGTTGTCCGTACATTCACTGGTCCACTTCTGGGTTTTCTATTCTGGTCCATTGATCTATATGTCTGTTTTTGTGCCAGTACCATACGTTTTGATGATTATAGCTTTGGACTGCAGCTTAAAGTCCAGAATTGTGATGCCTCCAGCTTTGATTTCTTTTCAACATTGCTTTGGCTGTTCAGGGTCTTTTCTGGTTCTATACAAACTTTGGCATTTTTTGCTATAGCTTTGTGAATAATGCTGGTGGTATTTTGATAGGGATTGCATTGAATATGCAAATTGCTTTGGATAGTATTGACATTTCAATAGTATGTGTTCTTCTAATCCATGAGCATAGGATGTTATTCCATTTCTTTGTGTCTTCTTCAGTGTCTTTCATAAGCTTTTGCACTGCTGGTGGGAATGCCATTGGTGCAGCCACTCTGGAGAACACTATGGCAGTTCCTCAAAAAATTAAAAATAGAACTACTCTATGACCCAGCAATTGCACTGGTAGGTAGTTATCCAAATGATACAAAGGCACTGATTCAAAAGGTCACATGTATCCTAATGTTTATAGCAACACTATTAACAATAGCCAAATTATGGAAACAGTCCAAATGTCCATCAACAGATAAATGGATAAAGAAGGTGGTATGTGTGTGTGTGTGTGTGTGTGTGTGTGTATGTGTGATGGAATATTAGTCAGTGATCAAAAAGAATGAAATCTTGCCATTTGCAACAACTTGGATGGAACCGGAAGGTATTATGCTAAGTGAAATAAATCAGAGAAAGATAAATGTCATATGATTTTACTCATATGTGAAATTTAAAAATCACAACAGATGAACATAGGGGTAGGGAAGGGGGAAAAAGATAAATACAGAGAGGGATAGAGGCATAGAGGCAAACCAGAAGACACTCTTAAATACAGAAAACAAACTGAGGGTTGCTTGAGGGTGATGGGCATTAAGGAAGGCACTTATTGGGACCAGCACTGGGTGTTATATGAAAGTGATGAATCACTAAATTCTACTACTGAAACAATTACTACACTATATGTTAACTAGATTGGATTTAAATTAAGAAAATACTGACCAGAGCCAGGTACTACCAGCCCAGGATGTGGGACCCTGAGGATGGAAGCCCAGTCCTGCTTTCCTGGCCTTCCTATGATCTTTCTTTATTTTGGCTCCCATGCATTGGGCTGTTTAATAACTACAAATAATATTCCTTCAGGTTCTATTTTGGACTCACAATGCTTCCTCTTTAACTTCAGGTCAGTTTATGGAGGGGAAATTATAAATCACGTTTCCATTGTACAACTTAATTGGTGAAGTCATTACAAAGTATAGTAGGTGCAAAGTTGGGGAATGGGGTGAGAAAGAGGTGATCACAAGGTATCCAAAGGAAGACTTCAGTCAAATGCCCTAACTAGGATATAATTTTGGAAAGTATATCTCATACACAGTATGACCAATTTGGAATAATTATTTTATTAGAATTTAAGTTCTTAACTTATCAGCTTTTCTAGAAATCCTTAGCAGATATTTTTTAAGATGTATACACAAAAAGACAAAGGAACGGATGAAAAACTATGAAAAAAAATATTTCCTTGAAAAAATATTGGGCCTTTGTGATTTTTATAAGAAGTATTTTTTAATATCTGATTTTTTTCCTGTTAAGAAAACCAATTGACACTTTTCATATAAGCCTAGTTAATGTTTCATTTTAAAAGAACAAATGTTTTCTGAATTCTTTTAAATTCACAATGCCAGAAAAATCAAAATATAAGTCTGGTCAAGGTTATTTGAGAGGTAATCATTCGTGAAATTGACACAAAAGATAAAGGTCTTTGTTTCTTTACTACAGGCAAAGTCTATTTTGATTATATTGCTTCAGTAAGAACTAGGAATTGTTCTCCAATATAGCATCTATATTAGACCATGGGTATATTTGTCACTGATTTGTGTAAATTGGATACTACATTTGCTGAGTAGAAGTCAATAAATAATATTAATGTTTTAGAACTCAGTACGGCATCAGTAACATAAACTCCCTGGGGACAACACAGTGAATGAATTTGAACTCTTTTTTTCCCTTTCATATTTAGTCATACAGTGCTTGGCAATGGAACTTAGTCATGGTGAATTCCTTAGAAATGTATAAGAAATCGAATGCCTGTGTATATGTTTGTTTTAAGGTAAGGCAAGTAGAAAATGTAACCATTATATGCTGGAGCTCCCAACTCTTGATACAAACATGCTACTTAACTTGGTTTGAGATGGGATCCTATGAATCTGAATTTAAAAATCTCCTCAGGGAATTTTTATGTGTAGGCACAGTTGAGAACCACTGTTGCATCCCTTCAAATTATTGTTTTTGGATTCTTATTTTTTTAAAAAACTAAAACAATAGAATTAATGGAGGCCATTTACTTTTTTGTTGCAACTTGAGAAAATCCCTTTTTGTTTCAACATTCTACTATTATGTCTTCTTTTTCCCTGTTTTCCATATTTGAAGTATTCTATTACTTTGTCTTAGGAATAGTTACTAATTCTAGTAGCTTTATGTACATTTTAAAAGATAAACGATTTCTTGACACGTCACCATTTTGATGTGTTGTATCTGTTAGTATTTAGAATGTAATTGTCCTATGTACCTTCCTCTGAATACTTTGTGTGAGCTAATTTTATGCTGGAAGATCAACATTCAGAAATACATGTGCACTGTTTCTATTTGAACTGTTTTTCAACATAGTCTAGGTTTTACTTTTGGCTTAGGTATGTCAACTCGATCAAGATTACAACTGCAGCATATTAACAGAATCATTGACTGGGATAAGTTCTTATTAAATCACTGAACATTGAATGCAATTGTATGACTGAACTTTTTCATAAATTTTCAGATTTGAAAGGAACTCAATAGGACATATAGTACAAGCTTCTACACAATACACAGGTGTCTAATAAGATCTGTTCTGTGAGATAAATGTCTATATTTGTGGGGAGCTCTAATTGTCAGACAAACTTTCTTGTCCCTTATCCAATGATTTGGTTTCCATTAATCCCTTTTACTACCCCCTCAGCATATATTGAGGCACAAAATGAAAACTCTGTGTTGTCTTCAACTGTTGGGGAAATAGTGAATTCCTAAATATTTACTTAAAATAGAAGAAGAATTGGGACACCTGGGTGGCTCAGTCAGTTAAGCGTTCGACTTCGGCTCAGGTAATGATCTCTCGGTTCGTGAGTTTGAGCCCCGGGTCAGGCTCTGTGCTGACACCTCAGAGGCTGGAGCCTGCTTTGGATCTGTGTCTCCTGTTCTCTGCCCCTCCCCTGTTCATCCCCTCTCTTTCTAAAAAAACAAAATGAAAAAAACCAACTCTTGGTTTTGGCTCTCTGTCATGATCTCACGGCTCCCTGGATTCCAGGCCCACATCCAGCTTTGCTCTGGCAGCACTGAAACTGCTTGGGACTCTCTCTCACTCCACTCTCTCCGCCCCTCCCCAAATCATGCTGTCTCTGTCTCTCTCAAAATTAATAAATGAACATTAAAAAAATGGAGCAGGATTCTAAAAGACAGCTTAATGAGTAGAATATTATTTAACTTTTACATGACTCTATTCCCAGCCTTTGGAATTATTTCATACCTGGTTAGCTAGATATGAACTTTTTAAAAAATATTCTACCTTCATTGAATCTTAGACACTTAACTTTGTTTTCATAGAAACCCAATCCTCAATTTTGCACTGATATTTAAGCATATTAAGTCATATTTAATTAATTTATATAATTACAATATTAATTTATTTGAACAGATTTTAGGAAGAAATACAGTGAAGTGGTGGGAAGTACAAAACTCAGCTGAGAGAAATGAAAAAGTTTGGAGTCATTTGCTAGTGTTAAGTGTTTAGCATGGTATGGACATGTTATTTCCTTAGAGGTCAATTGAGGGTATACTTCCCATGTAATATTTTGTTGTCAACCAAAAATTATTCATTCAGGAGAAACTAATTAATATATACTTTTTCTGTAAATATTACATGTTTTGGTAAAATATCATTACCAAGTAAGGACAAAATATAATTTTTCAGTCAGTTGAACTTGAACAAGGAAAAATAATCAGTGAATTTTCATAATCTTAAATATTTCCTAGGAAAGTTTTGAGTAAAAATAAATCCTAACTACTTTGTTCTTCAATCCTTGATTGATTTATTCTCAGATAATTCTACATGTATGGAATATAAAGTGTTGAGCATTTAGTGCATTTAAATGCACAAATAAAGTTAAGAGAAATAATTTATAGCAATGAGTGACTTTTGTTTTCCAAAAAGATATAGGAGAATTAAGAAAATTAAGTTTAGACTTGAAAACTATGTGCCACATCTATAAAAGAATTGTTACAGCAAATGAGTTGCTTCCATTTTTATATATGTGGACAATTCTTCCACTGTTCAATTATAAATAATGAACAATATGTTATTGCTGTGACAATGGATATTTTGGCCTTGCTTCTAAATTGTTTCACTGACTAAATTATTTTTCTTCAACTTGTATTAAATGAAGAAATTTAACTGCATCTTTACTTTCTAGTTTAAAACACTTTAGTACCATAATTAGCTTTGGAAGGTGGCTTTTTGAAGTTAAGGGAGCATGCTGTATTTTTGAGGGTTCAAGCTCAAGTTCCTGTCCATACTCTAAATACCTGCCGCTTCTTCTTCTCCAGAAGATTGCTTTATGGATTATGTTATACACAACACTTGCTAGCCTTAACACAGACACAAGCTTACTTTCATGGCTTGTTCAAGACTCTTGAGTTTTATATATTGGTAGCTGCCATTCAATGAGTTTAGGACAAAATTGTAACCAATATCTAAATTTATATACTGATGTATTTTTGAGATTATAACTTTTTACTTTTGTGTTAATGACTATGTTTGTGTTATCCATTCACAAAACTAAAGTTGTATTATAATGATTTTTTGTAATTTTTAAACTTTATTAAGGGGCACCTGGGTGGCTTGGTTGGTTAAGCATCTGACTTCGGCTCAGGTCATGACCTCACAGGTCATTGGTTCAGGCCCCGTGTCGGGGTCCATGCTGACAGCTCAGTGCCTAGAGCCTGTTTCAGATTCTCTCTTTCTCTCCGTCTGCCCGTCCCCCATTCACATCTGTCTCTCTCTGTCTCTCAAAAAATAAATAAACATTTAAAAATAAATAAATAAATAGATACTTAAATTTTATTTTTAATTCCTTAGGAAGCTGAAAAGTTGGCAAAACTATGTCATTTCACCCATTTGTCTTTGAAATACTAACCATTAACAACATCTAAATCTAAAAGATTTTGATCCACTGGTATGTGGCTGTCATAACCTTTTCAGTGACTTTTTAAGCAAGTTATGCATTTCCCCACAATCTCTGTACATATACTCTATGATCACTATATGTTATAATGCTCTTTAATTTCCCTCCACCTTAAATTCTGTCTGCCAAGGAAATTAGTCTTGTTATGTGGACTGGCAATGGCCTGATTATGCTGTTGCACCTGAAGGAAGGCAATTAAACAAAAGCAAACTGAGTTTTTCAGAAAAACAGCACACATCTTTCAGAAAATGCTTCAGAAAAATGATCCAAAAAGGTAAAGAATATAAGGTAGAATGAAATGTATAAAAAACTATTCTGAAATACAGAAGGAGAAGCCAGCAATAATAAGGTGAAAAATAATAATAAAAGAGAAATGGAAAAAATTTCCGGAAATGTTGAAAGGCATGAAACCCCAGTATAAGAAACATAATTTGTACAAAGTAAAATAAATAAGAAGAAATTTAAATATAGACACATTGTAGTAAAATAACAGATTATAAAAATAAAATCTAGTCAATGAAAAAAATTAAATATTATATTATTACAACAACAAAAATTATCTTAACAGAACTAATGAGATTCAGAAAATAATGGAAAGATAAACTTAAAATACTGAAAGAAAATTAAAGAAAATTCAAAATAAGTACTTCAGGAGAAAATATCATCCAAATCTGCTACACAGAAATCTTTGAAAAAACTGTGCAGCACAAAACGCCCAATGCCTCTGATTGCAAGATATGTAGAAATATGAGTAATGTATAGTGAACTACCTCCAAACAATATTCCATCTTTCATTTCTACATCTTTTGACTTCTAGAGAATTTTTCTGTAAACACACCACTCCATCAACCTTTCCAACTAATATCATCAACAGGTGCTGACACCAGATCCCCTCATTTTGTCTCATGCAGCGTTTAATTAAGGCTAATAGCAAGGAAGCTCCAAGCAGAAGAATGAGACAAGCCTACATACAATATTGACCTCAACATGGGGCACCTGGGTGGGTCAGTTGGTTAAGCATCCAGTTTTCACTCAGGTCATGATCTCACAGTTCATGAGTTTGACCTCCACGTTGGGATCTGTGCAGACAGCTCAGAATCCAGAGCGTGCTCCAGCCTGCTTCTCTCTTCCCCTCCCCACCCCCATTCACACTCTGTCTCTCAAAATGAATAAAGGTTAAAAATAAAAAAACCAAAAAACAAAATTGACCTCAAGGTGTCTCCCTTCCCCACTCTGGGGTCATGGCCCAACCACCTGAACAAATCCCATAAGCCATCAGGGTTTACCTTTAGAAATCTAGAAATCTTTTACCTTAATTTTTTGTCTTAGTCTTTCTAGTTGACATGAGAATTTAATCCAAGCATAGCAAGATGCATTAATCATTGCATAGACTCCTACTTGGCCTACAAGGAGAAATCTAGGATAATTATTCATAAAACCCTGGGCAGTCAGTTGAGGCTGACCTGAATGCCTGCTGGGAACAATGTGGTATCACTGATCACTTCACCTAAGATCAGTGACAAATGTGTACCAATTGGGTACCTGATGTTATAGAAAGAAATTCCTGGTGAGGTGCTCATAAAAAATGAGTCTAGAATTGAATGACCAAGTATGGATTCATTTAGGAAAGATCTCAGTTTTCTGAGAGCTACCTGATCCACTGGTGGTGCTTCCTAAAGCAGTTGAAGTTCTCTTAGACCACTGCTGAGGTGCGACTCACCATGTTTTCTATATGGAGGCAAATTATTGCCTGTTTTCCATACAGGAGAATAGTTCCAATAGTACACATAGTGTCGTGGAAACAAAATAACATTAAAACCGGTGTGACTTGGAAGTAAGAACTACATTTTTCTGTGGACAGATTGACAGTGCATCAAATGTGACCTTCCAGCCTGCTGGAAGATCTTTGGTTTTCTAATTGAGTTAGAATAATTTATTTGACTTCTTGTTTTTGGAGTGATGCTTAAAAGCACTCTGTTCAATCTGTACAATTTTTGCAGCAGCCAGCTGAATGGCATTCAGTGTCTCACTGAATGGTGGAGAATGGAAGTGGGAAAGGCTTCTGGAGGTATTGGCAGGTGCTTTGCGTGGGAGGCTCAGGAGCTGATGCCATCCTTTTCTCTTTCTGATAGGCTTCTCAGTTAGATGAAGCAGAATAGAGAGGAACACATCAAGGGAAAGGAGAATCCAGCATTTAAATTTAAGGCACTTGCAACACTTTGGGAAAGCCTACAAGGGCACTTTCCTTAAGGAGGAAAGAAATAGGGGTGGCTCTTAAAGACAAAAGACCGTTAACTTCTCATCCTCCGCCATTTCTCACAGAGTCTAAGGTGTTCCCTCCCTAGGCACTGAGCTTGTTGCTCTATAAACACAAGGTTAGTGTGCCCCAATAGAGAAATTAAAATTTCCCCTTTCTTCCTATCAACTCCTAAACGCTACACACAAACATTTCATCTACAAGAGTCCATTCCAGGAGGGACAAGGGAAATAGGAGTTAGAGAGATGCATTTTGTTCCCAACTTTGAGCCGCATGGACTACTGTCAGGGGACTTAGTGAGCAGTGTGATCCTGGGCCATGTTAATCCAACAAAATAATCCAGGTGGCTGAATGGGAATTAAGCTTGAATTCCCATGGTTCCTTTAGGCCAGGCTGTCACCTGCAGGAAAAGCAACCAAGCCAGCCTGGATTTGTCACTGGGGGAAGGAAATAAAAAGCCTGAATATTTCAAATAAGTACCTATAACCTCTTTTCATCTTGTTAATTACTAAGGACCCAGCTGAGAGGATTAAATTCCCTTCCTGGAGACAGCAAAATTCAGTGACCAAACTGCTTTCCTAAAGTGAAGAGGCAGTCAGAGTCCTCTTTGAGATTTTTAAAGAGACCATACCAATGCTTACAATATCAGAAGCTTGTGGATGGTAAAGGGCATTAGATACTTTACCCGTCACCGTGTTTAGGAATTTTGTGATAAAAGGTACACAGCTGTCAGACTACAAATAATCCAAAAAGTCAAACATGTGATGCATGTTTTTTTTTTTCAAAGGACAAAAGGATGTGGCCAGATTTAGCAGATGGTACTGGGATAGCAATAGCATCACCTGAAAAAAAATTCAACAGAGACTTGTAGCTGAAAGGGTCCATGAGGATTGTGGAGCCTTGAAGATAGGGAGTATGACACAGCATGCTGAACAGCTTCCAAATAAGCCTGTTGGTTTAGCTGATATAAAGGAACAAGCAAAATGCCCAAGAGAGAAGCATGTACATTTCAAAACTCCACAAGTCCAGTTAGATACTGGGACTGCTTTATGGTAGTGATGGCCAAAGGAATAACAGACTGAGCATTGTGAATCCACCCAAATCGTCCTAAGAAACTTTACTTAGCAAGCAGACTTATGAATTTTGTCAGGAGTTTATTCTGTCATCCCTGCTGGTGGGATTGGAATAATATTACAGTCAGAGTCATTGAGACTGAAGCTACTGACTTTCCAACCAACAGGGCATCATCTGTAGAAGGAAGTGGCAACAGTGGCAAGATTTTCCCACTAGAAAACTCTTGGCTCTTGGCTCTTTCTTGATAAGGGAGACTTTACACTGATTTATAACATAGCAAAGTGTAAACATATATAGTACATTAATACCTGCTATACATTCAGATGTAGAAGCAACTGCAACATATATTGAGTTGGCCCAAAAAATCCTCACAGAAAGGTCATGTTGACTTACCTTCCATATTGTAAATGTGCCCAAACCTCAACAGTTAAATCCAGGGTCACCTTTCTCAACAGAACCTGGAATGCTGGGTGATGCTTGCATCCAACTTAGCCATACAAGTTTGAATCTCTTCCCTAGCCCAAAGCTCTTCAGTACATTTGGATGACTGTACATGGCCTGTGTCTCATTTGGAAATAGAATGCTTGACTCTATTGTATTCCTCCTCCTGGCTGGAGGATAGTGAACAATAACCAGAGCACTATTTAATTAGATTCAGCCAACCTTACCTCTTGCTGCTCAGGCTCAAAATTTTCAATAGCAGGTAGAAGAGTGGATGAGCCTTTTTCCCTTTTGGCTCATGACTCAGGTGAGAGCATTCTGAGCATTCACTATTGGAACTTGGGCAGTCTTCTCATAACCTCTAATCTGGTCCATGGGGCTTAGTGTCCTTTTATTTCCAGAAAACTATTTACCTGTAAGCTTCCCATCCTCATTGCCAAAAGAACTGTGAAAGGTCTTAGATTCTTACCCTACTTGCAAATAGATGCCAGAGTTTACACATGCTAGCAGAAGACCTAAGACTCCTGGCTCAGAGACAAAGGAATGTATTACTTATGACACAAGAAGCATAATGTTTATATTTGTGTCAATTCTCCTTTTGCCACCAGTCCCACAGGGACAATGCACAGAAACCCAGTTGGATATTCCACACACACTGGGTCTGTGTCACAGCTAAGGAAATCTGGATATTTCATAATGGGCTGTAAACAAGCCTGCTCAAACTTTGCCTTATGCTGAGACACTATTTTTATTTTACTGGGAAGCAAGCAAATCTGCCCTTTCTTCCAGAGAGAGGAAGAATTATCACTATCTTGCAAAGATATTACTATACAAACAAAATTGGATAGATAATACAAAACAAAAGGGTATCAGTGCCTCTGCTCCTAAGATGTACAGAAACACAGGATGTCTAGAAGGACATGTCCTCCAAGACTACAAAATAGTAAGGTAGCTCTAAGATGTCAGAAAAACTACATTTCCCAATAAAAGTCATAGCAGATAAAGAGGATTGCTACAAAATGATTAACATGTTAATTCACCTGAAAAATCTAATAGAATAAATCTAATCTTGTATGTATGTAATAAAAATGGTTTTGAGGTATATAAAGCAATTTCTACAGGGAGACATTGTCAAATGTCACTCGCACATTGTGAGGCTTCAGCCCTCCTCTCTTAATAATTAATGGAGCTACAGGGAGAGAGAAAATATAAAGTTAGGTGCCTTCCCTTCCCTCCCTGGCTCACAGTAAGTCAGTGGATCCACGGCACAGTGGTGAATGGAGAATAGTTGAACCTGGAAATACAGCATGCCGGTGGGACTACTCATGCCTAAGAACATGGTGTATTTAGTGGGAAATATTACTGGAATTTCTATGCTGAAGAGATGGCCAACAAGATTGTTAGATAGGTTCTGTTGGGCAATTAAGAAAGTAGAGTGATCATATAAGTAAACATGTTTTTTATTGTTGGAGAAAGTTCTTACAAATATGGAAAATGGGAGGCTGGAAAGAATCTTGAGATGTTGGATTGGAACTGGAGATATCAGTATGAATGCATGTTAAGTTTTTTATCAGATAAAAATATATAGAGGAATATTTGGAATTGGTTACAGATGTATTTGTATGTGGGGTATCCTAGAATGATACTTGTTCATTTATAAATCTTAATAAATTGTTAACTTCTGAAAGGTTAACTTGTTTGCTTCTACCATTTTGCCACCTCTGTCTCACCTTATCCTTGTTGGTTTTCCCTTTTAAATGCACCTTTCTTATATAAACTCATCCCTTACAATGTTTTGGTCACCCAGTTAACAGGTCCATCTTCTTTTCCATAGTCAGCATTGCCAGGATTCTTCCTTTCCAAACATGTGTAATGAGCCATGGTAGTCATAGATGCACCTGTATTTTTGTAGTGAGTCAACAGACGGCCCTCTGGAGGTAGTGTCTTCCCAGGTTACTCCCTCAGGTTTACTCAAGAGGAAACATTAATTACACAGTGGGAAAACTAAGTTTTATGTGTTTGTATCTGTGTATCAAACTAATGGCACAAGCTCTTTCCCTTTTAACACATTCCAAAGTATATCACTGCTACCAGTGCATAAAACTGGTTAGGCGTTAAAGACCATTCAGCATATATCTTAGTTATAATAATAGTACATAATTTGAAATAGATTCTTGGTACTTCCTAGGCATAATAAACAAAAAAATGTGCTCAAACTCCAAGTTCATTGAAATAGTTAATATAAAACCTTAAATGTGTAAGCCCCATAGACATTGAAATGTATGCCCTAGCTACCGCACTTTAGTATTTTTATGTTTGTATGATTGTTAAAGTCATTAAAAATTTCAGGTCTTTGGAATCTTTTCTCTTGTTAGCTAAATTTAACTTTCTGCCCTGAATCCTTCATATCCCTGTGTATTATTTTTAAATGCATCCCTTGTTACTTATCGCCATTTATTTTTTTAAAATTTACTCCCATTTATATGTTAATATAATTTCTTCTTATATATTATCCTAATTTTGAGGAGTACTTAGTATCATGACCTTCTATTTTCATCCACTTCTTAATTATTTTTTAACCACTCCATACCCTTCTGGAAGAGCCTGAGTTGGTATCTGCCAAAGCACATATTATATACTAACATTAATAATGAAAATAGAAATCAACAGTAAGTTAAAATGATTTCACTACTTTTATGTATATATTATATCAGTAACCCAACACCATGGTTTTTTTTTATAAGTTTTATTTTCATTCAAACTACTGCTGATTATTGAAAACAACATTTGTCTGGAATAATTTAAATAAGAAGCTTAGTTTGATGAAAAAAATTAATAAAATCTGTGAGAAGCAAATAATTGTAAAATAAACACTATATTTTTGATAATTTTTAAAAATTATCAGCAGATTTTGAATTCTAAGATACCTGTTAACCATGATGGCCTTGCAATGAGAAAAATACATAGGGGATTGCTGCATTGTGCACAAAGATCACAAAATAAGAGACGTTTGATAATATATGATCTTATAACTCAATCAAGTGATTTCTTATAAAAAGCAGTAAGGTTTTATATATATATATTCACAATCTCAACTGAGGAGAGGGAATAAACAATTCTGACATTCTAGGACTACATTGGATTAAGTTGATTTAAAAGTACCCCCCTGTACATCTGTGAACATTCTCCAATACTCTTCAAGGAGAAATCATGCAACAAACAAACAAACAAACAAACAAACAAACAGTATTTCATCAGTTTTGAGTCCATAACCCATACGTTGAGTAGTTTTCTTCTTGGCATGTTCTCAGTTTGCACTACAACATATTGTAAGGTTTGTACCAAATGAGGAATTTCTTTTGGGAATCTTTTGTTTAATTTCAGAATAAAAATATCTGTAATAATAATTAGAGATTTATTGGTTCAAAGAGTACACTACACTAAGAGAATAAATTCAGTAAAATAAGGGCTAAGTATACTATTGTCTTATTTTTTCCTGGCAGCTCTTGGTCAGATAGTCTAGTTGCCAACTGTGCAATATCTTAACTGGTTCATGACTACATGATGAGGCTTGTAAATTTACTAACCTGGGTTAAAGTACCCTTGCTGTCCTCATGTCATCTCCTCTCAGCTTAAATGCAACTAGTCTTTATAATACCTAATTTCTAGATGTCTGATAGAAACAGTTTGAGGTATAAGGACTAAGGGGAAATTGACTTGCATATCATTTAGCCATAAAGATTGCTTAAGTGAAGGACTTTAACATTCTTAGGACCCAGTTGCCCCTTCTCTCATTTTGTTTTGCTTAATAGAATCTGTGCTCACATTTCTAGTGTTGTCCCTTTTAAGGGACAGATCTGAATAAGAATATAGGAAGACTTTAACCACCACGTTATAGGACTTTCACCTTGTGCTGAGGGGGATACGCTATAACATTTGTATGTACAAATTAGTTTCCCAAAATAAAGTTTGTGGTGACAAACGGAGAGGTTTACTCACAATAAGTAAGGTGTTACTTCTTAAGGAAAAGTAGAGTGACAAACAGAAAACAATGGTGTAGTGTCCACTTTAGCACATAGGGTTGCCAAAGATTTTTGCAACTCTCTGCTTGTCACTTATGCTACAGTAATAATGTGTGTGGGTAACTGGTAAATCCCAATGAGTGAATGGATTCAAGTCTAAATCAAGTCTTTTTTTCCCTCCTCTGGTTGTCTTTGTATGTGAAACACCAGAGTGGGGATCAGAAAACCTCAACTGAAGAACACTTACTTGCAGAAGGGTTAACTATAGCTGACTATGAGGAATTCTATTCATGAGAGCTCTTAGACGTGATATTGGTTGTCTAAGGAATTAAAGATGCATAATGTAATATATTAGGCAGTCCAAGGTAAATTAAAACAAACACTAAAAAAAGTGATTCATAATATTCCAAATTCCCAATTTATTTTTTCTCTTGAATCAAAATTTTCATCACTACAAAAAGAGGACATTGTTGCTATTTTTACCTACTGCTAATTATATCTTGTTCTACCTGAGAAGCACTATAAAATAGTGCTAAATTCCATTTTAGCCATGCATTTTTGATCAGTTAAAATTCTCTGAGCTTCACTTGAAAAACCTATTTTTAAAAATACGCCTATCTTACCTCATTCAGAATATAATGCATCAAAATTGCTTAATACAGTGTTTGCCGATAATGATACCTCAAATAAAGTCATCATTTATAAACTGTGTATTTTGTTGTTTTATCTGAAAATACAAAAAACCTGTTGTATTTTCAGGGTTTTTTTTTCTGGATAATTTAAATACTTGAAACTTGTATTTTATACCACTGTTTTTACCTTATATGCATTACTTTAATGCATGACCAAAAAAAGAATGTTAAGGAAATATGGAAGGAATCTTGAGAATTCAGTTACTTATTTATTGTCTTTTGATTGACTAGTACCTAAATCAGCCATTATTGACATTGGAGGTCAGATAATGCTTTTTGGGGGGGCTTATCTGTGCCCTCCAAGATGTTTAGCAGGTGACCTGGCCTCTGACTAGTAAATGCCAACAGTAATTCCTCCGGCATAAGTTTAGCAATCAAAAAACATTTCCAATTGTCCCCTGGGGGCAAAATTACCCCAACTGAAAACCTCCGATTTAAGCCACCCAACAAGACCATAGTGATTGCATCATCTTAAAAATCTGTAATAATAACCTGTCTCAGTGTTTATTACCCTGATGGTTAGGGTCTTTTTTATGAATAGACTAAATCTTTCCTATAGTAAGATTACATTTTCTTCTTTGATCCTGTAATTAAACAAGTGACTTTAACTTAGCTTGCCCTGATAAATGTCAACTTTGACCATGGAAAAATTCATTTTGTGGGCTTTCTTTTCACAATAACTCCTAACTTAAGAATTCTTAATGCTCAGGGTCTTAGATAATCAGAAATGCATTAATCATGTCTTTCTCTGCAGAATTTCCATTTTTTGGTAATTATAAACTAATGAGCATGCCCTTTATGTGATATTTCAGTTCACTTATACCTTTATAAATATTTCAGCTTTGTGATAATTAAGTAAATTGAATGTCATTAATTAGAAATCCAATCAGTAGATGTAGCTAAAAAAATATTTTAAAATAGTACTTTTAATGTCCTAATATTCTTTGAATACATTTATTTATGAAGATATGTGTTTTAAAATCAACCCATAAGTAAATAAAACTCAATGGTTTTCTGATTACAGGAAGCTAGACTCTTATAACTATGAACGTGGGATGCATTATAGATAGCAAATGCTATCTTTCTGATTCTGTTGGTCTTTACAGAAGTGTAACAGGAAAAAAGTGTTTGGTAGAATCATTCTGAAGAATAAATTGTTTTTACTTAATAATTCTTTTTCAAAACTATAATTTCACCATACGCAAATTTTAGACAGCTTTGAAATTTGTGCTTTGTCAAAGAAAGTTATCTAAGAGGTGAAACTTTTTTTAAACTAACAACTCATGTATTTCTGTTGTTCATACAATTATTTTTCTGGTTTTCATTTTCTTTGAATAAAAAAACACTTTTAAAATAAACCACATTTGGAATATAAAGGGGTATGGCATAGCACATCTTTGGAGGGAGCTAACATATTTTCATATTTAAAAATTCAGTATTAGCTATAATTAGTATTGACTTTTGGCTTTGTCTGCTCAGATTTACAATTGTTCTTGAACTTTTCTTAATTTTGTCATAAGTCAGAATTTTCATACACCAGATCCAGATTTCTGAAATATTATGTTAATATAAGTTACAGTAAAATAATATATATTAATTTGAAGTCTCAAAGTTTTATGTAACTTATCTGAGTTTCAATAAAGTGCTTATAATTTCTTATTTATTTCTATTTTTGATTAGCTAATGGGCATTTTAATCACATTTAAAATCCATTGTGATTTTATAAGTCAAAATCATTTCCTTTAATTACTTAAACATTGAATAATAAAAAATAATTTCTTTGAAAGAATTTATTCCTCCAAAAAAGGCCCATTAAGCTACTACAAATATATTCCAAGTATACTTTTTACTCATTTGTTGAAAGACTCGTTATGAATTTAGCCTGTCCATTAAAGAGTTATTTGACAAAGAAAAAATGTTTTACAGATATGAGTAATCTGATTAGTCATTGGGTGTATTCTGTGCTTCTTGGTATCAGCTGAAGCTGAATTAAATTAGTCACTGGTGCATTTGTCGATTGGAGCCAGAAAGTCTGCCCTATTTAATTTTAAAATAATTTGCACTGAGTAAATTATGGACGTAGCCACTAAAGAAATCACATTACTTCAGAATTAGCAAGATCTATTTCTTTTAAAGTAGGAAACTAATTATTGCCTCTTAAAAGATGGAGTAGGCTTACAATTTTAAAAATCATGTCAAATTGTGCAGTTATGAAGCATTAAGAATGAGTTAAGGTACTCAGGCTTAAAATTTTTACGAAGAGTAATGTTTACAAAGAAAAGCAAAGCAAAACCAAGCTAAACTGAAAACAAAACAAAGCAATTCCAATACACCCCCAAGCTTCATGTGCTATAATAATTTTGAATGTTTGACTGTAATTTCATTCAGCTTGTGTTACATTTACTGAGAGCCCAGTTCATGGTAGCTGTTGTTCCAGGAAAACTACCTGTTTGATTCTTAAAACTCAGTAGATTCTGTTATTATCCCAATTACTCATATTAAAAAAATTGAGACTGAGAACATTTAAGGAACTAGTTCCAAATACCATGATTAGGAATTAGAACTCATAGATTTGAAACCAGGTGTAATGTTCTTCATTCCATGCTATTCATTTGCCTTGTACCATAGCATGTGTAATAGAATCACATAGCATGTGACTTTCTGTTAGTTTAACTAAATGTATCTAAATAACTATTTTTTTTCTCTTTGTATACAGTGCAAACTAGAATATCAGTCATGTGTCTTAGGAAAACAGATCTCAGTCAAATGTGAGGGACGTTGCCCATGTCCTTCAGATAAGTCCACAAGTACAAGCAGAAATATTAAGAGAGGTAAGTGATAAACACTCATTCATAGTTTTGTATTTGTTTTCTCTATTAAAATGTTTTGCAATCAATGTTGTCATTAAATTACACAATGAACTGTCTGCCTAACATTATTACCTTGTAAATGAAGGTTCTTTTCCTTTAGTCTCAATTATTTTAGCAAGTGACATTTTTCTACAGATCCCTATTTATCTTGATAGTAACAGTTGGATACCTCTTTTTTACATGTTCACCATATATGAAAAATCTAAAGAAATGCCTTCTATAAATTATTGTGTCTAAAATGTGTTTGATGTTCCTTTTTTTCTTTTAGAGCAAGACAGTGGTAAAACAGTGGGGGATACAGGAATTTGATCAGATGTGAAACTAGGCTTAGTAAGAAACTTTTAAAATAAAGGGGTCTATCATAGAAAAAAATATATGTTATATATATAGTATGTATGTGTATATGAACATTTTCCTACAGAATAATTTAATTAATTAAGCTTTCATTTGAGTAGGTCTGGAGTCTAAATCTTTTCATCAGTTTGATGCCTAATAATAAAATAATGAAATATATTAAACTCCATATGTGTTATTATATGCAATTTGATCTTTTGTAGATTATTTATTGTAGTTTACACAGTATTACTTACATGTTTGAGGTGCTGTTTATGCCTTTAAAAATATCTCTATAGCTTCTGGTTTCAGTTATTCACAACTACAGATAAGGAAGGAAATACAAGGAATAGATATTCCTCCTTTAAGTGAAAGATTATTTTAAAGAGCATTGTCATCATTTATCATATATTTTATAAGCATATAAATCTTATAATTTAATAATAATTATTGTGGTTTCTTAATGAAGACAATTGATTTTTGACCTTTTTTCTGAAAAAAAAATCAATAATGGATAAATGGATAGGAAAACTATTAGTTAATATGAAGTTCATTTAATATAAATTATGTATTTTCTTTTTTTAATTTTTTTTTTGAGAGAGAGAGGAGGGGAAAGGGCAGTAGGGAGGGCAGAGAACCTGAAGCAGACTCTGCACTGACAGCAGAGAGCCTGACGTGGGGCTCAAACTCACAAACCATGAGATCATGACCTGAGTCAAAACCAGACGTTCAAATGACCGAGCTACCCAGGAACCCCTAAATTATTTATTTTCTTAAACATGGTATACCATGTTTATATTTTATTTTATTACAACAAAATGTTTTATTTTGTTTTAGTTTTTATTTAAACTCCAGTTAGTTAATATACAGTGTAATATTATTTTCAGGTATACAGTATAATGATTATAAAACTTTTGAACTTTAATTATACTACTTTTATTGGACTTTACTCATTAGGTAATATTTAAGATCATTTAAAAATGAAAACCAGGGCACCCAGGTGGCTCAGTGGGCTATGTGTCCTACTTCCGTTCAGATCATGATCTGACAGCTAGTGAGTGTGAGCCCCGCACAGACTCTGTGCTGACAGCTCAGAGCCTGGAGCCTGCTTCCGATTCTGTCTCCCTCTCTCTCTGCCCTTCCCCTGCTCCTGCTCTGTCTCTCTGTCTCAAAAATAAATACACATTAAAAACATGAAAAAATAATGAGCACTGAGTGTTATGTGGAAACCAATCTGACAATAAACTATTTGTGAAAAAAAAACATGAAAAAATATATTATATCACCTTTAATAACACAACTAGGTCAATTTTACTACTCAAAAGTAAATTGATTTGCAAATTAATGGTAAGCTAGTGCTCAGACACTAGGCAATGTGCACAAAGACAACTGGTGGAAGAGGAATCTACACTTGATCTTAGCCAAAAAGCCAAGAAGCAATGATTAGAAAGAGGAGCTGCTTTCTGGGGGCCCTGTTCTTGAAGCCTCATCTCTGTTGCATTACACCAGCATATGGCCAGCATCAGAGCTTGATTGCTTCAGGATTCTCACCCTCCTATAATCCCAATCCACTCTTTCTAGCATAGTCCAGATAAGGACATTTAGCATGACCTCAACTGAATTACTTTCATATCTCTGCCTTCCTCATATCCACTCCCTGTTTACATAACTGAATACATTCTCCTCTGAAACCTGCTTCAGGTACGAAGTAAATCCTACCTGGGTATTCAATATCCATGTCTCATTCTTTTCATTGGAAGCTATGAAGAACATTTGAAAAGGAGTAATCGTAATTAGTGCATACTTCTAATACATCATGTCCTTCAACAAAGTTTCCCTTCAGTAAGATTCCCTGCATGTGAACTTACTTTTGAATGAGAAGATACTTTTGAGGTGATCAATTTATCCTGTTCTCCCATAAACTGCAAAAGGAACTTAATATGCATTAAATATAGAAGGTAACACATTTGAGAAAATGATCCCTTGTGAATAAACAATGTTGCTCAAATTCTCTGTATAATGTCTATCTTAGTACGTCAAGGAGCCTTTTTATAAAGTCATATCATCAGGGGATAAAGATCATTTGTGTTCAAGTGTGTGTGAAAAGAGAGGCAAGAAGAGTTTAAAATAATCCTGTTCTGATGGATTGTCAGGGCAAAGCAAGTACGGGATTTTGCTAGCTGCTGTGAAAAAAGCGGTACAGAACATTGTGAATGTCATTCCTACACAGTGCCAAAGGCCAAGAGACATGGGAAATGTAAAATTTAGTTCAGTATCATTTCTAATCTTTCAACTGTCTTTTACATTAGAAGTATGCCTTTGGTAGACTGAATTGGGAAGTGCAGGAAATTCTATTTAATAGCATCTCTGTTTTAGAAAAAGCAAGGAAGAAACTACCAACAATCAAATAGTTTTTGAATCTTTCTGACTTCCTACGTTTGAGGTGAATTTGATAACAGATTATGTTTTCACTCTGTTAAGAGTCAAATAAATTCTTCAAATCAACTGTAATATATTAAAACAAATAAAAAATATATTTCCTTTAGGGACACCTGGGTGACTAAGTCAGTTAAACTTATTCTTGATTTAGCCCCAGGTCATTATCTCAAAGTTCATGGGTTCCAGCCCCACATCAGGCTCTGCATGGCAGAGAAGAACCTACTTGGGATTCTCTCTCTCTCTCTCTCTCTTTCTCTCTTTGTGTGTGTGTCTCTCTCTTTCTCTCTCTTTACTCTTCCCATGTCCATGTTTGCAAACTTTCTCTCCCCCCCAGAATAAATAATTAAAAAATATATTTTGTTTATGTAGTAAAAATTTTTAATTTCTCTTCTGTTCTCCTAATGTATTCAACAATGGATACGCATAAATTGGTCCAAGTGTATACTTGCAATTAAACAAAATTAAAAACAACAACAACAAAAAAAACCCAACAGTTTACAGGAGCACCTGAGTGGCTCAGTCAGTTAAGCATCCAACTTCAGCTCAGGCCATGATCTCACAGTACAGGGGTTCAAGCCTTGCATTGAGCTCTGAGCAGAGCCTGGAACCTGCTTCGGATTCTGTGTCTCCCTCTCTCTCTCTGCCCATCCTCCACTTACACTCTGTCTCTCAAAAATAAATAAACGTTAAAAAATTCAAAGAAAACAATTTACAGTTTTGAAATTCCAGATCCCATATTTGCATAGGTAAATAGGCATACCTATCTCTCTTAAATCAGTAACTTAACCTTACATTTTTTGTTTTCCTAACCCATAAAGTTAAAATTACAAAGACCAACTGCTTCTAGGTCCCTGTGGTGTATTACTTTCTTGCCCCTGCCCACCATTTTTAAAAAGTTTATCATTTGGTCACAAACACAGAATGATTATTTGGAAGATTAATCAACTTTATTTAAAGTCCATTGATTGACATTTTAGATGATTTTTAAAGCAAATATATTTTACATAGCCAGGTTAATATTAGATTCATAATTGTGATCATAGACTATGAATAGACCATTTTTTCAGAGTTTCCATATAATATGTAATGCAGCCCTAAATCTTAGAAGGTACTTGCAGGATCAAAGATAGCAGTGGAAATGACCTTAGAAAATGTTTATTTTGCGGTTGGTAAATCCAAATTCAAAGAAATGTACCCTAGACATAGCTTATATGATCTACACTACATTGGTCTGTAAGCACCATGAATTTTAGAACTATCATATGCCATAAGTGCTCCATTCGGTTATACACTTGACTGGCCTGGTTCAGAAAACTCTTTAAATGATATTTCCTTTAGGTTTCAAATTTGAGTATTCTAATCCCCCAAATAATTTTTTTGTAATTATGGGTTTTCTATAGCTATTATGGTTTTACCTTTCTAATCTCTTAAATTTTTATTAATTAGGAGCACCTGGGTGACTCAGTTGGTTAAGCATCCGGCTTCAGCTCAGGTCATGATCTTGGAGTTCATGAGTTTGAGCCCCGCATTAGGCTCCGTGCTAATAGCACAGAGCCTGAAGCCTGCTTTGGATTCTGTTTCTCCCTCTCTCTCTGGCCCTCTGCTGTTCACCTTCTGTCTCTGTCTCTCTCAGAAATTAATAAAATATTTCTTAAAAACTTAAAATTTTTTATTAATTAAAACATGTTTTAGTTTATATATTCTTTTGAGAGAGAAAGGGAGAGAGCAGGGCAGGGGCAGAAAGAAAGGGAGGGAGATAATCCCAAGCAGGCTCCATACTGCCAGCACAGAACCCAATGTGGGGTTCAAACCCACAAACTGTGAGATCATGACCTGAGCCAAATCAAGAGTTGGTTGCTTAACTGACTGAACTGCCCAGGCACTGCACATTTTATTAATTTTAAATAATATCACTTTAATGCTGTTTATCCTCACCCCTAAGATATACCTACACACATTCAAATACCTTCAAAATTTGAAATGCTGAATTGGAGTGGAGATAGCAATGCAAATGGAAAAGATCCCATAAAAATTTCAACATTATCAAAAAGATAAAAGAAAATAGCTGCTGGTGAAGATGTGGAAGAAAGGAAACTCTTGTACACCGTTGGTTTGAATGTAAATTGGTAAAGCCATTATGGAAAATAGTATGGAGTTTCATAAAAAGGCTAAAAAAGAACTACCATATGATCCAGAAATACCACTTCTAGGTATATATCCAAGGAAGGAAATCAGTACCTTAAACAGATATCTGCATTCCCATGCTCACTACAGCATTATGTACAATAGCCAAGATATGGGAACAAACTAATGTTCATTGAAGGATCAGTAGAGAAATAGTGATATTTAATATCCCATTCCCTGTGTATACTAAAAACGAAGTTCCCACCAAATTCAGCAACATGGATGAACCTGGACAACACTATACTAAGTGAAGTAAGCCAGAAAAAGAAAGAGAAAAACTATGTGATCTCTCTTATATATGGAACCTAAAAGAAATTGAATACATAGAATCAGAGAGTAGAAAAGTGGTTACCAAGCACAAGGAGATGGGGGAAATGGGAAGCGGTTGGTCAAAGAGTGCAGAGCCTCAGCTACAAAGGTTGAATAAGTCTAGAGATCCAGGGTACTGCATGATGACTGTGGTTAATAACACCATATTGAATATTACAGATTTGCTAAAACAGTAATATCAGGTGTTCTCACCACACACAGCACACACACAAAATGGAAACTATGTGAGGATAGGAATGTTAATTAGCTTGACTGGGTGATTTATAGACTGCTAATAAAAACAGACAAACTGATTTTTGGGGGTCTGTGGTTCATAGTTTCCACTACATCCTCACCCGCCTTTTTTGGTACAATTCAAGTTTCCTTCTATCAGAAGCTGGGAATCACGTAATTCAATCTCTTTCTCATTTTGCTTCATTTAAGAGTATCAAAGTTAAATAGATACTCAATTACAGTAACCGTTAGCCTGCATACTAGATTGCTTGCTCCTAATTTTAATTTGTGTGCATGTGTGCATGTGTGTGTGTGTGTAACTCTTTTATAGAATTTTTTTCTATTTTATTGTGTCGTTATCTGGTGGGGGTAGCATTATTTATTTGCTAAAAGTATCAATTTTAGAATTACAATTCTACACTAGGTGCGCAACCTTTGGTATTATATTTAAACTTATGAGTTTCAGTTTTTTTGTTGGCAAGATAGAAAAATATATAAAGCATATAGACTTGTGGATATATTTCCTCAAATTAAACCATCATTGAATTTCTGTTTCATGTTAATTGATGACACCTTTAAATGCTGTTGAATTCTAATAAATTACAGATATTTTTCATACATTAAATGTCATTTTAAATTTTATTTTTATGTTTTTTTATCAAATTGAGTACACAATCTTGGAGACTTTTCATTTCTTTATAGTTAATAGTATTTATACACTGCAAATTACCTGTGCATTGAGAGGTTTTTTTAAATTTTTTTGATTTTTATTTATTTCTGAGAGAGAGCATGAGCATGAACAGGGGAGGGGGAGAGAAAGAGAGAGACACAGAATCTGAAGCAGGCTTCAGGCTCTGGGCTGTCAGCTCAAAGCCCAATGAGGGGCTTTAAACCCACCAACCGTGAGATCATGACCTGAGCTGAAGTTGGATGCTCAACTGACTGAGCCACCCAAGAGCCCCTGTGCATTGAGGGATTGACATAACTCTGCAGTAAAATTATGTGGCCTACGAGCCATTACTGGTTATTTTCTTTGATAAATCTTTCACATTCTCTTCATAATTACTGGCCTTTGCAGAGTGTGTGTGTGAGTGTGTGTATGTATCTTTTTCACACAATTATGTTAATCTAAGCTTTATCCAACAAGCTTCTGCTTATTTAGATTTTAAATGTATTAACCTCAGTTGTTCAGGATATTATTTTTGTAACTAAAAACACGATCTCTAGTCATTGAAGATTTTCAGGAAAGATATCTATCTATCGATCGATTGATTGATCGATAGATTCCTTTTTAAATTTTTATTTAAATTCTGATTAGTTTACACACAGTGCATTATTGGTTTCAGGAGTAGAATTAAGTGATCCATCACTTACATACAACACCCAGTGTACATCATAACAAATGCCCTCATTATGCCCATCACCTATCTAGCTCATCCCCCCACTGGCCTCCCTCCATCAACTCTGTTTGCTCTCTATGTTTAAGAGTTTCTGGGGCGCCTGGGTGGCTCAGTCGGTTAAGCCTCCAACTTCCGCTCAGGTCATGATCTCATGGTTCGTGGGTTCGAGCCCCGCATCGGGCTCTGTGCTGACAGCTAGCTTGGAGCCTGGAGCCTGTTTCAGATTCTGTGTGTCCTTCTCTCTCTGACCTTCCCCTGCTCATGCTGTCTCTATCTCTCTCTCAGAAATAAATAAAACATTAAAAAATAAAAGAGTCTCTTATGGTTTGTTTCCTCTCTCTTTTGTTCTTTCTTCCCTTCCCCCATTATATATATATTTTTTTTTCCCTTTGGTTTCAGAAGTAGAATTTAGTGATTCATCGCTTACATATAACATCTAGTGCTTGCCCCCAGAATACCCTCTTTAATACCCATCTAGCCCATCCCCACCCCCCACCGCTCCTCTAGCAAACTTCAGTTTTTTCTCTGTATTTAAGAATCTTTTATGGTTTTCCTCCCTCTTTTTATCTTATTTTTTCTTCCCTTCCCCTATGTTCATCTGTTTTGTTTCTTAAATTCCACATGAGTGAAATCATATATTTGTCCTTTTCTGACTGACTGTTTCATTTAGCATAATTTATCCTAGTTCCATCACATTGTTGCAAATAGCAAAATTTCATTCTTTTTGATTGCCAGGTAATATTCCATTGTATACCACATCTCCTTTGATCCATTCATCAGTCGATGGACGTTTGGGTTCTTTCCATAATTTGATTATTGTTGATAGTGCTGCTATAAACAATGAGTGAATGTGCCCTTTGAATCACCGCTTGTGTATCATTTGGATAAATATGTATTAGTGCAATTGCTAGGGTAAGTTACTTTAATTTTTAATTTTTTGAGGAAACTCCATGCCGTTTTTTAGAGTTGCTATACCAGTTTGCATTCCCACCAACAGTGCAAAAGTATTCCCCTTTCTCCTCATCCTTGCTAACATCTTTTATTTCCTGACTTTATTGTATCCATTCTGACAGATGTGGGGTGGTATTTCATTGTGGTTTTGATTTCTATTTCATTGATGATGAGTGATGTTGAGCATTTTTTCACATGTCTGTTAGTCAATAAACAGGCAACGCCTGTACCTTCATTCCTTTCATTGTCTTAGCAATTATAGTTTGTGCAGTTCATTTATTTAAAGACTCAAATTCTTCTGTACTTGCCTCTGCTACTTCATTTATATCAAAATTTGTGTGTATTTGTGTGACGTTGGCACGATGCTTCTAGAAAGTTAGAAAAAAGATTTGATTCATATGTTGTTGCCGAAGGTGACACAGAGACATATTTTTCAAACACTGAGACTTGATCTCAGCCACACATTTTTAAGAACAATGGGTTTAACAACAATTACAAGGACATTGTCCTTGCTTTTGTTCTTGCTTAGGATCTGCATCAGGCACCATGTAGAGAAGTCATTTTTGTGAGTCCTTCTTGTATCAGAGATCATTGGTGCCCACCAAAGATATGTGTGGAGTCAGAGATCAACAACCTAAACAAAAAGAGCTCCCCTTTTAATGAAAGATACCTCATCTAAGGCTGACTTAAATGTTTTTATAAACATTCATGGAGCTACAGGTTTGTAAAGTCTTTTGTTGTCCATCACTATGCTAGCTAGAAACTTGATAGGCTTTAACCACAAAAAGACAAAATATGGGGATGAACTGTGTCATCTGACATGGTCATCTTTTTCTATATTCACTTCATTGCTCTGGATCCTGCAGAGCCCTATTAGGAAACATAATTTACTTAATTACCATGCTATGATTATAAATGAATGTATTTAAAGAAAGAACATTGTGTAAGAAATTATTTATGCCTTTTCCCAACTGGCAAAAGAGTTGGTTTTAGCATTTATTTCTCATATGGATTTTTAACAATCCCCCTGTATGATGATGGGATGAATTTTCAGTAGGAAACACTGAACAACAATGAATTAAAATGCTCTTAGAACATGCGTACTTGGGATCGCCTGGGTAGCTCAGTCAGTTAAGCATCCTACTTTGGCTCACATCACGATCTCACGGTTCGTGGGTTCAAGCCCTGCATTGGACTCTGTGCTGACAGCTAGCTCAGAGCCTGGAGCCTGCTTCAGATTCTGTATTTCCCTCTCTCTCTGATTCTCCCCTGCTCACACTGTCTCTCTCTCTCTCTATCTCTCTCTCAGAAATAAATAAAATATTTAAAAAATTTAAAAAGAACATGCATACTTGTCCATTAAAAGTGATATTCATAAATGATAAATTTTCCCTTAATTTAATTAGAGTCACAGAAAAATAAAATTAAATAAAATTATTGAGACGTGTTTAATAATAATTTAAAATTAAAATGAAGCATAATCTTTTGGAGTATTTGAAAAAATCTTTGGATTAATATTAATATTTGTTCAGAAACAGAACATAACCTGGAAAGGGATGGTTTTATTCATTTATTTTTAGTTGAAATATATTTGATACATAGCACTAAATTTAAGGCTTATACCTGTTAATTTGATACATATACATGTATTATAACATGATTACCTTTGTACTTGTAATTAGCACCTATCATGTTACATAATTATAATTTGTTTTTAGTGGTTAGAATAAAGTTCTAGTCTCATAACACATTTGATATTTATAATACAATATTGTTCTCTATTTGGTATACTGTAAATTAGGTTCTTGGGTCTTATTTACTGTTATTTGCAAGTTTGTACCCCTGAATACCATATGGCCTATAACCCTGGCCCTGACTACCTAGTAACCACCATTTTACTCTGTTTCATGAATTTGTTTTTTTGTTGTTGTTGTTGTAGTTGTTTTGGTTTTTTTTTTATTTCACCAATAAATGTTATCATACACTGATGGTCATATGAGATTTGTCTTCCTCTGTCTGATTTGTATCATTCAGCATAAAATGCACTCAAGGTTTATCCATGTTGTCACATATAACAGGATGCCCACCTTTCTTATGGCTAGAAAATATTCCAGTGTGCATATGTATATTTGCCACTTCTATTTTTTAGTATAATTGACAATGTTTCATTAGTTTCAGATGTACAACATAGTGATTCTACATCTCTGTAGTTTATGGTATGCTCATCAAATAGGTTAGCTATCCTCTGTCACCACACAACACCATTACAATATCATTGACCATATTTAGAAAGGGATGGTTTGAAATGTGGAGATTGCTGTAGTTCTTCCTTGAAGAACAATTTTTTGTGTTGCTAATTAAGTGACTGATTTCAGATTTTACAAAAATATTTCATTTTCTGTATAAAATTGTTGTGGTTAATCATTATCTTCCCTACAAATTCTAGTGAGAAATTTTGTATCTTAAGTTTATACAGTTGTATGTTTTCAGGTATAAAATTGGGGATAGCCCTGTGTGAGTTCCTATATTACCAAAGGGCTGTTTATATGTAGTCTTCATTTAACTCCTTTCAAATGTATATCTAATGTATTATTTCAAAATAATTCTTTTTTTTAAAACTGTTTATTTATTTATCTAGAGAGTGAGAGAACACAAGCAGAGGGAGAGGGAGACAGAGAGGAGAGAGAGAATCCCAAGCAGGCTCCATGCTGCCAGCACAGAGCCCGACATGGGTCTCGATTCCACGAACAGTGAGATCATGACCTGAGCCAAAATCAAGAGTCGGACACTTAACCGACTGAGGCACCCAGGTGACCCTATTTGAAAGTACTTCTTTACAAAATACAATATAAACACTCCTTCTAAAAGCAGGAGTGATAGTCACTATATTTAACAAGTATGGAATGGATGCCAGAAAATTAGACCTGACACAAACCCAATCAGAATCCATGTCCACTGTGGTATGATCTGCCATCACTTACAGTTGAATATTAGAGACAACAGAAAGAAGTCAGAAACTGAACAATTCTGGATTTAAAATAGATATGTTAAGATTCATAAGAGTTTGATATCAGCCAATCCTTTTCCTGAGATTCACATGGTAAAATGTGTACATTTCTTGAAAGAACAAATAAAATTGCACTGAACAGAGGGATACTGTTATTCAAAATGTCTCTGCCTTTGAACCTTTTTTATACTGGTCTCATCTTCTTTGTACTGTAGAGATTTATATCCTAACCCAGAAACCACATTTCACTCAAGCTTAGTGCCAGGAAGAAAATAAATAATTACATAATCACAAAGAAAGGTTCAAAACCTCACTCTTTCCATTAATACACATGCCCGTTGTCCCCCATCCACACAATATGTATCTAAATAAATAAAATCTGCCCTATATTAAACAGTATTGTTCTCCACCAATACTAAAGATAGTGTAAGATTATGACGTTTGCTATTCCACTTCTAATAGAGATTTATATTTTTTTTCAAATATGGAAGAGAGGCCAATATTTTTGTATTTAGAAGATCTTCTGAGAATTTTTTTGTAAATATAGGAATCATAAAATATATTTAAAGTTAGCATTACATACTCTGAATAGTCTTTTAGAATAGTATTTTAGAGTTTAAATTGTAGTTTCTTTATGTAGCTTACTAGCTGTTTGCAAGTTTCATTGAATTCCCAGGATCCTGATGATAATTACAAGCCTCAAAATAAGAAAGGAAAGCAGTCAATGAAGTATTTATATAGTTCCATAAAAAATGGATTTGATATTTCAGAAGATAGAAAAAAATAGATTACTACTTTAGATATATGTATTTTGTACAAAAAGCATGAGCCAGAATGAATTAAAAACAAAAAACATGAGAATATATTCTTCTTCTGTAAAATATATTTAGAATAAGTAATTTAGTTGAACTTAAGGCACTGTATATATTACTCTATACTTCTTTATTTGGTGATACTACCTTTAATACTTTTGATGAATTACTGTTAATGAATTTACTAAATGACCAACTTTATCTTAGTAATATAATACATTCTGTTAATTATGTATCAAATTATAGGTTACATTCTGAATGTCTAAATTGAAAAAAAATTCAATTGTGTGATTGATTGTTCTTTGTTTGTTTCAAGTTTCTAGTTAAAATTTATTTAGTTAACATATAGTGTACTATTGGTTTCAAGAGAAGAATTTAGTGATTCATCATTTACATATAACACCCAGTGATCACACAAGTGCTCTCCTTAAATCCCATCCCCATTTAGCCCATCTCCCCACCCCTCCTCCTGAAAACCTCAGTTTGTTCTCTATAGTTAAGAGTTCATTATGGTTTCCTTCCCTCTCTCTTTTTCTTCCTTCCCTCATGTTCATCTATTTCATTTCTTAAATTCCACATATGAGTGAAATCATATGGTACTTGTCTTTCTCTGACTGACTTATTTCATTTAACATAATGACTTTAGTTCCATCCATGTGCAAATGGCAAAATTTCATTCTTTTTTAATATATATATGTATATATGTTCCACATATTCTTCATCCATTCATCAGTTGATGAACATTTGGACTCTTTCCATAATTTGGTTTTTGTTGCTGATGATGCTATAAACATCGGAGGGCATTTGTCTCTTTGGATTACTTTTTTTGTATTCCTTGTGTAAATACCAATTAATACAATTGTTGGGTAGTAGAGTAGTTCTATTTTTAACTATTTGAGAAACCTCCATACTGTTTTCCAGAGTGGGTGAACCAGTTTCCATTCCCAACAACAGTGTAAGAGTGTTCCCTTTTTTTCCATATCCTTGCCAACAATCATTGCTGTTGTTTTGTTAATTTTAGCCATTCTGACAGGGGTGAGGTGGTATCTCATTGTGGTTTTGATTTGTATTTCCTTGATGATGAGTGATGTTGAGCATCTTCTCATGTGTCTGTTAGTCATCTGTATGTCTACTTTAGAAAAATGCCTATACATGTCTTCCGCCCATTTCTTAACTAGATTATTTATTGGGTGTTGAGTTTTGTAAGTTCTTTGTAGATTTTGGATACTAACCTTTTATTAAATATGTCATTTGCAAATATCTTTTCCAACTGCATAGGTTGCCTTTTACTTTTGTAGATTATTTTCTTTACTGTGCAAAAGCTTTTTATCTTGCTGAAGTCTCAGTAGTTCATTTTTGCTTTTGTTTCCCTTGCTTCCAGAGAAATGTCTAGTAAGAAGTAGCTACTGGCAAGATCAAAGAAGTTGCTGCCTGTGTTCTCCTCTAGGATTTTGATGGTCCCCTATTTCACATTTAGGTCTTTCATTCATTTTGAATTTTGAGTATTGGTGTAAGAAACTGATATAGTTTTATTCTTCTGCATGTTGCTGTCCAGTTTTCCCAACACCATTTGTTGAATAAACTATCTTCTTTACATCAGATATTCTTTCCTGCTCTGTTGAAGATGAGCTGACCATATAGTTTGGGCACATAGATCCCATTTCTGGGTTTTGTATTCTGTTGCATTGATCTGTGTGTGTTTTTGCGCCAGTACCATACTGTCTTAATGACTATAGCTTTGTAATATAGTTTAAGGTCTGGAATTGTGATGCCTCCGGCTTTGCTTTTATTTTTCATGATTGCTTTGAAATCAGGGTCTTCTGTGATTCCATACAATTTTACAATTGCTTGTTCTAGCTCTGTGAAAAATACTGGTGTTATTTTGATATGGATTGGATTAACTGTGTGGCTTGCTTTGGGTAGTATAGACATAATATCTGTTCTTCCGATCTATAAGTATGGAATGTTTTTCCATTTCTTTGTATCATCTTCCATTTCTTTCATGAGTTTTCTGTAGTTTTCATTTACCTCTTTGGTTGGATTTATTTCTGGGTATCTTTTGATTTCGGTTCAATTAAAATGGGATGGATTCTTTGATTACACTTTCTGCTGCTTCATTATTGCTGTATAGAAATGAGACAGATTTTTGTATGTTAATTTTGTATTCTGTGTCATGGTTGAATTTATGTATCAGTTCTAGCAAATTTCTGGTGGCGATTTTCAGTTTTCTACATAGAATATTATGTCTCCTATGAATAGTGAAAGTTTGACTTCTTTCTTGCTGATTTGGATGACTTTTATTTCTTTCTGTTGTCTTATTGCTGAAGCTAGGACTTCCAGTACTATGTTAAATAACAATGGTGAAAGTAGACATCCCTGTCTTGTTCCTGACTGTAATGGAAAAGCTGTCAATTTTTCCCCATTGAGAATTATATCAGCAATGGGTCTTTTGTATATGGTTGAAGTAGGTTCTCTGTATCCTTATTTTGTTTCTTTTATAAAGAATGAATGTTGTACTTTGTCAAATGTGGGTTTTTATTTTCATTTATTGAAAGGATTATATAGTTCTTATCCTTTCTTTTATTAATGTGGCATATTACATAGATTGATTTGTGAATGTTGAACCACTCCTGCAACCCACGAATAAATACCACTTGATCATGGTGAACGATTCTTTTAATTTATTGTTGGATTCAATTTGCTAGCATCTTGTTGAAAGTTTTTCCATTCATGTTCACCATGGATATTCTCCTATAATTCTCCTTTCTAGTGGGGTCTTTGTCTGGCTTTGCAATCAAGGTAATTCTGGCCTCATAAAATGAGTTTAAAAATTTTCCTTCCAATTTTATATTTTGGAATAGTTTGAGAAGAATAGGTATTAATTCTTCTTTATACAGTTGGTAGAAATCCCCCTGGGAAGCCATCTAGACCTGGATTTTGTTTGTTGGGAGATTTTTTTATTATTAATTCAATCTTTGCTGGTTATGGGTCAGTTCAAATTCTGTATTTCTTTCTGTTTCAGTTTTGGTTGTTTATGTTTCTCAAGATTTATACATTTCTTCTGGATTGGCCAATATGTTGGCATATAATTTCTCACAATATTCTCTTATAATCTCTTGTATTTCTATGGTGTTGGTGGTGATCTCTTCTCCTTCATTCATGGTTTTATATATTTGGGTCCTTTATATATTCTTTTGGATAAGTCTGGCTAGCACTATATTAATTTTATTAATCCTATCAAACATTCAGCTCCTAGTTTCACTGATTATTCTACTTGTTTTTGTTGTTTCTGTATCATTTATTTCTGCTCTAATCTTTATTATTTGCCTTCTTCTGCTGGCTTTAGGCCTTATTTGCTGTTTCTTTTCTAGCTCTTTTAGGTAATGCTACATTGTGTATTTGAGACTTTTCTTGCTTCTTGATTTAGGCCTGTATTGCTATATATATACCTCTTTTGCTTAATCCCAAAAAGCTTGGACTCTTGTGTTTTCATTTTCATTTGTTTCCATGTTTTTTTTTAAATTTCTTCTTTAATTTCCTGGTTAACTTTTTCATTCTTTAGTAGAATGTTCTTTAACCTACATGTATTTGTGGTCTTTTCAAATTTGTTCTTCTGGTTGACTTCAGGTTTCATAGTATTGTGGCCAGAAAATATGCAGGGTATGATCTCAATCTTTTTGTCTTTGTTGAGGGCTGATTTATTACCGAGTATGTGATCTTTTCTTGAGAATGTTCCATGTACACTTGAAAATATGTATTCTATTGCTTTAGGATGAAATGTTCTGAATGTATCTGTAAGGCCATCTGTTCCAGTATGTCATCCAAAACCATAGTTTCCTTATTGATTTTCTGCTTCAATGATCTGTCCATTGCTGTAAGTGTGATGTTAGAGTCCTCTAATATTGTATTATTATGAATGAGATTCTTTATGTTTGATGATTTATGTATTTGGGTTATCCCAATTTGGGGCATAAATCTTTATAATTATTAGATCTTCTGATTGGATAGACCCCTTTATAATGATATAGTAACCTTCTTCATCTGTTGGTGGAGTCTTTGGTTTAAACTCTAGTTTGACTGAGAGCACCTGGGTGACTCAGTTGTTTAAGTATCCAATTATCGGTTTCAGCAAAGGTCGCAATCTCACAGTTGGGAAACCAAGCCCCATGTTGGGCTCTGCATTGGGTGTGGAGCCTCCTTTAGATTCTCTCTCTCTACCTCCCTCTGTCTCTCTCTCTCTCTCTCTCTCTCTCTCCCAAAATAGAAAAAATAAAATAAAATAAAATCTAGTTTGACTGATATAGGTATGGATACTACTGCTTTCTTCTTCACTTTCAATCTGCAGGTGTCTTTATATCTAAAATGAGTCTCTTATAGGTGGCATATAGATGGGTCTTGTATTTTTATCCATTCTGATATCCTATATCTTTTGATTAGAGCATTTAGAACTTTTATATTCAGAGTGACTATGAATAGATATGAATTTAGTGCCATTGTGTTACCTGTAAAGTAGTAGAGATTTTCACTGTTACTTACCAGTCTTTATTACTTTTAGTCTTACTTTCCCACTCAAAGAGTCTCTTTAATATTTCTTGCAGGTCTGGTTTAGTGGTCATGAATTCCTTTAGTTTTTGTTTGTCTGACAAACTCTATCTCTCCTTCTATTTTGAATGATAACCTTACTGGATAAAGTATTCTTGACTGCATAATTTCCCCATTCAGTATGTTGAATACATCATACCACTCCCTTCTGGCCTGCCAAATTTCTGTGGACAGGTCTGATATGAACCTGATCTGTCTTCCCGTGTAAGTCAGGAATGTCTTTTCCCTTTCTGCTCTCAGGATGTTTTACTTATTTCTGTATTTTGTAATTCTTACTAGATATCTCTTAGTGTTGGCCTGCTTTTGTTGATTTTGATAGGTGTTTCCTTTGCCTCCTGAACTTGGATGATTTCAGCTATAATTTACTCAAATAAATCTTCCAACCCTTTTTCTCTCCTTTCTTCTTCTAGGATTCTTATGATATGAATGTTATTATACTTTATGGAGCCACTGAATTCCCCAAGTCTACATTTCTGATCCAACATTTTTCTTTCTCTCCTCTTTTCAGCTTTATTATTTCCATAATTTTATTTCTATATCATGTATATATTCCTCTTCTTCTTCCTTCCTTGTGGTCATTATATACAGTCACTTTTGCATCTCAGTTACAGCATTTTTTACTTCAGGTTGACTAGTTTTTAAATCTTTTTTTCTCTGCAGTAAGGGTGTCTATAGTTTCTTCATTGCTTTTCTCAGCCCAGGTAGTATACTTAGGATTGTTCTTCTAAAATCTAGTTCAGATGGGGTGCCTGGATGGCTCAGTTGGTTAAGCATCTGAGGTCATGATCTCGGGGTTTGTAAGTTTAAGACCCTCATCAGGCTCTGGGCTGACAGCTAGGAGCCTGGACCCTGCTGTGGATTATGTGTCTCCCTCTCTCTCTGCCCATCCCCTTCTCGTGCTCTGTTTCTCTCTCTCTTTCCCAAGAATAAATAAACATTAATTTTAAAAAATAAATGAATAAATATAAAACAATAAAACCTGGTTCAGGCATAACTTTTATATCTGTTTTGGTTAGATCCCTGGCTCTGACCTTTTCTTGTTCTTCTCTTAGATGTCTTAACATTTTGCCTAAGTCTCTACTTTCTGTGTGTTAGAAAAGCCTATTATATTTTCTGTTTCTTAAGTAATGGCTATATTAAAAATATGTCATATATAGATCAGGGCTTGGCACTTCAGGAAATGTTTTCTTGTGTATGCTGTGTGCATTCAGCTGTTGTGTTTTGGCTGCTCTTTCACTCAGGTTACACCTGAGTTTCACCTTGCCTACAGTGGAGAGTGTTTGGATCTTGTCAGGTGTGTGGCAAGTTTTAACCAGGTGTGTTTTGGCCTGCTTGTTAAAAAATGGCTGGATCTGATTTGCACCGTAGCTGAAAATTTATAGCACTCTATTGTCAGTAGACTTGGTACGTGTCAGGGGGCAGTTAGTGCTGGTTTTCTGTGGGACAGACTCATGCTGATCTGACTCTTCAGTATACTTGTCCTAGTTCAGAAGCACCTGCAGAGTGTAGGAGATGGGGCTTGGTGTAAGCAGCTCAAGCCTCCACTGTGGGTTCTGTGCCACTCACTGAAGTCCAAATGGGCTGATTGGCAGGAGATAAAAATGGTATCAGCCCACTCTATGGTCCCCTGAGAGGGAAGTTCATGGCTGATGCTATTTAGGAAGCCCTCATAGAAGAGTGAACAATCTCCTTTCATGTCTCCCAGGCATCCCTCAGAACCTTGCCTTCACCCTGTCTATGTCCAAATTGTCTGCCCATCTAGCAGAGCAGTGCTTCTGTGTTCCATCTCAGGTGTGCCAACTGGGTTTCAAAACTACAAATTTAGGGACCTAGCATAGTGCAGACCTGTACTGATCCTTTGCTTGAAGGACTTACCATGCTGTGCCTGATGCTGGTTAGTCCCAGAAGAGCAATTGCATGAATACACAGGAGCTTGGCATTTATGGCAAAGCACAACAGCCAATATCTAGGTTAACTGCTCCCAGCAGGTGGCTCTGCCCTTATGCCAACAAACAGGGAGGTTCAGTGGCACCCACTGGCTCTCTTGTCCACTGAGAGACAGTGTCATTTCTCCTAAATGTACTCCAGGAAGAGGAGTTGTCTCTGCCAGCGTTACGCAGGGGATCCTCAGTCCACCCTGCCCACTCCCAAGCCTCTGTCCTTCTCCACGAGGCTATCTATATGCTCACTATGATCCACCTCGCTGATGGCATGGACTTTGAGCTCTGTTGCTTAAAAACTTACAATAATCAGCTCTTCTCATTTTCCCAGTGAATAGTATTGGGGAAATGTGTTCTTGTGCAATCCCCTGTATATGGCACACATGCTCGCTCACTCGCTCTCTCTCTATCTCTCTCTCCCTTCTCTCCGTGATCAGAGCTCCCTCACTTCTACAGCACTCATGATTCTTTTCACCCACAAATCACGTCCTAGCTCCTTCTACCTTCCATGAGGTGGCCTCTTTACTCCTTCTAGTTCTATAGTTGTTCTCTCAGTCCTCAGATCATTCTTTGGTGTCAGAATGATTTGATATTTATCTAACTATGTTTAAAGGACAAGGCAAACATAGGGTCCCCCTACTACTCAGCCATCTTAACTCTGCCCCAAGGGATTGATGTTTCTATTCACAAGTTAAAGAATGTAAAATATACCTACATATTTTTCAATTTCAAAATGCTTACAAAAGTAAAATTCTATTTCAATATATACCTCCACAATTAATTTTAAGAGCATATCCTGAAGGTCTTCATGGCTTTTGCGGGTTTTTTTTTTAGTTACAACACAAACTAATTTCACTATTAGTTTAATTAGTTTATTTGGAAATTATATTTTAAATGTTCATGAATAATGAATAACAGAGTAATAATATTTTGAGTAAATGTTTGAACAAACCAGTCTGAATTCAGCGAATTCAACGTGTAGAAGAGAGGTTATATTTGGATTTTTAAACATCTAAGTAAGAATGTGTGAAGGTTAAATATGACAGTGCAGGAATGGAAAAACAAGAGCAGTTGAGAGGTTGGCAATAATTGAAGCTTGAGAGGATAGTGATTTAAGTATTAAGGATAAGAAGTAGGTGAGAGATGTAAGAAATATTTTAGATGCAAAATGCTCAGGACTTGTTGACTGATTGAATTTAAGGAAGGTAAGGTGCCTGGGAGTTAATGATAACTCCTGAGAAGATTATGATGATAAAACCAAGGTGAAAACTTTGTAAAACTATCTAGTTTCAAAAGGAAAATCGGTAAGTTCAATATTAGACACAGTGTGTTTATGGAGTCTCTGGTCCACCCAAATGTAGACACATCTGTATTTACACATCTGAGGGGAGAAAGCTGATTTCGAAGAAACACTGAAGATCTACTGAGGTATAAAAAGTGAGAGGTCTTGAAAAGACTGATATGCACTGGCCTATGAAAGGAAAGAGGAATCTGTGGATGGTTTAAAGAGGTGGGAATGAGAAACAGGAGAAAGCAGTTTCCCAGAAGCTGAGGAAGTCTGCCTTGGAAGAAAGAACTTTACTCTTAAATTCAGGAGGAATGTCTTGTGATATGATGCTTTGGCATTTGAATATCAGTAGTGGTTATAGAAAGAGCGACTTCAGCATAATGCCAGTTAAATGAAACGATGCAGACAAATTACCTGTTGTATATAATTTGCATTTAATAAACATTTGTTCCTTCTTCTACCACTGCTCACTTCCCATACCCAACATATAATCCATTTCAGCCAATCCAGTAGGGTTGAAAGAGCACAATAAATATGTAGAATATGGGGTAAAATGACAAAAATAATATATACCTGACATCTATTTTGTGCAAGGTATTCTGTCATTCCATTTGCTCCTCACAACCTGTAGGTGTTATTGGTATCCAGGTTGGACACATGAGGAAACTGAAGGTCTTAAAGCTAAAGGATATATCCAGCTTAAAATACAGCATACCTCATTTTATTGCAGTTTCTTTTAATTGTGCTTTAAAGATATTACTTTTTTTTTTTTTACACTGAAGGTTTGAAGCAATCCTGCATCAAGCAAGTCTATCAGTGTTATTTTTCTAAAATCACTTGTTCACGTCAAGTCTCTATGTCACATTTTGGTCATTCTCATAATATTTCAAAGTTTTTCAATATTGTTATATTTGTTATTATGGTCTGTAATCAGTGGCCTTATATATTAAATTATTACTGTAATTGTTTTTGGGTGCCACAAACTGCACCCGGATATGATGGTGAACTTAATCGATAAATGTGTGTGCTCTGATTGTTCCCCTGACGGTCTCCGGTCTGTCTCTTTCCTTGAGACTCCCTCTTTCCTGAGACACAGCAATGTTGAAATTAGGCCAATTAATAACTCTAATATGGCCTCTAAGTGTTAAAGTAAAACAAAGGGTCACATGTCTCTTAATTTAAATCAAAAGCTAGAAATAATTAAGCTTCATGAAGAAGGCATGTTAAAAGCCACGACAGGCCAAAAGTTAAGCCTTTTGTACCCAACAGATAACCAAGTTGTGAAGGCAAAGGATAATTCTTGAAGGATATTATGTGTTCTACTCCAGTGAATACATTAATAATAAGAAAGAATAACAACCTTATTGCTCATGTAAAAAAGTTTGAGTGGTCTAGATAGAAGATCAAATTTGCTGCAACATTCACTTAAGCCAAAACCTAATGCAGATCAAGACCTTAACTCTTCAAGTTTAAGGCTGAAAGATGTAAGGAAGTTGCAGAAGAAATGTTGGAAGCTAGCAGAGGTTGCGTCATGAGATTTAAGGAAAAAAGGTATCTCCATAACAGAACAGTGCAAGATAAAGCAGCAATTGCTGGTGTAGAAGCTGCAGCAAGTTATCCAGAAGACCTAGCTAAGATCACTAATGAAGGTGGCCACACTAAGGAACAGATTTTCAGTATAAATGAAACAACCTTTTATAGGAAGAAGATACCATCCAGGACTTTCATAACTAGAGAGAAGAAGTCACTGCCTGGCTTCAAAGCTTCAAAGAACAGGCTGACTGTCTTGCTAGAGGCTAATGAAACTGATGACTTTAAGTTAAAGCCATGTTCATTGACCATTCCAAAAATCCCATGGTCCTTAAGAATTATGCTAAATCCACTCTACCTAAGCTCTAAAAATGGAATTGCAAGACCTAGATGATAACACATTTGTTTACAACATGTTTACTGAATGTTTTAAGACCTCTGTTGAAACTTATTGTTCAGAAGAAAAGATTCTGTTCCAAATATGACTGCTCATTGACGGTGTACCTGATCACCCAAGAGCTCTGATAGAGATGAAAAATGACATTAACTTTTTCATACCCGTTAACGTTCATTCTGCAGTCCAGGAATCATGAAGTAATTTTGACTTCCAAGCATTATTTTTAAAGAAATGCACTTAAAACTACAGCTTCCATAGGCAGTGATTTTTGTGATGGATCTGGGCAAAGTAAATTGAAACCTTTTTGGGGAGGACTCACCATTCTAGATGTCATTAAGATCTTTATGATTCACGTGAAGAGGTCAAAATATCAACATGAAAAAAGCTTGAAAAAAGTTGATTCCAATCCTTGTGGATGAATTTGAGGGGCTCCAGACTTCAATGGAGGACGCAAGTACAGAGAAATGGCCAGAGAACAAGAATTAGAAGTATAACCTGAAGATGTGACTGAATTGCTACAATATCATGATCAAACTTAAATGTATGAGGAGTTGTTTCTTATACATGAGCAAAGAAATTGTTTTTTTGAAATGGAATCTACTCTTGTTGAAGACACTGTGAAGATTTTTGAAGTGACACCAAAGCATTTAAAATATTACATAAACTTAGTTGTTAAAGCAGCAACAAGACTTTAGAGGATTGACTTCAAGTTTTAAAGAGGTTCTACAGTCAGTAAAATGTTGTCAAACAGCATTGTATCCTACAGTGTGATTGTTCATGAAAGATAGTCAATTGATGTTTTCAAACTTGAGTGTTGTCTTATTTTAAGGAATTGCCACAGCCACCCCAATCTTCGGCAACCACCACCCTGATCAGTCAGCAGCCCTCAACTTTGAAGCGAGACCCTCCAACAACAGAAAGATTATGATTCCATGAAAGTTCAGATGATGGTTAGCAATTTTCAGTAATAAAGTAAATGGGTTTTTAGATATACTATTGCACACCTAATAGACACACTATAGTATAAACATACCTTTTATCTGCACTAGGAAACCAAAAACTCTTCATTTGACTCACTTTACAACAATGGTTGCTTTATTGCAATGGTCTAGAACCTAACCTGCAATGTTGCTGAGGCATGTCTCTAGTTACCAGGTATTTTTTCTGTCTCCTAAGCCCAAACTCTACATATTTCTTTCTAAGGATAAAGAAACTAATTTCAACCCAGGATTGTCACTTTTGTCAACTTTGAATAAACCCCTTATCTCTTGCCCTTAACTTTTATCAATAGAGAAATAAAAGGAGTGGACTAATATCATTTAGCCCTCATTAGTTTATGCTTGACACTTCAAGCATTATTTCACTTAATCTTCAAAGTATCCTCTGAAGTGGAAGGTATTTGAATCCTCACTTTAAAGAGGATTAATTTGAATCACAGAGAAGTACCCGGTTCCAAAGACACATAGTTCCTAAGTGTCAAAGTGAGGAATTAAACCTATGCTTGCTGCTTACAATCTGTCTCTATTATGATCATACAGCATCTGGTCTTTCAATAACAATATGTAATTTGGAGTATAAGTGTAAAATGACTTATAGTATTTGTATGATGTTGAAGTTACCAGGAAAAAATATATAAAGAATGACATTAGATTTTCATAATGAATTGAGAACAAGCAAATGTTTCCGTATACATTTAAAAGAAATAATGTTAAATCATTTTAGGTTGCTTGTTAGAAGTCTAAAAATTTATTGTGCCTAACTTCACCTACAATCTTAGCCAATTTCTGATAGTGTATATTTTCTGGAGCCAAATTTTCATAAAATATTACGTAACAAATATTCTTAGAAGTCAACCAGGAATATACAACATTTAGTTGTTTTTTTTTTTTCCCTAGATGTTTTCTTTGTACTCTCTCAGCAACATTTTTAATATGTTTCCAGGGTGATATGGGAAGATATTATTTTAGCAACACACAACTTACTTAATCTATTACTAATAAGTCTCTTTCATGCATTTTATTCTAAAGTATATTCAGGCGAATTTCCTGCTTATTGGCAAGAGGATCATTTTTTCTATTATTTTTACAGAATTACTCTTAAATGGAGTGCGGCAACACTTTCTTTTCTATTCACTGTCCTTCTAGTTTCTCATATTTTTTCCTCTGTTTATCCTCATGAAAAAGCTGATAGGAGGTAGCACTTACTTGGTTTAAACTTATGTTAAATTTTCCTTAAAATGTATTTATATTAATTTGTTCTTAGGTTTTTTTATTTTTTAAATCTTTATTATTGAGAGAGAGACAGACAGACAGAATGCAAGCAAGTGAGGAACAGAAAGAGGGGGAGACAAAGAATCTGAAGTGGACTCCAGGCTCTGAGCTGTCAACACAGAGCCCGACACGGGGCTGGAACTCACAAAATGCGAGATCATAACCTGAGCGGAAGTTAGACACTTAACCAACTAAGTTACCCAGGTGCCCCTGTTCTTAGGTTTTTTGAAGGAAAGAGCTCCGTCATTTTTTTTTTTTTATGAAAATCTTGACTGAAAAGGTAAAAGAAATATTTCAACTCTAATAGTAGAACTCACCCCAAACAAATAAATTATCAAAGAATGTTTTATAATACCAAAGATAGAAATAGCTACAAAAAAGGTATTTTTGAATCATAACAAATAAGCTTAAAATATTAATGAAAATTGGGAATTTCTATGCCTATATGATAGTTCTGACACTTCAAATAATTTATGCATATGGTAAAATAGTAATCTGTATAAATCAACTTATAATGAGAACAACTCTTCCTTGATTTGGCCCTTAAAATCCTCTTCTACTGATTACAACCACATTGGCATTTAGTTCTTTTAGTTGTTCCTATCATTGCTCTGATATATGTATCCTTCACTGATGATATATCAGTCATAGACAATAACTATTGTCTATTGTAAAAGATAAAGTTTCACTACCCCAACTGCCACCTCCCAATGATGACAGCCAAATATTTATTACATATTTTTTCTATTGGATGGTTTTGGTAAATTTAAATAAAAACAGTATGTAAAATTGTTTTCCTCGTTCATCAACTTCAGAAAGGCATCACTGGATTCCCTCAATTCTACACCTGCTCACACACCTCAGCTTCTTTCATCATACATTTTTATAATATTTATAAAATATTTATAATAAATATTTATATATATTTAATATAATTTATAATATTTAATATAATTTATAATATTTAAATATTGTTTTTTAAAAAGGTCTTCTCTGATTTGTCTACAGTTTGATTCTAAATGTTGAAAATCAACAATTCTGTTCATATTATGATGTCCATAAATAATTTTCACCACAGTGTGATTTGCTATGTTATGGATACTTGCCCACCATCACTACCTAATACTGTAATCCCTGTGCTGCTAAAATGAGAATGTCAAGATCAAATAGATGATCTTTTCAACACGATTGGTTACTTACAATAATCTCAAATTTTAGTTAATTTTACAAGGTTTTAGTTAACTTCAACACTCTCTTCCCTGAAGCTTCTAGATAACTTTGTTGTTCTTCCCAATGAAGAGAGAGAGAGAGAGAGATTGTGTGCAAGGGAAGGATAGAGGGAGAGAGAGAATTCCAAGCAGGCTCTGCACTCTGCATGGGGCTTGAACTCAAGAACCGTGAGATCACGACCTAAGCCAAAACCCAAGAGTCAGACCCTTAAATGACTGAGCCATTCAGGTGCCCCTGATGGTTTGTCTTTTAAAGATACAAAGATGTCTTGATCCTTGGTTATCAAAAGTTATGATCAATATATCGTAATTTTTATGTTGTTAATGATTTACATACTATAAGTATGACAAATATATTTGTATATCCTTTAAAAAATTATCACTCACTCCTGTATCATATAATTTTCTTATAGGTTTTAGCCACGTTTAAGCATAGCAATCTATGATATTGTACACAATTAATTGTTTAAGAAAAAATATTCCACCTTTTGGATATATTAGCAAAAACTTCTAATATTCTAGTGTATTACTACAAAGTATTGATATAATAACTTAGGCCAGGAAAAATAACTTTTATTAAAATTCTACAATTTAGGGCATTACTTCTTTCAAGAAGATATGAAATTTGCATCTGGCCTAATTTCTGTCATTTTGTATATATCTCATGTACCAGATCAAGATCTATAATTTACATTTCTAAAAAAAGAAACACAATCATTATAAAATCTTTTATTTAAAAATTAAGGGTCCAGGCAGTCAGTTATTTTTAATGTTTAAACTCTTAAGTGATGTGGTTAGACATGGTATATGCTTACATTAGTAATCCTGACAATGACTTATAGTTTGACCTTGAGAAAATTGATGTGCATATTGCTACTGGGATCTCATTGCTTCTAGGCCCTCTCAGTGGACAAAGCTATATACTTATATATATACTCAAATGTGTTTGATGATTAATTTTATGTGCCAACTTGAATAGGCCACAAGGTGCCCAGATGTTCTATTAAAATTCTCAGCCTTCATGATTGAGTCAATCCTTATCGTAAATCTCTTTATCTATCATCATTCTATCTATCTATCTATCTATCTATCTATCTATCATCTATCTATCTATCTATCATCTATCTATCTATCTATCTATCATCTATCTATCTATCTATCATCTATCTATTATCTATCTATCATCTATCTATCTACCTATCTTCTTGCTATCTATCTATCTATCTATCTATCTTTCTATCTATCATCTATCTATCTATCATCTATCATCTTACATATTCAGATATTGGGGTATATATCTAGGGGCAGGGCTGTTGGGTTGTAGGGTAAGTTTGTATTTAATTCATAAGAAACTGTCATACTGTCTTCCGAAGTGACTGTATCATTTTACATTTCTGCCAGCAGTGAGTGCGATTTCCCGTTGCTCTGTATCCTTGCAAGCACTTGCTATTACTTGCTTTCTGGAGTTTAGGTATTTTAATAGGTGTGTAGTGGTATCTCACTGATGTTTTATTTTGTATTTCCCTAATGACAAATGATGTTGAGTACCTATCTATAGATATCTGCTATCTATAGGTCTTTTATGGTGAAGAATCTGTTCATATTTTTCATCTGCTTTTTAATTGAGTGAGTTTTAAGAGTTCTTTGTATATTCTAGATATAAGTTCCTTGTGAGATATGTAATTTGAAAATATTTTTCTCCTAGTCTGTGGATTTTCTTTTCATTTTATTCTCTTAAAAATGACTTTTTGATGTCAAAAAATTTTAAATTTAATATAATCAAATTATCTGTTTATTTTTCTCTTATATATCATGATTTTGGTGTTAAGTATAAAAATCCAACCCAAGGTCACACAGATTTTTCTCTTATTTTTTCCCAGAATCCTCATAGTTTTACATTTTACATTAGGCATCGGATATATTGTAAATTAATTTTGTGTATGGTGTGGAGTCTGTGCTTTTTTTTTCTTTGAATGTGGACATCCAATTGTTCCAGAATTCTTCATCGAATTACCTTTGCATCTCTGTCAAAAGTCAGTTGACTATTTGTAAGGGTCTATTTCTGAGTTCTTTATTTTGTTTTCCTGATGAAAGCATCTATCTATCATCTATCTATCTATCTATCTATCTATCTATCTATCTATCTATCTATCTATCTATTTTTACCAGTTCCATGTTGTCTTTTTTACTGTGACTTCATGATAAACTTTGAAATTCAGTGATATGAACTCTCTCACTTTATTCTTTTTCAGAATTGCATTGGATATTCTAGCACCTTTACCTTTCAGTATACATTTTATAATCGGTTTGTCAATATCTACAAAAACCTTGATGAGGATTTGATTGAGTCTGTGGTGAATCTATAGATCAAATTACAAAGAATTTCCATTTAGCCAAATTGAGTCTTCCAATCCATGAACATGTAATATCTCTCCATTTATTTAGATTTCCTTGGATTCCTTCATCAGAATTTTGCAGTTTTCTACATACATAAATCCTATATATATTAAGTAAAAAATGACACGTAACTACTAATTGGGGGAATGCCATTTAAATGGTGTGTATGGATTTTTTTTTTCTTTTTACTTCCAGTTTGTTATTGTTAGTATTTAAGAAGATGATTGACTTTTGCATATTGACCTGTAAACATGTTAAATCACCTTGCTAGTTTCAGGAGGGATTTTCGTGTATGTTTGTTTGTTTATTTGTTTCTAGTAGATGTTTTAGAGTTTTTTATGTAGCCAGTGATATTGTCTGTGATAAAAGACAGTCTTATATTTCTGTTTCCCATATGCACACTTTTTACTTCTTATTCTTGTCTTATTACACTAGCTAGGACTTCCAGTTTGCTGTAGAATAAAAGTGATAAGTTAGAATATCCTTTATTGTTTCCATCCTGGGCAGAAATTGTTCAGTCTGTAACCATTAAATGTGTCTGCTCTAATTTATAAATAATGAAGACATGTATATATATATCTATATGTATATATATGTACATTATCAAAATGAAAAATTTTCCTTATTTTTAGTTCTTATCAAAAATAGATTCTAACTGTGCTCAGTGATTTTTAATGCATCAATTGATGTAATTACTTTTTCTTAACACTGTTAATATGATATATTGCATTGATTGATTTTTGAATATTTAACCAGCCTTACAATCCTATTTGTGATATATTATCTGATTTTATTGATGAATTCAATTTACTAATATTTTATTAAGGTTTTTGTATCTATATTTGTGATAGGTTTCAGTTTGTAATTTTCCTCTAATACATGTATCTAGTTTTGGAATTAGGGTAACAATTGTCTTATGAAATAAGTTGGGAAGAGTTTACTTCTCCTTAAACTTCTAGAAAAGATTATGTAAAATTGGTTATATTTTTTCTTTCAATGTTTGATAAAATTTACCAATCAAAGTATCTGAACCTGATTATTTTATATTTCACAATGTTTTATTAATAATTCAACTTCCTTAACAGAGGTAGGGTTATTAAGGGTATATGTTTCTTTTTGGGTGAGTTTCAGTAGTTTTAGTCTTGGTCACTCTTGTCTGAATTATCAAATTTATGAGCACAAAGTTGTTAAGAGCATTCTCTAATTATCCTTTCAATGTCCATGAAAGCAGTAATAACCTTTCTTTCGTCTTTTTTTCTTGCTTAGCCTATCCAGATATCTGTCAATTTTATTAATTTCTGTATTAATTTACTGTTTTTAGTTCCATTGAGTTTTGTATTTGTTATTCTTGTTGTTTGGCTTGTTAAAGATTAATTTGCTCCTATTACTCCAGTTTGTCTGATTTTGTTTTCTTTTGTTTTTAAAATGGAAGCTTAGGTTATCTTCTTTAGGCATTTAATGTAGTAATTTTTTTCTAAGAAATTCTTTGGATGCATTCCACAAAGTTTGATAAGTAATATTTTCATTTTTATTTTTCTCAAAGTAACTTTTAGTTGCTCTTGAGACTTTGACTTATTGATTGTTTACAAGTACATTTTTCTCATTATTGAATATTAGGAAATTTCTAGCTGTCTTTCTGTTACTGATTTCTTGTTTAATTTTTTGTGTTCTGAAAATATACTTTATAAGCCTTGTGCCTTACTACATTTAGTAAAGAGTGTCTTCTGGCACAGGTATGGTCTAATATGGTGACTATCCTAGTACACATTAGAAGAATATAAATTTTGGATGGAGTATTCTATAAATATTAGTTAGATTGAGAGGATTATTGACTACTGTTTAGGTCATCTACATCCTTACTGATTTCCCACCACTTTATCAAGTACTGATAAAGGAGCAAAGACTTCTAGTATAATGGAGGATTTGTCTTTTTCTTTTTTGGTTCTAACAGTTTGCCGCATATATTTTGATATTCTCTTGCTAGATGCATACATTATTAGGATCAAAAATAATTTGAAACTTGATCTTTTTATCACTACTTCATATCTCCTTTAAGTGTCTAATAACCTTGGTTGTTCCAAGGTCTGATATGTCTAAAACTAAGATTGCTGATCTACCTTTCTTGTGATTAGTGTTCACATGGTATATCTTTCTTTGGCATGTTTTTTGAAGTGGACTTTCTATACAGAGCATATAGGTTGGTCTTGTTTTCCTTCTATCATTCTGAGACTCTCTTTACTTAAGTTCTGTATTTTAAGTATTTACTTTTAAAGTGATTAGTGATTTCATTGGATTAAAATATATCATCTTTAAATATTCTCTAGTGACTACATTTGTTTTTTGTTTCTTTTTCTGTTTTATTTGGTTTTTCATTAGCATTCATATGATTCAATTTCATGTCTTCTTTTGACATATCATTTATACTTCTTTTATGGACTTTTCAAGACATTGGCCTAAATTCATGTTTAAATAATTTGAGTCTACTTTCAAATATATTATGGCAATTCATGTGCAGTGTTAAATACCTTAAAGCAGAATGTTTTCTATTCTTCCCTCTTATTTCTTGTGACATTAAATTTATTCATTTTACTTATCCATATACTCTGAATACCTATTACATTGTTACATTTATTGCTTTAAACAGACAACAATGGTCTGGAAATAAATTGCTTCAGTTTTTATTTGTCAAGAGAGTCTTTATTCTTCTTTACTTTTGAAGGATAATCTTATGGGTTATACAATTCAAGTTTGGCATTTTCCCCTTAAATATTTTAAAGATTTTTCTCCATTGCTTGCATTTTGTCTTATGGGAAGTCAGCTGTGATTCTAATCCTTATTTCTCTGGAGGTGAGTATTCTTCACACTTTCTTTCATATTCTTTAGTATTTTACAGTTTCAGTGTGATATAGGTAGGGTTTTTTATTAAAAAATAAAATTTTGTTTTGTTTTGTATGTTTGCTTTGTTTGTTTTCTCTGAACTTCTTGATCTGTGGTTTGGTATATGCTATTCATTTAGAAAAGTCTTGACCACTCTTTCTTTAAACATTTTGCTTTTCTGTTCTCTCCCTCTCTTGGTTTTCTGATTCAGCAAATGTTACATCTTTTTAGATTGCCCATGGTTCCTAGATGCTCTGAGTGTTTTGTTATGTTTTTATTTTTTGTTTGCTTTTATTCTTTTTTTTTCTGTCGACAGTTTAGTTTGGAAATTTTATTTTTTTAAAAATTTTAAGGTTTATTTATTTTTGATACAGAGAGAGACAGAGTGTGAGTGGGGGAGGGGCAGAGGAAGACACAGAATCTGAAGCAGGCTCCAAGCTCTGAGCTGGCAGCACAGAACCCAACATGGCGCTGGAACTCACAAACTGCATGATAATGATCTGAGCCAAAGTCAGATGCAAAACTGACTGAGCCACCCAGGGGCCCCGAGAGGGAGGATTTTCTAAGTTTCAGACTTTGTCTAGTGGATCTGTGTCTTAGGGAAGTGGTCTGAAGTAATTCTGTCCTTCCACCAGGCATGAAAAGTTTTTTCCCACCCTGACCCCTATTACCTTCTCCATCTGCAGGGTTTCCAGCCTCAGTCCCTAAAACTCTATCTCCTGTCAATTATAGCACTTCTTTATTTGTTGACTGATTGAGTTGTCTCTTTAGGTAAAATAGGAAGTTTGTAAGAGGCTGAGGGTGGAGGAATTCCCTTCCCCTAGCTGGAATAAAGCTCTGGTACAATATTTTCCTTGGAAAAGTAGGTTTATATTATGGAGAAAGCTCTGGGCTTGTTTCAAAATGGTGGTTCTTTTCTTTCCCAACTAGAGCTACAAAGTGATAACCTCTTAGGTTCCTAGAAGAAAAACCCATGAAAGTGTGGATACTTCCTAGGACTGCAGCTACTAGGAGTTTCTCCACCCTATGGTGGAGTCCTTTCCCCTGGTCCTTGAAGATGAAAACTTTGTTAGGAAGAGAGGCTAAGAAGACTTTATGACAGCTCCTTCCTCCTCCCCTGCTCTATCAGGATATGTGGAGTGTTTTCTTAGATCCTCTCCATGAGAACATTGTGGAGTTCCTGGAAGGAAGGTGTACAAAAGTGTGAGTTGCTCCCCCTTTGACTTTAGTCTCCATGAGCTTCTCACCCTCAAGCTGGCCTATCTCATCCTCCGACAATAAATCAAAATTCCCATTCCACCTGTTTGTGGCATCCATCAGTTTATGTGTAAAGCAAATAAGTCTCAGGTACTCTATCTCTAGATTTTTCTCAACTCCTAGATTTGAGTGGTGATTTTCCCTATAACTGCAGTCCTCTGAAGAGTGCAAGAAAAGTAAGTGACATTTAATTTCTTCAGGTTTTTTATGTTTTGTTTTGTTTTGTTTTCGTATAGGCAGGAATAATGACTTTCAAGTTCTTTCTTTACTTTTTATATCTGAACACTGAAGTCTCTAAAACACTTTTAAAATATAAATCACATCATTGTTAATTGACTATAAGTTACTACCACATAACTTATTTGAGTATGATGTTGATTTGTTGTCTTAAAGAGTAACACTGTGGCTCAGTAGTTTAAAAAATTGTGATATTTCCTTCTTATACATATTATAGATGTTTGATGTTTAAACGTATTCATCTTCTGACCCAGATTTTCTGTAAACCAATAGCACAAATGTGCAAAGAAAAAAAACACAGAATAAAAACAAAAACTGCCCTTGAGTGTCTAGTTTTTAGCTCTGAAAGAGAGGAGAGAGAGCCGAAGATTTTTATTTTGCCGGTTTATTGGTTGGTCTTACACTTACTACTATAAGATTTTTGACTGTATAATTTAGCATGTGTTTAATTCTGATTGCTTTAACTCAAAAGACCAAACTATCAGCATTTTACATCTTGTCAAATGAACAGTCCTGTCCTTTCTGCGGTTCCTGCTGAGACTGCAAGATCAAGCACCAGAGAGCCCTCCCAGGCATTTGTCAGCAGTTGCTCAGTTGAGTCAAATTGAGAGCTCCGCTCCATTAGTGTGGGAGCGGCTTCGTAATTTCTGAATAATTAATGAAAACACTAACTCACAGTTCTCTCCTCTAACTGAAGATTTTGTTTTAATTGATTTTTCTTAGCAAATAGTTCTTCATAAAAACTTTATTAAAAAAAATCGTAGGCTCAATGATCAAAACTATACATTTCTCTAAAGTCAGCAATGAGTACACATCAAATCACAGCAGGATGTTACAGTACAGTAAAGATAATAACGGCGATAGTTTGTATGGCATCTCTTTCGGCCAGAGACCACTTCGTTTGGTGTTGATAGGTCTTGATTCCAAATGCTATGAGTAATTTACACTTCAAGTAGTGTCATTGTTTAGTTTGTTTTGTTGGGTTAGAGGAATGTCACTGTATTGATAGAGTGTGACTTTGTCAGCAAGGATGTCTTTTTTTTCTGATTTGTAAATAGATAAAAGGATGAATACGTTTATAACCTAGATTTCTGTTTTCCAGGGGGATTTGAGTTTTCGACAACCCACTTTAGGATCTGTATTTGAATAGCATGATCATCTCCCTAAAAGTATTTGGATGTACACTTTTTTCTTTTTTTTCAAGTTTTTATGTAAATTAAAGTTAATTAACTGTGAAATATTAGTTTCAGGTGTAGAGTTTAGAGATTCATCACTTACATATAACATCCACTGCTCATCACAACAAGTGATCACTGCATAAAACAGCCAGTGCTCATCACAAGTGCCCTCCTTAATGCAGGTCACCTATTTAACCCATCCCCCCGCTCCTCAGCAACCCTGTTTGTAGTTAAGAATCTGCTTTATGGTTTGCATCTGTCTCTCTGCCCACTCCCATGTTCATTTGTTGTGTTTCTTTCTTTCTTTCTTTCTTTCTTTTTTTTTTGGTTTGTTTCTTTTGAGAAAGAGACAGAGTGAGTGGGGGAAGGGCAGAGAGAGGGAGAGAGAGAGAATCACAGGCACGCTCCACACTGTCAGCACATAGCCCAGTGCAGGCGTGAACCCACAAAACCTGAGTCAAAATCAAGAGTTGGATGCTTAACCTTCTGAGCCACCCAGCCACCCGAATTTGTTTTGTTTCTTAAAACAAATAACTGGATGTACATTTTTAGAAAATTTAACTTCATGAACAGGTTAATCCAGATGATATTCAGTGTGTGATTTAATTCATTATTTTGCTTCCACAATGTGTAATTTTAAGATATCACCAAAAAGGGGCGCCTGGGTGGCTTAGTCGGTTAAGCGACCGACTTTCGCTTAGGTCATGATCTCGCGGTTCGTGGGTTCGGGCCCCGCGTCGGGCTCTGTGCTGACTGCCAGCTCAGAGCCTGGAGCCTGTTTCAGTCTGTGACTCCCTCTCTCTCTGACCCTCCCCTGCTCACGCTGTCTCTCTCTCTCTCCTAGAAATTAAAAAAAAAAAAGATATCACCAAAAAGCACTCAAAATTATGTAGTAGTTTGTAGTTAGCTAATAATTTTCTTAAAATTACAATTGAAATGTTAATAAAGCTAATTTTTCAAATAATGTATTTTAAATAGTGCCATGTGTTTCTTAAATAAAGTATACCATATACATATGTCATAAGCATATAAACTAATAACATTTAAAACACAGACTTTTTTTTACTGCTATATCTATTTTGGCAGTTATGAATATTTTTGTCTTAACATAAAGCTTTTCTCAAGTTTAGATTTTTCCGTTTACAAATTAGCCTGTGCTACTTAGAATTGTTGATATTAACATTAAAAACACTATAATACTTTTATGCTCTATTTATAATTTTTATTATATGGCTACTACTAATGCCTAATTATATTACTTTTGTTTACCCTTAATATTAGCATATGCTATTCATTTGCTTATCTTTAAAACCATTAAGCAGTTTTCTTTAGCTTTAATAAATGATTTCATTTTTGTATCATTTCATTGATCTATAATCACTTAACCATGAGCCAATGACTTTTTGAGAATCATGACATTTCATTTCTAATGCACAACATTTATACACCATTTATCTTAAAATGTGGCTATTCGTTAAACAATAAATTGGCCTTCTTGTAATAATTATAGTAGCTTAAAGATTACCATTCCACAGTCCTTCTGTACTATTTTGAAACACACCTTTCTGTTATATCCTGTTAAATAATATTTTATTTTCCTCACCAGTATTAAGTTCTCTTTTTTACCTTTTCCACATGTATATTAAATCTAAAAGGACAAGAGACAGGAAAATCCTTTGTAGCAATATATCTAGGAGATTATTATTTTAATCTTAATAGTTATTGTGATCTTCATCCAAAATGTCAGAGGGCAGGGTGATTTAAAAGTTTATTTATTTATTTTGAGGGAGGGAAAGAGAGTGGGGGGGGGAGGGACAGAGAAAGAGAGAGACAGAGAGAGAGAGAGAGAGAGAGAGAATCCCAAGCAGGCAGACATGAGGCTCAGTCTCAGCAACTGTGAGGCTCACTTGAGCGAAATCAAGAATCAGTTGTTTTACTAAGGCACTTAGGTGCTCCATGGGGCAGGGTGATTTAAAACAGGAGTATAGGTAATGTTGTTTCACAGAGTCTCAATAAATAATTTCACTCCACATTCTCTAAGTGGTGAATTAAAATCATACTTTCAGCAATTGTCTCCTTTTTAGTTCTCAGAAGAGGCTTTTAACTAATGTTAAAGGTGCAGAAAATGGTGTTTAATTTGCTCACTTTTGTGGCTCCATAGTCATGGTCCACATTACATAGGACTGAGGTTTACACCAAATTTGTCAGAAGCTAAGTTTTGTGTGGGGTAAATACACTTTTTATGGCAAAATCATATATTTCTATTCATCTTGAGGCATGATCAATATAGAGACAATGTGGGCATTCAATATGGAACTGCTGATGTAATAACTAGGATTAATGAGCAGTATTAACTTATTTATAGAGGAATTTATTTATATCTGTAGGTATTTCATTAACTAATATCTGATTGTATATGAAATACTTTTCAGGAATATAATCTAAAATCCATAATTTTCATAGAAACTGTCAACTGTACTCTTTGATCAGAAGCTGATACTATTTTCTATCCTTCTGGAGAAGGTGGGATACTGTTTTTATCAGGAAATTGGCAAAGGATAACATCTGAATTAACTGATGACCAATAAGCTATACAAAGCTCAGTTGAAAGACAAATATGATGATAGTATTGATAACAATAATAATAAGAGAAAGAATAAAATAAATACTGTTCTTACCTTCTTTAATTGGATTTTGTATGAATATTTCCCTGGATTATGTTAGAAGGATTGAATCTGAATCTACTTATCACGCTAAAATTGTTGCAGTTAAAGAATTGTTTTCGATGTGATGTTGTGGTTACAGACTTGAGGAGAACTTGTTTGTGAATTTATTGACAATTTTGATTATTTTATGAGTACTCATTAGAAAATTTTACTTCTGATTTTGATTTCCAGAATTTACCAAAAAATTAAACAAAATCTTACAACAAACATTTTAGGTTTTTTATTTTCCTGAATTTACAAAAATAATAATAATAAACAAAATCTTACAGGAAACAATTTAAGGCTTTGATTTCCTGATTTTACAAAAAAGAAATTAAACAAAATCTTACAACAAACAACATGTTTAACTTGAGTAAATTCTCTGTAAGTGTAGAAAAAAATGTAAGAATATCCTTTATTATTTCAAAGTACTATTGGAAATGCTGGCCAGTTATTAAAGAAATGGGAATAAATATGAAGGTTGGAGGGGACGACACAAACTCACTGTTATTAGTACATACGTCTGTGAACTCAAACAAAATTTGAGATTTTGAGAAAAATAAATGAATATTTAGGAATATTGGGAGATAAAATGAACTTATGAAATAAATAGTACCCCTCTATACCAAAAATATTCAACTTAATAATATAAATAAATGTAAATTTAGTTTTCAATAGGAAGAATATCTTTATAGAAATACATGCACAAGAACTTTAAGTAGAAAATAATGTATATTAGAGGGCAGGAAACAAATCTAAAATATTGAAAAGATAGGTCACATTTATCAGTAAGAATATATAGCATTGTAAAGATATTCTTCCCAAAAAAATCAATGAAATTCTAATCAAAGTTATAATATTTTGAAGTTACACAAAAATTATTCTAAAATTTACACTTTAAGTGGATTTTAATTAAGAGTGACATAGAGAAGGAGACTTAAAAGCTACTAAGACATAATAAAACATGTATTCATAAAAATAGAACCCAAATAGATAAATAAATTAATAGAATAAAATATAATGTGGGGCTCCTAGGTGGTTCAGTTGGTTAAATGCCCAACTTAGACATAGGTCATGATCTTGCAGTTTGTGTGTTCGAGCCCCACGTTGGGCTCTGTACTGACAGCTCAGAGCTTGGAGTCTGCTTCAGATTCTGTGTCTCCCCCTCTCTCTGCCCCTCCCATACTCGTGCTCTGTTTCTCTCTGTCTCTCAGTAATAAATACAAATGTTAAAACATTTACAAGAATAAAATATAATGATAATTCAGAAACAAATAAATGTGACTATGGGATCTTGATAAATATGGAGAAATACAAAGTTGGACCTTTAGCTTAGAATTTGTATCTTGAACTCTAATTGCATTAAATACCTAAATTTGAAAAACAAAACTATGAAGTTAATAGAAGCAAATATAGGAAAATATCTTTCTGATGCTAGAATATGCAATAATTTTTTAACAAGGACTTAAAAATGCAAACTGAAGGGAAAACATTGATGGATCTCACTAAGTTGTATATATAAGGATTTCCATTCAAAACGGATAATTAGTTAACATATGTGTGACGGAGGAACAAGTATTTAAAATGTTCAGATTTGACAGGCCATGCAGTATTGTGTGAAATTCCTGTAAACCACCAAGGAAAGGACATTATAACAACTGGACAATTGCTACACACACACACACACACACACACACACAATGAAGTAAATCAGTACATTTAAAAAACTATCAATTAATAACAGTCAGATGATTTCTAAAACAACATATTATGAATTAAAACATTAATGAATTAAATAAAATTATATATATTTCAGAAGTATATATAATATAAAAATGCATACCTTTGGGGAAAAGAAAGGATATAGGGATCTCTGCTGAAGAGGAACAATATAGTGAAAAAAAGAAAAAGAGAAACAGTTTCCATGGTTTGAAGTATAGGGTTCCTTGAACTGAGAAATATAATTAACTCTGTTCTCTGCATCAGGAGGCAACAGGAAAGTGAGCTGAGTACCTGTCATGGCTAAGAAAACAAAAACACATGAATTAATTTCATGTGAATTTAAGGATATTTACTTACACGAGGAGAAATTATATGGTGAACAAAATACCCTGACAAAAATGAGGAGGTTAAAAAAAAAGAAAATATGTGAAATGCTGGATATACCTTTAAACATAAACACAAAATGTATCAGTCATTAAAATTAATGTCNTGTAAGAAAAAATTTTAAAAAATTAAAAAAATTAAAAAAAAAAATTAATGTCAATCAACGCAAGTAAATATTCCAGCTAAGAAAGAAAAATTATCAGTATGAGGCACCTGGGTAGCTCAGTCAGTTAAGCAACTGACTTCGGCTTAGGTCATGATCTCATGGTTCGTGGCCCTGCGTCGGGCTCTGTGCTGACAGCTCAGAACCTGGAGCCTGCTTCAGATTCTGTGTCTCCCTCTCTCTCTGACCCTCCCCTGCTCACTCTGTCTCTCTCTCTCTCTCTCAGAAAGAAATAAAACATTTAAATTTTTTTTTAAAAGAATTACCAGTATGGTTTAAAACAACTGCTTATAGAGATACATTTTATATATTTTCATAAAATACAAGTTTAAATAATAAAAAAAGATATAACCAAAATAAATCCTGTGTGTCTGTTTAATTACCACATGAAAAAAGTTAAAAAAAAAAAAGTAATTGTTTGTGATGAAGAGAATTCACATGCTAAATAAAAAAGGTTTAAAAAACCAAAAAGAAGAATTTGTAAATTTCTGGACAACCAGCAAAATAGCATCAAAATATACAAAATGAGAGATTTATGACAAGAATTAGGAAAAGACTACATGGTGATTTTTACACTTCCAAATAACCAAAGAAACCAAAAATTAGAATATAGACTATTTGCATAACACTTAGCAATATAAATTACAATAATATATATAATACCACATCTAATATTAATAAAAATGCACTTTTCTAGCACTTCTAGAAAATTTATTAAAAGTGACCACATGTTTATCCACAAAGTAAGTCTTAAAAATTTCAAAGAACAATCTATTCTCATTTATCACAGTCATGTTCTCTATATATCTGCAGGTACAGAATTACTGAGTACTGAACCATTGCCCCTGTGGGAAACAGGGTTAGGTAGGTTCATGCCAACCTCTGGTTACAATGTTTTGTCAACTGATTAACACATAGCTTTTTTTTTCATTTCTTTAGGATAAACAATAACAGCAGCAACCTTATTTAATATGTTTTACTGATTTACTGATGTTGAACTCCCATCCCACAACCCCATAACTCATGCATGGATGAAGCATATCTAATACACATTTTACCCATAAGGTACCTCACAGTCTTCTTGCTCTTGGGATCACTATACGGAACTCATCACTGTGCTTGAGGGCTGTTTTAAACAGTGAAATCGTCAACAAAAAACACAGAAAGGCAAAACCATGGCACTAAATAGACAATGAAAAAGACACATATTAACAGTATGAGAGCTGATGGGGCACCTCGGTGGCTAAGTCAGTTGAGCTTTGGACTTCTGCTCAGGCCATGATCTCATAGTTTGTGGGTTTGAGCCCCACCTGCGGCTCTGTTCTGGCAGCTCAGAGCCTAGATCCTGCTTCAGATTCTGTGTCTCCCTCCCTCTCTTCTCCTCCGCAGTTCATGCTCTGTCTCTCTATCAAAAATAAATAAACATTAAAAAATTTAAACAACAACAACAGTATGAGAGCTGAAACAGGAAGCCCGAAAATCTCCCTCCCTAGTCAATCTCAATTAGAAATATGCATATTACGTGACTCAAAATGTTTCTCCCTCTACACACATTCATGAATGACCTTGAAAGAATCATAAATATTGATTAGCAAGTAAGCCAATTTGCAAATACAGAACCTGCTAACAAAGAATATTGTTACCATTTAGAAATGTGGTTTGAACAAAACAGACTTATTAATCAAACTATAAATAAAAATACAGATAAATCATGACTTAAATAATGATTATCAGAAAATATTTAAAAACTAAAAATAAGGAAAATAATATTATGTATCATGTAACCTGCAGGATGAATTTATAGCAAAACTCAGAGGGCTACTTACAAATGTTTATTTTTGGAAAGAATAAAGGTTAAAAGTGAAGGGGCTAAGGATGGAATTTTAATTAACTTTTTAAAGTAGTAAAAAAAAGTGAATATAAAAGGAAGAGAGACAAGATAAAGAATTAATGAAATAGAAAAAAGAGATAAAATAGGATCAGGGGGAAAAAAGCTTGGTTATTAGATTAATCACATAAAATGCTATTATCTACAACTTCATAGCATTACATTTGAAAATGTACCTGATGTGGATCAATTCATAAGAAAATTTCAATACTGGCACTAAAAGGATTAATGTTTATTCTTTCAGTTAATTTAGTGTTATGGATCTATCCCATAAAAGTAAATACACTGAATCTGTAATAAAACAAGTCACAGAGCAAATGTCGTTCATAAATTATTTTGCCAAAACAAATGCAAGAAAGATCTAATTCCAGTCTTACCCACAATATTCCAGAGATACTCCCCCTGCAAAAGAGGAATCATCCCTAAATACTTTGTGTGATGCAGACTTAGTTTCAAACCTAGGCATAGTGCTGGGGTACCTGGGTGGCTCAGTCGGATAAGTGTCTGACATCAGCTCAGGTCATGATCTCACAGTTCATGGGTTCGAGTCCTGCATCAGGTTCCCCACATTGGTTTTTGTGCAGACACAGAGCTTGGAGCCTGCTTTGGATTCCATGTCTCCCTCTCTCTCTGTTCCTCTCCCATTCATCCTCTGTCTCTCAAAAAATAATAAATGTTAAAAAATAAAAAATAAAAACTAGGCATAGTGCAAATAAAAATATAATAATTCAGTTGTAAATCCAGATGCAACATCCCCAAACAAAATATTAATTAGTAAACTATTGGAGGTATTAATATAAATGGTGCAGCAAGTTCATTTTCAATTTTCCCGGGAATTCAAGGCATATTTAATACATTAGTTTCTCTTCCTGATAGATAGATGGTTAAGAAGACTTACAAGTTTATATATCCTGCAATACTTACCTTTGGAGAGTGGTTTAAATAGTTAAAACTGTATGGTATTCTTACAAGTCTTGATAGATTGAAATAAATCTTTATATACATGTACTTAGGAGGGGCAGGGTATGTTGCTCCATGTAGATTCTACCCTCAGTAAGAACTACTTCCCTCCAGTTTTTTATAACTAAAATTGGAACTACATATAGAATAAAGATACACTACCTCTGCTGACCTAATTTGTTCAATTCTGTAACTAACAAATGAGCCTAGAAATATCTTTTGGAACCTGAAGTCTCATAAGTGACAGAATTTTTGCATTGGGATTAAGTTTCTGATATCTGAGGCAGCATCACAATTAATAGAAAAAGAAAGCTCAGGGGCGCCTGGGTGGCTTAGTCAGTTAAGCGTCCGACTTTCGCTTAGGTCATGGTCTTGCAGTTTTCTTCTCTAAAATAACAGAGTATTTTTCTTCTTTGTACATTTATACTTTATCCAAATTTTCTGAATTACTATATATTTTTATTTAGAACAATGGTAAAAGTTAATGAGTTAAATATTTTTAATGAGTTAATAAAGTCTACAGTTGACTTCTAATACTGTACTTTCAGAGTAGACATGCATTTTCTGCTAAAATGAAAAGGAATTATTTTGCAAATGTTCCTAATTTTTAAGTATAAAAACAGAATTGAAATGAGATGTACTTCACTATATCATATAATTTTGTTTGACTAGTATGTGCCATTAAATTGTTCAATATAATTTTTTAAGTTTATTTATTTATTTTGGGAGAGAAAAAGTGTGCAAGTGGGAGAGGGGCAGAGAGAGGAAGAGAGAATCCCAAGCAATCTTTGTGCTATCAGCACAGAGCTCTACGGGGAACCTCAATCTCAGGAGCCATGAGATCATGACCTGGGCTGAAATCAAGAGCCAGGCATTTAACTGACTGAGCCACCTAACCACCCTATTCAGCATACCTTTTAAACCACACTGCACATACAGCTATAATATTTGAAGTTGTTTTCTTAATACATTGATTCTCCTAAGAATTTGTCTTATATTTATGAATATTCTACATTTGTCTTACTAATTTAGCTATAATTATTGATCTGATTAGTTAAAAAAGAAATATTATAACAAGGATTTTCATAATTAAAGATAGTTTACAGTTATCTAGAGATAGGAGTTTATTACGTTTAATAATTTGATACTTTCCCAATCTTATCACATAGGAGATAAAATATTACACCCAAAGTGTTTTTTTTAATTAAATGAACAAAAGCCCAAGTAATGTATATAAGTTGACTAATGCTACATGACTAAGACTTAAAATAAATTTAAGGCACATGTCTGGAAGAAATATGCATTAAAATGGAAGAGTACTAATTATGCAAGATCGAACCATTTATGGCCACAAATTTTAAATGATAATATAACTGGAATCACTTTGGAAACATACGTCCTATTATAGATAAGAGATGGCTTTTGAAAGCTCTTAAAAGAAAAGTAAAGAAATGATATAAAGTATCAGTTCAACACTCATTTTCACTTGCTTTACCTGCTAGATAGAGGGAAACCAGTATCGCCCACAATCAGGAAGAAAAGTGATTTAGGAACTATTAATGGAAGCATTTACAGACTTATAATGGCTGCTCAGGGAGATTAAGTGATTTGCTCAATTTTTATGTACCTAACAAGCATAACGTATAATTTTAATGGAGAAGTTTTTAATGTTTCAAGTTGACATTATTTTGTTATATAAGATGTAGAGTTAATGCCCCAATGGATTTATAACCAAATTGGCTATTTTCTCTCAATTCTCATTTCTCTTAACTTTCCAAATATCATGTCATTTGTGCATGAACTTGACAGATATATCCTCTTAATGTTATTTTCCATTTAATCTGCTACATTCAAATATTTTTCATTTTACTGTCTTTTCTTTTTTTTTTTATTTCTAAGACTCTTAACTTTGTTACCTTCAAATATCCCCTGCCACAAAAGACATATAATGTGCATGGAGTAGGAAATCTACCTCCTACCTGCTTTTTCTAAATTTAATCATTGTACTCATTTTCTAAGCTTCTATTTCTGGCTTCTGAGGGAACCTGATCCAATTCCAACCTACGTGCTGCATGAACTCCTGAAGTTATACACATATACAATTGAAGTTGCTGTGCTAAATAAAACAACACTGCTGACTTCTGGAATCAGAAAGAAAACTTCATTTGATGAAGCACAGTGTTGAACAAGTGTTATCATTCAGGCTGGCTAGGGCATACAATGTACATACCTAGAGGCGGCACAGGGGGACAGAGTTTCATCTGGAATTTACTGGCATGGAGCCAATGAATCCACAGATGTAAAAGCAACTTCTTATAATCTAGAGAAGCAAGGCAAAGTGTCAAGGGGAATCCTACACCATATAAGTGTTGAAAAGGCTGATAGCCACTGCCAGAACGCTAACCTTTGTGCAGACTTTCCTCAGTGTTTCTCGAAATGCTTATTGCAAGAATTTTCAATTAGGAAAGTCTGTCCAAAGGAGAGCGGATTTTTATCCTACAGAGAGATATTTACAACTGCCACACCAAAACTCCAGTGCAGATGAAAAGTGTGGTTCTGAGGTCAGTCCTGCCGGAAAGTACCACATACTAGAGCACCATGGTGGAGAAAAGCCACAGCATAAATTGCAGAGAAAAGGCAATTGGGATCCCATTGGAACATTCTCTATGAGGAACGTTTACTTAACTTTATTCAATCTTAAACAAACTTGTTGCTGAAGGCAATTTTGGCATAATTTTGAAACATCTATTTAAGAAGGATTTTGCCATTTTAAAAGTGCTGGCCTAGAATTTTAAAGTGGAATTTGATTAAGTAGGATTTGCCTGTATTGAAGTACATCCAGGTGAAAATATGTTTCGTGTTGCTAGTAAGAGATGTTGAGAAAGGTGTGGGGAAGAGAAAGTTGACAGAGAGAAACAGACAGCCACAGACTGGCTGTAGCTTTAATCTGAATTTACCTGAGGGAAAGACTATTCCTTTCTTCCTTCAGGACACTGTCTTATCCAGGTATTTAGTTTCATTATTCACCTTTCAGTGATCGCTTCTGTGGGGCTAATTCAAAGCAATCAAATTCATTGCTTAATGCATTACTCAAGTGATCTATATATAGAAATTTTCCTTGTGTATTTTGAATCAATCAGGACTTTTGGATGATCCTAATAGTTATTTCATTCTCAGGGTAAAGAGAACTGATTATGCCAGCTAACTTGCCTAGGAAACCAAAACCCCTAATTGCTCCTTACCATAAAATATATATCTATAATTATCCCAAATAATCATTTTGTTCTAGACTTTGTATAATCCCTAGAAATGACTGAGAATCACCAAACTCCCATTATATAACAATTCTGACATTTTTAATGCAATTAATTTAAAAATTTTTCAATGTTTATTTATTTCTGAGAGACAGACAGACAGACAGAGAGTGAGCAGGGAAGGGGCAGAGAGAGAGAGGGAGAGGTGAAAAATCTGAAGCAGGCTTCAGGCCCTGAGCTGTCAGCACAGAGCCTCATCAGGGGCTCGAACTCCTGAACTACGAGATATCGACCTCAGCCGAAATCGGTCGCTTAACCGACTAAGCCATACAGGAGCCCCTTAGTGCAATTGAACATAGAGCTGTACATTCTATATTTATATGAATTGTGTGTGTGTGTGCATTTAGAATGAAGGATATAAAGGGAGTTTTGAAAACTCCAGCTGCTTCCAACTGTACTTACTGCAACCTCTAGTTATATGTGGTAGTGAGAAGTATCTCTGAGCTGTTCCTTATCTCCTGTCTTCCTGATTCTGCATATTTGAATGAGCTTTTTTTTATATACACTGGGTTCTTCATAGATTGCTTGCATTCTTCAATCAGAAATTTTACAAGTTAGGAAGACTTACTGGTTTTCCTGTTTGCAGCACTTAGACATTGATAGTAGTGTTGTTGACTATTTAAGTTCTGTTTTTCTCAGTCCCAGGAATTATTTCTAAAACATGGTGAATGCAATTGCTCTCCAAGTAACAACCTCCACAAATAGCCCCTCTCTCTTGCCCCCTTTTCTTTTTTGAAAGCTGTGTTTCATGATTTTTTTTTTCTCTAGTGGTAGTTTTTTTTTCTTTAATGTTTATTTATTTTCAAGAGAGAGAATGAGAGAATGAGAGCCGGGGGTGGGAGGTTCAGAGAACGAAAGACACAGATTCCAAAGCAGGCTGCAGGCTCCAAGCTGTCAGACAGAGCCCAATGAGGGGCTCAGATTCACACACCACGAGATCGGTTAAGCGTCGGACTTCGCTCAGGTCATGATCACACGGTCCGTGGGTTCTAGCCCCACGTTGGGTTCTGTGCTGACAGCCAGCTCAGAGCCTGGAGCCTGTTTTGGGTTCTGTGTCTCCGTCTCTCTCTTTTCCTCCCCTGCTCATGCTTTCTCTCTCTCTCTCAGAAATAAATAAAAAACAGTTAAAAAAAAAAGAAGAAGAAAAAAAAAGAAAGAAAGAAAACCATTGCTATCAAATTTCTCCAGCTACAGAAATTTTACCTGGAAGATTATTATACTTGAAGAAGCCTCCACCCTAGGGAAGAAGTGATTGGCATTAGGATAGTTAACAAAAAAAATGTCTTAATGTGAACAACACCAAGAGCCATGTGGGCATTAGTGCTAGTACCTTATTCAAGGCATAATCTTCCCTGGAGGGTCCTAGAAATTCACTGCCAGTAGGTTGCTCTAGGTGACTCCCCATTTCTTAAGGTGATATGCAACCTAATATATCCGATTTATGAGGACACAGTAATCTGTCACACATTAATCCCTAATTGAATAGATTGCAGTTTTATTAGAATCTCTAAAATTCCATGGGCATTTTTACTAAGGTAAATTCTAACCACCTTATTTAGTTTAAATAGATCACACATGCTTTTCTTGATATGTACTTGTTATTGACATTCATGCACATATAATGCTCCTTCTTGGCAAGTTACTTTAAAAAGTAGGATACTTCTACCACGGTTGACTGAGTATGTTTTTACTAGAGTAAATGTTTTGGAAAGTGACATTTTCAAATTTGGTGCCCTGTTTCTAAAGGTGTATCCTAGTCAGTACCAGGAAACTCCTGAGTACTAACTATACTTAAAACATTTCCCTTCTGATCTTTTTTCACAAAGGAAAAATAATAGATTTATTGTATTCCCAAGGCAAAATGGGCAACTTACCCAATTCATGGCAACAATTATATTCCAGTTGGTTCTAAAATGTGTGATTCTTTTAAACAAAAAAACTCATATAACCAGCACACGTGTATTAAAACGTTACAGCACTAAAAGTAGTCATTATTTGGGGCGCCTGGGTGGCTCAGTCGGTTAAGCATCCTACTTTGGCTCAGGTCATGATCTCGTGGTTCGTGGGTTCGAGCCCCGTGTTGGGCTCTGTGCTGACAGCCCAGAGCCTGAAGCCTGCTTCAGATTCTGTGTCTCCCTCCTTCTCTGAACCTCCTCTGCTCATGCTCTGTCTCTCTCTGAGTGAATAAATGTTAAAAAATATAATTAAATTTAAAAAAGAAAAGTAGTCACTATTTATCATATGTTGTAAGTACTGTTTGTCAAATGTTTCATGGGCTTTCCCAGGCCAGTCTGTTGTCTTCGCAATTATTGATTAAAGAAGGGTAAACACATTTTGCAATTTTAGGCTCAAGTTGATTCAATAGAAAGTAATTTCTCTCACAGAGTAGGTATGGTTAAGATATAAATCTCTGTTAGAGATAATATTGATGGATACTTTTCACATCAGAATACGAATCCAGGCCATGTGTATGAATATGTATATATAGTGTGTGTATATATAGGTGTATATATAAATTTATTAATGTTCAAAAATGTTTTAAAAACACCAGAGAGCAGGGAGGAAATAATAAGATATATATATATATCATATTTGTTTCATTTTAAATAAATTATTAATCTTTTGCCTATGCAATATATCTGTTGATAGTCCCGTCATTTTATAAATGTCTAAATTATTCTCTTTTCCATTTAGGTAGATGACCATTCATTTCACATAGATTATACTTCTCATTAATGTAAAATATTTGCATGGAATTTTTATTTTTAAAAAAATTTTTAATGTTTATTTATTTTTGAGAGAAAGAAAATGAGCAGAGCAGGGACAGAGAAAGAGGGAGACACAGAATCTGAAGCAGGCTCCAGGCTCTGAGCTATCAGTACGGAGGCCAATGCGGAGCTCCAACTCATGAACCGTGAGATCAATATCTGAGCCAAACTCGGATGCTTAATAGACTGAGCCATCAAGGTGCCCCTCATATCTGCATGGAATTTAAGTCTACCTCTATTTTAAAATGAGCAATAAAACCTTTTATTGACAACATTAAGTAATGTTGTCAGATATAGTTTTGAGAAAAATGTAGGTTTTTTCTCCTCTAAGAATATACAGGCTATGTAATCTGTACATAAATACTATAAGAGGAGTCATTAAAAAAAAGATGCAGATTAAATTATGTGGAAGTTCTAAAGAAATAGGGAGGGATTAGAAAAGAATTAGCATTTCATATCAACTAAAGATGATGTATTAAGATAGAAGCATGAAGAACATAGAGCAAGGAACATGATCAAATTCATATCGATAAGATTTCACTAGGAGTTTGGTTCTATAGAGAGACACCCAAATTCTGAGTGGAGTGTTCATACTTGACCCTTTCAGACTTTGACTTCCAGGTGTCAACTACTGTGTATTTGCTATTAAATTGGATCTGCAGTGGCCAGTGGGTGTAATGGAAGAAATCACATTCAATTAAAAAGTATCTATTAAGTGTTTTGTATACACAGACATTAGGCTAGATGCTATAGGAATAAACATAAGCACATATTTTACATATGCTCCAGGACTATGTTACGAAATGAGCACTGTCGATCCCAGAATCAAAGTATGCTTGCTAACAGTGTTGTTACTCCTGGTTTAGTTATATTTATGGACTGTAGGCTGAAGAGCTATATTCCGTTGTAATAACATTCCCAAGGTACATATACAAAGAGAATATAGTTGTAACAAAGTGGGATGATACAGCTCACTCTACATGGTAAAATGGGCTAACACCTAGCCATATACAACACATCTCTGAAAGACTGGGTTTGACATATCTGGCATACAACTCCCACACTACACTTTTTCCTCTGCATGGGAATAGATTACTTGAAAGACTTGATGTTTGGAGTTACTCACCATTAAAGGAAAGATTGATAGTAATTATAGCTGTGACACTTTTCCAAAACCTTAATGTTTTTACTTAGTCTATCAAATTGCCTATGATAGAAAATTCAAATTCGGCTTTTCAATTTTCTCCCAAGTTTTACCTCAGCTGCAGGAAAGAAGATTATGCTGAAACTCCTATTACGGTTATTTCTTGGATAAGTTTGGGTCCAATGCCTTCTGCATCTGAGTAATGAATGGAGAGAAAGTCTAGTTTCACTCCAGACACATGAAATATTGAAGCCAGAGGAACGGAAGTTTCTAGCTGGCTCCTGTAGATGCTTGCTGCTCCAAAAATCTGTATCCAAAAGCCTCCCTCTTCTCTCCAGCTACACCATTCCTTTGGTATTGGCCTCTGTACTCACCAGTGTGAACTTAGTGCAGAGATGGGGCCTAGTATGGGGACAGGGATATGCAAGCCATATTTCCTGGGGACCTCAGTTCAGTTCCCACTGACTTCTGAGTAGAGGGCCTGTCATCTGCATGAGTAGGCTGAAAAAACAGAGAGAAATTAAATTCCTAAAATTTTAAAAGACTGGCTTCTGTGTAATATAATTTACCCATTTTAGGGTCAGAGCACATCGATTCATCTGATTGATTTATTTTACCCTTGAAACTTGCCCAGATGTGGCTGCCAGATGATTTAGTGCTTTGTATTTGCTGAAGAGAGCAGACATAGGAATCTGGCCATGGGCAGGTAGAATCGGAAAATCAAGCTGCCCAAGAGAAATGGTGTGTTTGAATTCAATTCAGTCAATTTTCATTGACCTAATAGTGGGCAAGGTACTCTATTTACTAATCTCTTCAAGTCTTTTCTACTAGAATGTAAATCTGATGAGGAAAGAGCTTTGTCCTTGTCGCTTTAACTCCTAACTCTAGAAGAGAGGTTCCCTATCACCTAGGAAATTGACAGAAACTTGTTAGGATCAGAAGTGCACATTTTCATGCCCCTCCCCTCACCTACCCTATCATAAGCTCTGGAAGTGGGGATACAACAATTTGTGTTATAATAAGTGTTCCAACTGATGCAAGACATTCCTGCCACATAGTAGACAAATACCAAGACATGTTCAAGGAGTGAAGCAGCAATAGTGACGTGAGAAAGTAAACATTTCTATTTTCTACCTGTATATGCAAAACCCTGATGAAAGATATTTCTCTTACAACATGAAGTTTTATAATGTAAATAAGGAATAACTAGAGTGATTTATTAAGAAACACAGTTTGTACTGCTGTAGGAAAGTTAATTAAAATTTCAGAGCCTTCAGGAGCTAACTCTAACCCGATGCTATCAATAAATATCTGTTGCTCAGGGCAAGGATGCCATTGCCTTGTACTTGTAGGTGGCCATTTAGCTTCTCTTTCATTCTTTCATATATTTGTGGTTGTGGTCAGCTTTAATTTATTTTGATTTTGCACATGTGTTTTCTTTTAACTTAACAAATAGTTTGCATTTCTCAGACAAAGGTAAAGTTTATAAAGACTTGTGTGAGAAACACTGAGAGGCTGGTCCTGATGTTAATAGGAGAAAGAAGTGTCCTAGCTCTTGGTGGTCAATAGCAAGGTGGCCAGTTCTTGAGACTTTGCTCAGTAATCATCCGTGTAATTTCATCAGTTCTGTCAAGGAACTTACTAACTACATTCAGCTTGTGGTGTCCTCTTTTTTGTTATAATTGCAACTGGAAAATGAATTTGCTGTATCTGACACTCTCCAGACCTCTCTCTATCTTCACTTCTCCCCCTCCCTTGAAAGAGTGGGGTCAACACCATAATTCGATAACATAATTTTGTTTAGGAATTAAATTCTTAAGTTACAATAAAGTAGCATGTAATATTATAAATAGAATGGACAGTCTACAACTATTATTGACAGAAATTTTGAAACGGATGGTAGCTGATGGTGAGGCCACGTGTCTTTCATAACTTTTTCTAATAGAGTCGAGAATCCAATTTGTTGAAGCTATTTAGGTATTTCTTAATTATTCTGCTCAGTGAACAGAGCTGAGCAAATAGCATCAAACATAATCTGTTAGTTAAATCAGAATTTAGACAATTGAAAATAGATTATATTTGTATTCCAAATCAAATCACATATTTATTCAGAGCATACAGTGTACAGATTACCATGTTAAAGTGCTGGTGGGAAATTTAATGAGTACTGGAAACCTCTTCTCACCCCAAGAATTGGTACAAAACGTGAACTCAAATACATTGAGAATTGTAACATCCGATGCATTGCTAATATAGGACAGTTGCCTTTTTTTTTAAGTTTATTTATTTAAAATCTCTACATAGACATAGAGATACCTTACATTTTTTGAATACTATGCCTAATGTTTACCTAACATCACTATTAATTCTGTGGATGACTTTGAGGAGTCTGCATAATTTCTGTTTAGTTGCATTCTCCACCCCATAATGTACTTTGAAAACATATGAGTGAAGCTTTGAGGGAGATTTTGAGTGCCTTGTTGGATCACAAATCAGTAGTATTGGGTGGCTCTGATGAGTTGTTTAAGCTTCAAAAAATACATAATCTTCTAAGAGAATAATTTGTCAAATAAGAGGAGTCAAGGCATAGGACACATTTTACCCTGCTTAATATTTAGTTTTACCTATATGTTATAAAACTGATGTAAGCAATTTAGAAAATGTTCTCATACTCATTCTTACAGGAAAATAATTGTTCAATTATGTCATATTTGACTTTGAATTTCACATATTGACAATTTTATTTTAGTGTGTCTTTTATCACTGTTTTGTGAATTGAATGAATAAAAATATGGAATTTAATTTTTAGAAATACTACCAACATATTTTAATATCCAACTTGATAAAATCATTAGTGCATCATGGGATTTGAGACTTGTTTTTGAGAATTTGTATCTAGGTTCTTTATTTTTACTTTATAAATGTAACAAGTAGAGGTGCTTGGATGGCTCAGTCAGTTAAGCATGGGACTCTTGACTTCTGCTCAGGTCATGATCTCATGGTTCGTGAGTTCGAGCTTCACATCAGGCTCTGCTCTGACAGTGCAGAGCCTGCTTGAGATTTGTTCCCTTCTATCTCTGCTCTCTCTCTCTATGTCTGTCTCAAAAAATAAATAAAAATACACTTAAAAGAAAAAGTGAAAAGTAAATAGCTATCTCAGAGATTGAGGTTAGAATAAACCTCCCCACATCTGGTCCAAAGAATGTTCCCTTAATGCAAATTTTAGAAACAGACCATATACTTTTCTTTACACTTATATTTTAAAATTGCCATAGGGACGCCTGGGTGGCTCAGTCAGTAAGGCATCCAACTTTGGCTGAAGTCATGATCTCGCAGCTCAGATCACAATATATTTTTAATATTTAATATGGTCATAAGTTTGAGCTCCACATCAGGCTCTATGCTGACAGCTCAGAGCTTGAAGCCTGCTTCAGATTCTGTATTTCTCTCTTTATCTGCCCCTGTCTCACTTGCTGGCATTCTCTCTCTCTCAGGAAAAAAAAAAAATCCACCATAAAATTTAATGATGAGACTTCAACTACTTTTTGAATGTTTTGTTTACTTGAATAAATTTTATACAATGTCTGGACATCACATACCTCTTTTCATTAAAACCTCTGAAAACTTCATTTTCCTTAAGATAAATTCCAAACTGTTTTGATTCATATTCAAGTCTTTTAAATTCTAGCTCCCACCTATCTTACAACATTATTGCATAGAACTTTCATTCTATTCATGTTTATTGTTATTAAAACAGGACATAAACCACAATGAGGTACCACCTCACTTACATTAGGATGACTATCATCAACAAAACAGAAAGTAACAAGTGTTGAAGAGGCTCTGTGGAAATTTGGGAATTGTTAGTGAGAACACAAAGTTGCACAGCTGCTGTGGAAAGCATCATGGCAGTTCCTACAAAACTTAAAAATGGAATTACTGTATAACCCAGCAATTTCACTTCTGGATCTATATCCAAAGGAACTGAAAGCGGAGTCTCAAAGAGATATTTGAATATCTATGTTCATAGCGTCATTATTTACAGTAGCCAAAAGGTGGATGCCATCCAAGCGTCTATTCACAGACGACTGAATACACAAAATGTGATTTTTAGAAATACCAAAATGTTACTCATCCTTAAAAAAGGAGATTATGACATGTGCTACAACATAGATGGACCTTGAAAATACACCCTAAGTGAAATAGCATATCCCAAAAAGACAAAGTCTGTCTCACTCCACTTACACAAGATATCTAGAGAAGTGAAATTGAGAGAGACAGAAAGAATAGTGGTTTGCAGAAGCTGACGGAAGGTGGGAACGGGGCTTACTTAATGAGAATTGAGGTTTAGTTTCACAAGATGAAATATTTGTGAGATCTGTGTCACAATGTTAATGTCCTTAACACTACTGAACTATACACTTGAAGACGGTAAGACAGTTAATTTTAGCTTATATGTATTTTATCACAATTTTTAAAAAGCAAACTTTTTAATGTTGTTTCCATATCTGAAGTAAGCCCTCTTTAAATTTCCTGCTCTTTCGTGAAGCTTTCCCTGAGAAAACAAATATTGAATGATTTTCCTCTAATTGTCATCTTATTAGTAGTCTGTGCAGAGGAGTACACATAGCCATCTGCTGTAATGTACAAGAAACCAATTTGAAGTTTCATTGTTTATTTTTACTAAAGGAAGAAATTAATATATTTTCATAGGTAATATAGCAAATACATGCACATTTGCATGATTTATAAACACATATATGGAAACAGGCAAAATGGAGACAAAATTTTACTGATGAGGATGCTGGTTACATAACTGCTCTGTGAGATGGACTGTTTGTTTATACCATGTCTCTGGCTTACTTTGGAAAGTATATGTCACACTTCCACAATTAACTTACAGTCTCCTCAATGACAAGGCTTGTGTTTTAGATACTTATCTATTTCTAAGTCTATAACTGTGTGTGAATTTAAGAAAATTATTAAGGGGTATCTGAATGGCTCAGTCAGTTAAGCCTCCGACTTCATAACTCAGAGCCTGGAGCGAGCTTCCAATTCTGTGTCTCCCTCTCTCTCTCTAACCCTCCCCTGCTGTCTCTCTCTCTCAAAATAAATACATAAACAAAAAATTATTAATAAAACATGATAAACATATGATAATCCTTGTCATATTCATGGTTCCAATGATCCATATAAGAGTATGGAGAGTAAGATTTGGGACTTGGAAACAGGAGAGTGACAAAAGAGAAGGGAAGCGATAGCATGCAGGGGAAGATTGCACCACCAACCATGCATATGTCCTCCTCTCCTGGAATCCCACCCATGCTCACTGGTACCAGCATCTTCTATTTAAAGCTCTACACCAAGGAGCAGCAAGTTTAGCTACATTCAATTAGAACATAGGCAGAGTTCACATGTTCAGTTGCTTTGATCATCTGGCTGTTTTTGAAGTACTTGTTTCAGGGAGTCAGCCTGGAACACTCAAAGCACATGGCGGCTCACGGAGCAGTTCGAATCAAAGTGCTTTCCAAGTACATCCAGGGAAGGATTTTTATTGACCGTTTCTCTGTTGTATTTTATGTCTCAGAGCATTTCAAAACACCATTCTGTAACAAAAAGAATTCTGTTTGCCTTAGGGCCAATGATTCAGGATGCTTCAAACTCTGTCAGAAAGGAAATGGCAAGCCAGTGTTTTAACATTTTTCTCCCCTACTCCTCAAGTGTTCACAGCAAGTTCTTGCTTCTTTCCCCAGCCAATTCCGGTATGTCTGTGCTCTAGTTTTTTGGAGAGTTAATTGATCAAAACTCTACTTTCTATACCAGCAGTTTGTAACTTCCAAGTTTAAATTTTAATCCAAATAAATAACTGAGGTATATGTAAAGTTCAACGTCAATTTCTTTTCTGTATTTATCGGTCTGTTTCTGCTTTTTGTTTGTTCATTTGTTTTGTTTTTTAGGCTCCAAAGTTAAGTGAAATCATGGTATTTGTCTTTGTCTGACTTATTTCTATTACCATAATATCCTGTAGGTCCATCCATGCTGTCACAAATAGCAAGATCTCAGGCTTTCCATTATGGAACAAATAAGTCACATGGATGAAAGGCACAACACAGGGAATGTAGTGAATGAAATCATGATAGAGTGTGTGGCGACAGAAGGTAGCTATCCTTGTGCTGAGCATAGCATAATGTATAGAGTTTTCCAATCACTATGTTGTACACCTGACTAATGTAACTTCGTATGTCAACTATACTTCAGTAAAATAAAAAGTAAAATTTAAAAATTAAATGTCCATAATCAAAGAAATGGTTGCTAAAATTAGAGTGGCATTTATAATGTATTGTTAGAGCATTGACATTTAGATTTCTATGCACAATATTTTTAAACAATTCCCTAAAGGAACTATCATCTAATAGTTTGAGTTACTTTTAAGAACCATTGTATGTGGGTCATGGGAAATTGATTGTGATTTGATTCAGGTTATGAATCAGATGGCTTCCATCTTTGATTTTAGTAGTTTCATGAAAATGTTCGCAGGGTTTAGATAATACAGATATTTCCCAAATTTGATTGCATAAGTAAGAATTACTGAATCATTTTGTGATTGACATATGAATCATCCAAGCTTTATTGATAATGCTTTTGTTTTTCTGTTCGTTTTGTCGCATGAAGAGGAATTTCTGCTTATCAATCTTTTTGAAGCTGAGCTATACCATGATGACTGGTGTTTAATTATTAAAATAATTCTAGACTTATAATTCCAAGCTGTAGGAAGTAACCATAAATTATAGTTTTAAAAAATCTAGAATTCCCCTCTCGCATTACGACTTAATTTCATTCAGAATTGCTTTGTTTTCTCCAAACTCCAAGACAACGTTAGAGTGGTTTATCAAGGGGCAATGAGCATAATCTCTAGCTGTTGCTTGCTTCTTCAAAGCATCCTATTTAAGTAAATCACCTGCATATTCTTGGAGAGGACAGTAATACTATTTTCCCTCAGAGTTTCAAATTTAGTGTGCTCAAGTGTGTCATCATATTTAAACAATTCTTTAAGCTACTGAAGACCCTGAAATATTGAGTCCCTCAGAAAACTTTAATCTGTTTGTTATTGGTTTGAAGAAGGAAATATAGTAAATTTTTCAACCAGCTTGCATATCCTACATATCTGACTGAATAAAAATAAATCTCTATACTTGCTTCAGCTCCTCTATGTCCTATGAATTGATAACCCATCTTTCTTACTTCTTCCATCATTACTACCATGAATTTTGCAGTACTAGGTGACATATCAGTTTCCATTTCGATGGAAATGAATATTTGATATTTTTTTATTTTTTTCCTATGTGACCATTTATGGCTTACAGAGATTAGCTTTTTATGTATAAATCAGACTTCTGAAATCGGTTACTCAAAGGCACCACTTATCTACTATTAAATGATTGATTTGATATAATAGATTTTGTGGTTTAACTACATTTATGAACACTTACCTGAGTTGATAATTTTTAGTGTATATTTATTGGCAAATTCAGGTTAGAATCAATATTCTCTTTAAATAATTCATTGTTGAGTTTCATAACTATGTATACACATTCAACATAATAAAGTCCGTAATATTCTGTTAGATTACTGGTAATTTAAAAAAAAATTTTTTTTAATGTTTTATTTATTTCTAGGAGAGAGAGAGAGAGAGACAGCGTGAGCAGGGAGGGTCAGAGAGAGAGGGAGCCACAGACTGAAACAGGCTCCAGGCTCTGAGCTGGCAGTCAGCACAGAGCCCGACGCGGGGCTCGAACCCACAAACCGCGAGATCATGACCCAAGTGAAAGTCGGACGCTTAACCGACTAAGCCACCCAGGCGCCCCAGATTACTGGTAATTTAAAGCTAACCTTGCAAAGTACCATAAACCTTAGAAATTGAACCATAGTGATTAAAATATAAATTTTAAAAATAGAACAGCTTTAAACTATGACTTACAGCATTATAGTATGCCAATTTCAGGTATGTGAAGGGAAATGAACTAACGAGGAAAACAACAGGCTTTAACCATTTTACCATTATCTAGAAAAAATATGTTATTGATAATGTACTGTTATGTGCCTAAACCATTAATCACAATATTCATCATTTTCTCATGCAAATTGGATGAATTATGTATGTTTGTATTCTTAACTTTTTTTTTCCTGTTCACTCTTAAGATATTTGGATGATGATATTCATAATTAAAAGTATAATCTATTGTAATAATCTGTAAAAATTCAGGGCACCTGGGTGGCTCAGTCAGTTGAGCATCCAACTGCTGATTTCGTCTCAAGTCCTGATCTCACACTTTGTGGGATTGAGCCCCATGTTTGGCTCTGTGCTGACAGCATGGAGCCTGCTTGGGAGTCTCTCTCTCTCTCCCTTCTCTCTCTGCCCCTTCCCCCTTCACACTTGCTCTCTCTCTCTCTCTGTCAAAATAAATAAACTTGTAAAAAATAATCTGTAATAATTCAAAAATACATAGCTTTATTTGTAGTTTTACCATAAATCTTTACAGACTGAACCAACATGAACTTGTAATTCATAATATGAGAAGTAAGAATACACTGGACATTTTTATTGTATTTCTATACAATAGATATTTCTATGTAGAAATATTCCAGGTCAGAATATACTGTTAAACAACAAAAGTTTTTGTATCTAAGAGTTACGTTTTTGATCCTGTTGTTTTAAGAAATTCACCTAATTAACCATAAATCTGTGGATAGTGGCCTAGGTAAGTTGATACATAAACTTAAATATCACATATACTGTATAGGTGCTATTTTCTGTGGTCATTACAAAAGTACTATAAGGTAGGCATATTATGCACTATATATGAGGAAAAAGCAGTGTAAAGTCAAAAAACTCCTAGATGACAATGGTGGATTTTGTACTCAGGTTCTCATTCTATTACGTTTTTTGTTTTTTTTTTTATGTTTCATTATTTTGAGAGAGACAGAGACAGTGCGAGCGGGGGAGGGGTAGAGAGAGAGACATCCCAGGCAGGCTCTGCACTGCCAGCGCAGAGCCCAGTGCTGGCCTTGAGCTCATGAAACTGTGAGATTATGACCTGAGCTGAAACCAAGAGTCTGATGCTTAACAGACTGACCCACCCAGGAACCCCACCTTTTTTTTTTAATCCAGAGAAACGGACCATCAGTAAGCTTTGCTGTTAAGTTAACCTCCAAAAAAGTGCCTTAAAACCACTTGTGGTCTGGGCTGGATCAGCTGCATTCTGCTGACTCACATTGTGTCTTTGCTGGTTGCTCAGATGAGGCTGAATGGCCACATTCACATATCTGGCCATTGACTTGATGCTTTCTGGATCAAGGAGGATAACGGGGGCCATGTGTCTATCATCATCTCACTGATGAGGTCAGCCTTGCATTCATGGTGATCTCACAGTTTAAAGCCCCAACCTATAAAAGTTGTCCAAGGATCTGTTTGTGTTACCCTTTGCAATGTCTCTTTGGCCAAAGCAACAAGTCACATTATCAACTCAATCAAAGGGTGGGGAACTGAACCCCACATTAGTGATTTTATCATTGAATAACAAATTCAGGGGCCTGAAACAATATGCATTTATTATCTCTCAGAGTCCATGGATTAGGACCTCAGACAAATCTAGAGTGGATCTTTTGCTCAAGGACTCATAAAACTGCAGTCAAATATGGGCCAGGGCCAGGGTCTTATATGAGGCTTGGGGCTCTCTTTCAAATTCATCTGATTATTGACAGAACTCATTTCTTTGTAGATACACAATTCATGGCAGTTTCTTTCTTTAATACCACTAGGAAAGTACTGCTTTTTCTTTTATCTTAACTCTACATCAGTTTTTAAAGGGCTTATCAAATTAGGTTAGGGCCAACCATATGGCTCTTCTTTTTGATTAATTCAAACCCAACTTCTAAGGTCCTTAAATGTATCTATTGCCAAGATCCCTTTATCTTGCCATATAATGCAACATAGTCATGAAAGAGATATCCCATAGCAGTCACTTGTCCTGGCCATATTCAAGAACAGAGACTATGTATGGTGGTGGTGATCTTAGAACTTTGTCTAACAGAGATGAGAAGCTGTGCAATATCATATTGCAATAGTATGTATGCAGAAAGAGGAATTCTTGTGGATATTTTTAAAAATCTCCCACACTAAAAAATTACACAAATTGAGAAAGGGAATGTTACTTACAACCCTTAGTCAAAAATTAGAGACATCTACAAACTAGGAAAAACAGGAAAGTCAATAGACTTAAATTTAGAAGTGGAGTGGTACTTTTATTCCTATGGAACTGTTTTACTTTGACTTGGAGCTGCATTTAATACCTTATTAGTTTGTGCCATCCTACTGCTAGGCTAATATTTGGCATACCACACACTACTATTATCGAAGTGACTGGAGAAAATAAGAGTTGATAGCTGCTCTTAAGTTAAATAGTTACAGCCATATTTAAAAACCTTGCTGTGCCCACAGACTTCTGGTATGTTTACATTAGTCTCTAATAATTGAAGAGGCGAACTCTAGACTCACCATATTTAAGCTTGCCTCTAACGTATTTATCCTTTCAATGATAGCATCTGTTGGCTATTTTTCATTCAGTTGGGTATCTTCCTCTTTCTTGAGAGGACTCAGAATAATCTTAAAATTAATAGAAAAGTTTAGACATACCTTTCCCTACTCCTTCTGTTAAGTACAGTTAGATACCTGGAAAGCATATATAAAACAAAATAAGAAGAGTCTGAAACCTGGAGAGAAGACAGACTAACTAGTGACCTCAGGAATCAAGGAATTACGTGTAGATGAGTTTCTTGGATTTTCTTTTGGCTTCATATATCCAAAACTTAGAGATTGAAGACACCAGAAAACCTGTAAACACCAAGGGGTACAGACAAAAAAAAAAAAAGTCCTAACAAAAGCATTTTCTCTCTCTAGCCAAAAAAACGAAGAAAAGATCAATCTAGGAAGACCAAAAACCTTTAGATAACAATTGCTCCACTATAACTAAATAAGATAGAAAAATACTGTAGTCAATCCTCACTTAAATCAGAAAGGGCCAAATGGGCAGCCTAGACTTTCATCATTACCAAATGAAAATGAAGCACCCATACCACCTGTGACGGGGCTGTCAGAGAAGTAGGGTAAGGTGCTCTGACTTTCACCCCTAATGGGGGTAAATGAGCCCATATTCTCAACCTTCAACTGACGTGTTTCTGCAGACCATTCAGTGAGCCTAGACTTCTACTCCCACCTAGAAATAACGAGGCACTCTCCTTCTTCTCTTCTCTTATGCCAATAAGAGGGAACCTGGGTAAAGTCAGCTTTCATATCACCCAATGTTAATGAGACCCCTCCACACTGTTGTCAGAGGAAGTCACATGAGCAACAGTAATGAGCAATAGTAATGAGGCACTCATACCACTATTCAGCAATGAAGTACTAGGGAATAGGAACTCCCCACCTACTCAACAATAACCAGGCAGCATAAACCCTCAGTGACAAGCAGATTGAAATATGAAGCTGGACATCTGACACCATCTGGCATTAGATAGTGTCTCCCTTAGTTCTCCTGCCAGAGCAGTGTCAGGGTAGCTCAAACAGAAAATCAAAATCATATCCATTGCTGATGTTATTATTTTATAAAAATAATACTCAAAACATCTAGGTGTTAGTAAAAAACCCTTCATCATTCCAACAACCAGGAAATTATCTACATGAACAAAAAAGAACCAATAGATGCCAACCTTGAGGGGATGGATATGTTAGAATTACATGACAAATATTTCAATTCAGCTATGAAAAAAGTACTTCAGTGATCAATTACAAACATAGCTGAAGCAAATAATATAGTTTTATCAAAGAAGTGGAATTTCTCAGCAAAAAAAAAAAATAGACATAGGGGTGCCTGGGTGGCTCAGTTGGTAAGCATCTAAGTCTTGATTTCAGTTCATGTTATGATCTCATGATCCTTGAAATTAAGACTTGCATCAGGCTTTTACTGACAACAGGGAGCCTATCTGGGACTCTCTCTTCCCCTCTCTCTTTCTGCCTCTCTGCTGCTTGCAATCTTTCTCAAAATGAATAAAATTTAAAAAAAACATATATATATATATGGAAATGGAAATTCTAGAAGTGAAAAATACAACAATCAAAATAAAAACCTCAGTGAATTGTCCCAGTAGCATAATGTAGGAAACAGAGGAAAGAAGCAGTGAACTCGAAGACAGAACAATACAAATATGCAATATAAAGAGAAAAGATGCATAAAAATAAATAAAAGAAGAGAAGAGATACTTAGGCACCTGCAAGATTATATCCAAAGATCTAACATTTGAGTCACTGAGTCTTGGAAGAAAAGAAGAAACCCAGTGAACTTCAAAGATGAATGTCTAAATAAACTATGTTTCATTTTTAGCATGGATTAACAATCAGCAATGAAAAAGCAAAAAAGGAAATGTTGAAACATATAACAATCTATTTGAATCTCTAGAATATTAGGCCCATGGAAAAAAGCTAGTCTCAAAAGATTATACAGCATATGATTCTGTCGATATAACATTTTTAAATGACCAAATTATATAAGTGAAGAAGAGATTAGTGGTTGCCAGGGGTTAAGGAGGGGTGGGGCTGAGAGAGAAGTTGCCGTGCCTGTAAGAGAAAATAGGTGGTATTCTTATGGTCATGGCAGTGTTCTGTATTATGAGGACCACAACCAAGATATTGACATTAGTATATTGTATTCTAGTTCTGTGAGATGTTACAATTTGGGGAAATGGGGTAAAATGTGCACAGATCTTTATTATTTCTTGCAACTATGTAAGAATCTAAAAGTATCTCAAAATAAAGAGTTAAAAAATAATGGCAGATGTTTAAATAAAACACCTTCCAAGGATTGTGGAAAATGCTGAAAGATATAACTTCATTTAGTATTTTGAAATTCAGTATCTTGCAATGATNAATTTATAATAATATAAATATATATTAAATATAAAGCATATAAATATTATAAATATAATTCATGGTTATAAATACATGTTATAAATAAATGTAGTCAAGTGATATTGGCTCAATCTGAAACTGTTCATAAGAGCACTGGCACTATTGAGGTACAATGGTGAATAGCTGTAGGTCTGTCATCACATGACTTAGAAAGGAGAGCTGAAAGTGGATCTTGTGCAGTTAGCTGGATAGCTAAGATCTCATGGTCTTTAAAGAGGGATGAGCAAAATTCTTCTTAGCCTCTTGGAAAAGTAATTATAATGGACAAAGTCTTCCATGGTGGTGAGGAAATGAACAGTCATTTGGGAGATACCAGATAATCTCTAACCTTGTAGAGTACTGGATTCAGACAAAATAACATAAAAACTGAGATGGAGCTTGGGAATTCCACAAAACACTAGAAGAAGCAAAGACAAAACCACACCCAGAAGGGTATGTCCATCACCTAAGAAACATGGAAAACAAAACCTTAGAAAATACATTCCACTGAAGTAGATTTACAGAGAGGAAAAAAATTCAAACCACTTAAGGAAAAGGGCGTGTCAGCAGATTCAACTGAAGTAGTAAATTTCTTCCCAAGATCTAGAAATAACAATACCATATGGAGGTTTAATTTAAGTTCATTGTATGTAGTTTCATCTCAACTGAAGTTAGAGAAAGATAATGAAACATGAGCAACCAAAATATTAGTAATGTTATGTTTTAATATTCTAAAGAACCCTGAATAAAATTATTAAATGCCATTAATGTTGAGAACTGAGTATATGGCTACTTGTTCTGTTTTGCTTACACTAGTTTATGCTTTAAACTTTTAGAAAAGCAAAACTCAAAGAATTGAGGAGTGCTAGAATTAGCATGAGTATCTGACTTACAGCGCAGTGGGTTTTCCATTCAACTAACTGCCTTCCTTTATTAGATACAGACCACTTGAGAGCAGAAGAACCAAGAATACAACTTGCAATAAAATGTCACTCTGCTCTGGTTGATGGAGTTAGAGCGACAATATACTTTCCTGAAGGCATCTCAAAGTTTTCAATAATGAAACAGAGCTTTCCTTGCAGGAATATTTATATTGTATCCACAAATTCCTCTAGGGATGAATAAAAAGGACCTACAAATGATAAGCAATGTTTAAAATCCACAAGCATAGCTCGGTAAAATTGAAATATACAACACCATGCAAGATAACTAACAAATTATTTAAGAAATAGTCTGACAGAAAGGGAACAATGAAAGCTTCCGTACACATAAGTGGAAAATGAATGCCCGGTTTCACACTGGCTATTCCCTTTTATGCCCCTTCTTGAATAGCTTAAGATATAACATAAAAAAATAGCCTCAAATGCTTACAAATATGCATATAGAATTTGCTTTGCTTCCTTAGATAAGTTTTCTTAAGCTTTTATTTCAATTCCAGTTAGTTAACATACAGTGTAATATTAGTTTAAGCTTTACCATAAAGCAATTCAACACTTCCTTACATCACCCAGTGCTCATCACAAGTGCCTTTCTTAAATCCCATTACCTGTTTCACCCATTCCCCCAGAACTCCCCTCTGGTCAGTTTGTTCTCTATAGTAAAGAAACTGTTTCTTGGCTTTCCTCTCTTTATTTCCCCCAATGATCGCTTGTTTTGTTTCTTAAATTACACATCCTCAGATAACTTTTATTTAAATATTGTCCTTGAATCTGTCCAACAAAATGCTGAGGCCATTGTTGACATTATAAAAGAATTCTGGGTTTTATGAATTCAGAAAATGGAATAGGCAGAGGGCTTTTTGGACATTATAAATAATATTTAACAGAAGGTCAAACAATAGGGAGAGAAAATCTCAACATCAATAACTTTTTGGTGCCTTATGGCCTAAGATGTAAATTAGTTTGCCAGTTGGTTCAGAAGTCTTTACTATTCTATGACTAACAATTTTATAGGTAAATGCATGATACCATTATTGTTGACAATACTTACAAGTATGTAATAAGGAATTAATGGAAAAACATTTTCATTGTTAATCTGTTTATACATTGGAAATCTGGTTTTGCCATATTAATGGTAAATCTTTGCAGGTCTAAATCAGAAAGAACAAAACTACCCAAATCCTCCCAGAAAAGGTTGGGATATTACACCGAATAGAGTTGTGTTTATAGAACTCCTCCTGAGAAATCAAACAGCACAGTCGAGGTGTTGATTGATAAAAACACAGCCAATTTTACAGATTAACAGAATGATAAAGAGAGAAAGGGGAAAGGATAAGAGAATACTTTAAATCCCTAATCAAAAATGTTCTCAAGCTTCAATGAAGAATTCTGTGGTCATATATTTTTTTTGGGGGGGGAGGATTCATTTCCTAAACCATTTTTTCTTTGATTATGTGCTTGGTTTTTCTTATCTAATTTATAATACCTTCTAGAAAACAGGTATTTTGAACAAACACTTGGATAAAAGACGCCGAAGAGAAGCTCTTATATAAGAAAATAGGACTTGGGCTTCCTCATAGGATGTAGAAAGTTCCAAAAGAGCGTTGATCCCACTTGAATACTGTCACTTTAACACAGAGGAAAAAAACATAATAATCTAAAAATTTGTAATTTTTTTTAGCTGTTCAGAAAGTTCTAGTACCAAGAAAATAAACTGAATTCTGGAGATGCAAGACCTCTCCACTGAAGAGAGGCCACAAGAACTGTTTCAGGACCGGTGAGAAAAAGATAGCTGCCTTCCAAGCAATAAAAGCCAGGACATTTTCTGATTTACTAAAGTCCAAGTATGGGAATGTGGTCAGTGTGAGATACTTGGGAGCCCCAGACATAAAGGGAGGTGATACTCACTGCTAAGTTCTTGTCCATCAGTTTTCAGGAGATAGGTTTGGGGAAAAGCAAAGATCAGAGAGACCCTCAGAGGTGCAGAAGTGCTAAGCCTCTGGGGGAGGCACAACAAATCCTCATACTCCCAAGAAAATACCTTGCTTCTGGGGCAGGGAGGAGTAAAAGTAAACTTCTTTGCTCTAGGGCACAGATTGCAAACCATCTTGAGCCTTGCCAGTGTCCTTCTAGAACTGAGGTAGAAGTAAAATCTGTCTATGGCAGGAAAGGCAGGACCCATCCAGAGCAGAGGAAGAGATAGAACTAAATTACCTCTACAGAAGGGCCGGTGACACTCACATACCCAGGAGCTATCACAGACAGAGACAGGCTTTGGCCACGACTGAGAGGAGACACAATGCTCAAAAGGGTGTGCCCGCAGAGCCCAAGAAATATAACTAATAAGCTATTCGTGGAGATAAAATGATGCCATAAAACAACTCAATTCAAAAACAAAGGAAAAAGGAATGGGAAATAGATGAGGCAAATAGAATGCAGCTAGCAATAAGTTAGGTTTAAATGCAATCATATCAATACGACAACAAATATCAATGTAATGCTAAATGTGCACACATTAACAATAGAACTTTGATAATGTAAAGGAACACTTGATAAAACTGATAGGAAAAATAAATCTACTCTTACAGTTGAAGATTTCAACCTTTGTCTCTCAGTATTCAATATAACCAGCAGTCAAGAAAATCAGTAAGGTTAGAGAAGACCAAATAACACTATTAACCAACTTGAAGTAATTAACATTTTTCAAATATACCACCACCAAGAGCACAATGCATATTCTCCTTAAGTAACCATGGGACATTCACCCAGGTGTCTTGTATTCTGTACCATTAAACAAATGTGGACAGAATTGAAATCATATAATGTATATTAACTATCAGCAAATAATTTAAACTGGAAACTGACAGCAGAATGACATATGGAACATTTCAGAAATATTTGGAAATTACACAGCACACTTCTAAATAAGCCATGGATCACAGTGATAGTCACCAGTGAAATTAAAACATATTTCGAATTAAACAAAGATTAAAGTGTAATATGTCAAAATTTTGGGGGTAACATAAAGCAGTCATACAGTAAAATTTATGGAATCAAAGGCTTCTATTTAAAAAATAAAAGATTCAAATCAATATTCTAAGCTCCTACTTTAAAAACATAGAAAAAGAAGTGCAAATAAAATACAAAATGTGCAGAAGGGAGAGAATATGAAAAATAAGAGTTGAAATAAATTAAAAACAAAAATAGAAAACATTAAAAACATCAAAAGATAGTTTCTTGAAAAGGTAAAACTCTACCCATACTGGTCCAAAAAAAATGAGAAAGAAAACATACATTACTTTAGACATTATTCAGAAGGAGAATGAGTATGTTGCAAAGAATTCATTTCAATGAATTTGATAACTTAAATGAAACAAATTATTTCATAGAAATAGACCACCAAAACTTAATCTAGAAGAAATGTACACCCCGAATGGCCCTCTATCTTTTTTTTCCTTTGTATTTTAAATTAATTTAATTTAAAATTTAAAACTTTACCACAAATAAAACTCCAGGCACCCACCAGTAAGATATTCTACCCCAATCATCCAGATCATGAAGGAAGAAGGAATACATTACAACCCATTTTAAAAGGTTAACATTATCTTGATAAAATTTAGTGCATTAAATGGAAACAACAAAACATCATTAGTAAAGTCCAAAATTTAAATAAATAGAGATATGCACCATGGTAGTGGGTCTGAAGACTCCATAATGCCAAACCACTATTTCTCTGCCAAATATTCAATAGATCCTGCAGAATAACAAAATGCCCACATTTTTTTTGTTTTGTTTTGTTTTTGGGGTGGGGGTTGGTCTCTCTGTTTTGGTTTGGTTTTGATGTTGTTTTGGTAGAAGTTTACACATTGATTCTAAAAGATGTGAAAAAACAAAGCATGTTTAACAGCCAAAACAATTTTGAACAAGAAAAAAATTTAGAGGATTCCTACAACCTACTATCAATATTTGAGCTAGCTTTTAATGATCTCTGTGCAGACTGATGAAGAAATTATAAAATATTTTTTGAGGAAGTTCTCTAGCTATTTTCACATATTAGTCTGTCCTTAGTCCTATCCTGTTTATCAGTTTCCCTATAACTTAGAAAATATGCTGTCAAATCTGAATATCAAGGGAGACTGTGAAGAATGGATTCTTCTGCAATAATACACTGAGACTGACACTTATTAAAATAAACCATGGAGTAACTTTGAAGGAACAAGTTTTAAATGAATAGAAACATTTATAAGTCAGTCAGAGAAAGACAACAATCATATGATTTCACTCATATTTGGAAATTGAGAAACACAATAGATGAACATAGGGGAAGGGAAGGAAAAATAAGATAATAGCAGAGAGGGAGGCGAACCATAAGAGACTCTTATAAACAGAGACATAACTGAGGATTGCTGGAAGGGAAGTGGGTGGGGGGATGGATTGCATGAGTGATGGGTATTAAGGAGGGCACTTTTAGGGATGAGCACTGGGTGTCATATGTAAGAGATGAGTCATTGGATTCTATTCCTTAAACCAAGACTACACTGTATGTTAACTAACTTGAATTCAGATTACAAAATATAAAAATAATGTTTAATTTCTTTAAAAACAAGCATTTATTAAGATATAATTTCCAATATGTTGGATATAGATATTTACATGGGTTACTATTAATGTGTTAATGCAAACTTGTTTAATGGGAATATTCAGATAAAGAGATACAACTTTGGAGTAGACAATGTAGTATCTCATGTAAAAAAGAAAATGATTTAAGGAATATATTTTTAAATCTTTTTTATGATTTTTACTTATTTGAGATTGAGAGAGAGAAAGCAGGGGAAGGTCAGAGAGAGAGGGAGACACAGAATCCGAAACAGGCTCCAGGCTCTGAGCTGGCTGACAGTCCAGAGCCCAATGTGGGGCTCGAACCCACAAACCCTGAAATCATGACCTGTGCTGAAGCTGGATGTTTCACCGACTGAGCCACCCAGGCACCTTAAGGAATTAATATATTTAATCAGAAGAGAGTGAAACATTGCTGGTTCAGAGAGATGAAGATTTTAAAATACGAAGGTTTGTTATATGAAAGAGAAGTGAGATTTTTGAAGTTGTCATAAATACAAACTTTCAAAAGATACAGATGACACAACCAGTAGTACAATCGTATTTGTTGAAAGAATTTGAACTTGGCAGCAATGACAGACTGTCCTGCAGAGCAGAGAGCTTCCAAGGAGACTTTTGGCCCCCTGTGTCAGACCTTGCATAAGAAAAGGTGTCTGTTTTGAGAATAGTTAATAGGTTAGGGGATCATACCAGAGGGCCAGTATTTTGAAAAACGCTTTTATTCTTTTTATATAAAAATAACTAAATAAAAAGCTGAATGTAATCGTACTCTTTATTCATATTAAAATATTGATAAATCAAGAGAAAGGGACCCTTAGGTACTGTTGGTGGGAATGCAAACAGGGGCACCCACTATAGAAAACAGTATAGAGATTCCCCAAGAAATTGAAAATAGAACTACCATATGATCCAGTAATTGTACTACTGGGTATTTACCCAAGGAATACAAAAACACTATTTTGAAAGGATATATGCACCCATATGTTTATTGCAGCATTACTTATAATAGCCAAATTATGGAAGGAGCCCAAGTGTTTATTGATAGATGAATGGATAATATTCCATCGTGTATATATACATGATAGAATATTTAGTCAGTCATAAAAATGAATTCAACTTTGCCATTTGCAATAACATGAATGGAGCTAGGAAATATAATGCTGAACAAAATAAGTCTGTCAAAGAAAGATGAATACCATATGATTTCACTCATATGTAGAACTTAAGAAACAAAACAAAGGGAAAAAAATGAGAGAAAGAGAAAGACGAACCAAGAAATGTACTCTTAATTACAGAGAACAAACTGATGGTTACCAGAGGGGGACGAGTAGGGAATATGGGTGGAATAAGTGAAGGGGATTAAGAGTACACTTAGCATTATGACCACTGAGTAATAGAATTGTTGACTCACTGAATTCTACATCTGAAACTAACATAACATTGTATGTTAACTATCCTGGAAATAGAATTTAAAAAAAATAAAATACTGATAAGTTAAAAAACAATATTCCAAAGTTAGAAACAAATAAAAGGGAATTTAAAAGAGTCCCTTTTCCCTAAGCATATAACACAATGAGTCCTGTTTACAAAGAAAACAAAATGTTAGTAAAGTACAAATGTATTCTACCATCTGGCTAGTTATGAATGTTGTCATTCCTTACAAAGATGGTCCGTAGAATTATCTGCTAAACTCTAATTAGGATAAATTCACCTTAAAATAACAGCCTTGCTTAGATTGATCTATACTGATCTGATGTGAGTTACACAATCTATATCAAGAGAATATAATCCATGTGTCTGTGTGCCTTTGCCTCTGTGTGTGTGTGTGTGTGTGTGTGTGTGTGTGTGTGTGTGTAGTGAGAGCATATCATTTCTTTAAAGTCCTTTGTTTGGAAACTGGCTACATTAAAAAAACAGAGAGTATCACCTAAGTCTATGGTTTACATTGCATCTTAATTTAACTTACTTGTGTGAAGTAAATACCTCCACAACATTTTCAATATTTCAGATAAAAATATAATTTAATAAGTAAACATACTAGTTGTAACATCAGTCTTCCCAGTTGATGTGTGACATCTCCCGAACATTTCTCCCTATTATTTGAAGGAAGACACATTTCTCTTGAGGAATTCTAGCCTTTTAGGAAAAGCTTGGGTAAAGTGAAGATCAATGGTCAAAAGAAACACTCACTTCTTTGAAACGTATTACTTGTAAATTCAGCAGTAAGAGCCACCGTATATATGATATCCTATATTCTGTAGGCATTTTTGTTCCTAATGTGTACAAATGAAAATGAAAAGAGAATTTGCACATATAAATGTTTATTTTACACTGCCATTATGCAAAACAATCACTTTCCTGCTATCACAATGACAAGGAAGAAGCTTTTATCCCAGAAATTTAACTAAACCTTGTGATAAGAGTAATCTGTGCACCTTGGGGGATAATATCGTACTATTACAGAATCTCTGGTGTAAAAGAATTAACAGAAAATTTCTTGCCCACATAATATGAAATATTATACAATATTATCTAATGTCTACATGTTGCTGATAATAAATATTTTTCTTCTCTAGAAATAGTCAAAGCATGTAAATCCAAGCTAAATTACATATTAAAATAGATATAATTTATGAATCAAATGCAAAGAGAATT